>NC_081408.1:177989780-178343947 GCF_030272615.1 Cryptomeria japonica | reverse complement strand
AATATCATTTTGATCAATTATCCCATTTTAATTTATTAAATATCCTTGCATATTTAATTAATTAATAGAAATTTGCTATTTAATCATGCAAAGAGAATTAATTTATTACAAAAGATAAATTAATTACAAAATAAAGAGTTGAATTGAAAATAAAACAAAAAAAGAAGAATTGAATTGAGAGAGAAATCAAACTTGAGATACTATTTCTTTTTCTAAATTTGGAACTTGAAATCAAAAAAGCAATTAAATTGAATTATTGAATTATTCTCTAAAATTGGAACTCAAAGCTTTTCTAAAGAAAAAAAGAAGTTCAGTTGCATTGAAAAGACCTTTTTCTTGAATAAATCAAATATATGCATGGAATTATTTATTTTCATCATATATGCATGGAATTAATTTATTATTATTTTCCAATGCAACTTGGACTTCTAATTTGAATGCATTTCAATTAAACTATAATTGGAATCTATCTCAAGGTTAACTCAACCTGATTTCTCAATTATTTTCAATTAATCCTAAATTGAGCTTTTTCTCTTGCAATTCTCTATAAATTCAATCTTCAACTCTCATTCCAATTCACCCCAAAGATTTTTGAGAACAAGCTTGGAGAATATTATCATGCTAATTTTGCTCTGGAATCATTGGAGATTATTGTACTTTTTAGATTACATTCATCCATTATAGTTTGCATCCATCATTGCTTGAATTGATTTTTGCTTGAATTATTCATCCATCTTGCATCCATATAGCTTAATATCATATAGATTAAATCCTTCGTCTTGGTGTAGTCTAGTCACTGGTATTGCTTATAACAATCTGAGAGCAATCTTGTACTCACATCTTTTAGAAGGCAATTAGTTGCTTTGTTATGGTTTTTTACTTATTGATTATTGATTATTAACCATGCATATAATGACTTAATTGAAGTGTTGTGCTTACAACTACAGGTTCACTTTTTCAAACACACATTTCTGGTGCCCACCGTGGGGCAGAAGACTATATTTTTTTTGGCCTCCAAGACTGATTGCTTTATTTTTTGTTATTTCCAGGTTTTAGATTTTTTGATTTTTCGTCCATACATCTCGTACGACAATTTTTATAGGTTGAAATGACAAACTACAGGTGTCGCACGAGTTGCAATATCCTATCGTATGAGTAGACCCTCTATCGTATGAGCAGAAATCCTCTGTCGTATGACCAGACATCGTCAGCAATCTTTTGTCATACGATACTAAATCCTGTCTCATACGAGTCAAGTATCTGTCGTACGATTCTGTATTTTCTAGTAAAAGAGGCAAATTTCATAATTTTCTCATTTTTGATTGATTATTCTAATGATTGACCCTGACTGTTTATCTGTCTATCTCAAAAATTTTCACAGCCTAATCAGTTTTTGTAGAACGCTCGTCGAAGAATATGCTTGTCGCACAAAGACAATATGACTACTGATTCATTGTCTTTGTAGGTTGCCTAAGGAGAATCGATTAAACATTGTGTATTCTTTAAATTCATTTTTAGGAACCTAACTTGCTATTTGGTTAAAGAACAAATCTGTCTTTTGTGTTTTTCGAAGATTCTGAGAGGTAGGAGAGTATGCTCTTGTCTTTTTCTAGACAATCAAAAATCCAGACACTTGAAGCTTTTTCTTTGTTTGAGATTTGTACATCTTTAGCAGGCCTGCCCTCCCAAGGGGTTAAAAAACTCTTAAAGCCGTTACGGCCGGTGTGAGGGGAACGACCTAAGTGGGAATGGCTAGATGCCAAGTGTATATGGTGAAAATGGATAACAAATAACAACAATATTGAAAGGCTAAATGAATTCAACCACCAAACCCTAGCCTAACAATGAACAAAGATCCACCATAACATATGAAGATAACCTAAGACAATGCAAAATAACTCAAAATCACAAAGATTATACCATCACATGTCCAATAGGGTTTTGATCTCGATTCTTCCTATCTCCATTGATCTTGCTTGATATATTTGCTCTCAGATTTTTATATGCACAAGAGCTCAATAAAGAACGGAATGTGGTTGCAAGTAGGATCGTAGTGTAGCCAAGTACTCCAAAATCAGTCATTAGGATGTGTCATTAGGCATTAGGGTTTGACAATGAAGAAAGCATCTCCTTAAATAGAAGACACAATAAGAAATGGAGGGTTAAGATTGAGAGGTGTAAAAAGAGAGGTCGGCTAGGATTAGAGGGTAGGTAAAGGAAATAATAAAATAATGAAAGAGGTAGGTAGTGTATGAATTAAGAGATGAATGACATGTTTCATGGGTAGAAAAAGCTAATGAATTAATTAAATAAATAAAGATTTATTTAATTAATAGAAGAAGTAGGACAATTAAATAAATAAAATATTTATTTAATTTAGGAAAAGGATAATTTAAATAAATAAATGTATTTATTTAAATGAGAAATAAGGCTAGAAGAGGATAAATGAATTAATTAAATAAATAAAAATTTATTTAATTAATAGAAGAATTAGGCTTAGATAATTAAATAAATAAAATGACATGACAATTTTGGGTGTCTACATTTTGCCCCTCTTTGAGACAATGCGGCTTGTCGCGTTGTTTCAAAGAAGATAAGATGAACTGATATAGAGTTGCCCCAAGATGGGAATTATATGCCCCCTCGAGAGATTGGATGAAAATGTCTGAAAAGATTGCAGACAATCGCTCGATAAGAAAGACGGGGTAGAATGGGTTGATTAGATAAAGTGACAAAGTCACAGGATGAAGAATACTGACTCGGGAAATGAAGGCGAGGGCTAGGGTAGGCTATAAGATAGACCACGGGCAAAAGACATCCTCATTGTCATCCACACCCTAGAAGATCATAGTGTAGAGCGAGAAAAGAGCAGCAGCAGTCAGCAGCGATGGCATCCATTCATAGATTCGACCGTGTTCGCCGATTCCAGTGACCAGCAGATGCAGGAGAGCCGGTAAGTACCCGAAAACCTCCTCGTACTTTCACGCATTTCAAGCTTTGTCATAAATGCATGTGTAGTAGCAATAAATGCGCTAGGAATAGGATAGTTGAAATATGCAAAAATGTGCAACCGCATCTGTGTCAGTGCCAGGCGCGTCTGTGTCGGGTCCAGGCACGTCTGTGCCTGGAACCGCGTTTGTGCTGAATGTGGACGCGTTTGTGAAATGTAGAAGCGTCTGTGCACTGTAGGGGCATTTATGTCATGTAGGGACATCTGTGTTCCCTGGTCGCGTTTGTGCATGGTATAGGCACGTTTGTGTTCAGAAAACGCGTCTGTGTTGCAGAGGCACATTTATGCAGTCTATAAGCGCGTTTAGGTGTTAAAAGTGCGTTTGTGTGTCAAAATGCATGGTTTTAGTCTTTTAGGTCAAACCGGTAGTTCTGTGATGAACATACGCTGTCGATTGGATAAGCTGCTGAGAGGATACACTCAAGCAGGTCCTCTAGGAAGAGTAGAATAGATCAAGGCACTTTGTGATGAACAGGGAGCACCAAGATAGGCAGCACTTTGTGATGAACAAGGAGTGCGAATGTGAGTGACACTTTGTGATGAACAGGGAATGTCACACACGTAGTACTTTGTGATGAACAAGGAGCACTACTAGGGTAGATAGCAACACTTTGTGATGAACAGTGAGTGTCACTAGGATAGATAACCAGATGCATTTAGGTAGCAAGTAGCATTTTGTGATAAACAGTGAATGCCACGATAACTGACAAGATTGATTGTGTGACTGCAGGAGTACTTGCCGATGCTAGAGTCATGGGAGAGATTCCCATCGACTCAGAGGTTGCGACCAGAGTTGTCGATCCAGGATAGGATTTCCATTGAGGAGATGGGTCTTACACATGTGCTATTTGTGCCTGAGTTTCGGGCAAACATGGGTTTGCTGACTGCACTGGCTGAGAGATGGCACTCTGAGACGTGCATGTTTCATCTGCCGATGGGTGAGATGACAGTTACATTAGAGGATGTCTACAGGATTCTGCATATCCCTATTGATGGAGAGTTGATTCCCTATGACCGTGACGGTGACAGGGAGGCATTGAGACGGGTCTTCCAGGATCCCGGGTTGGAGATGCGAGCAGGTCATGTAGCCTGGGATACCATGACTGCCACAGGTTTAGCATTGTCGGCAGTTATTGGGGGAGCCATCAGTGGGTACTTGTGTCCAGACAGGGCCACACGAGGATTGGCAGTGGGCTGGGGAGGGGCATTGGAGACGCTGATGATAGAGCACACTAGGTATGCATGGGGGCCATGTGTCCTGGCACATTTCTATTATGAGCTACATCAGTTTGTGTACCACAGATCAGTGGGTTTGGGCTGTGGCGTGACTCTCTTGCAGGTGTGGGCTTATGAGCACCTTCCCATCACACGACCCATTCATTTCAGAGGCAGAGGACAGGGACGGAGCTTCATGCACTTGTACGACATGATTACTTCCCAGCCTCGGATTGGTAGATTGGAGCATTGGAGGCGCGTCATAGATGACATAGACATGGTCATCTGGAGGCCGTACCTAGGGTGCGAGGAGTGGGATGACGACGTATTGGAGCTACCCTATGCATTCAGGAGCAGGTATCTGATTGGGCGGACGCCCTATATTCTAGAGAGGCAGCTGGTTGACAGGGTATGCAGGCAGTTTGGGCGGATCCAGCGGATGCCACGGGGCTCGGGCATGTATGCCCGTACGGTCAGAGATCAGGTGCAGTTTGGGCCGCTATTATCATATGATCAGGCGGTGACACAGCTAGCAGAGATGATGCCGATGCCATGGGACATGTGGCCAGAGGTAGATGATGCAGGGATGGACGCAGAGTACTCTGCGTATTGGGCAGAGCATCCGTTTCCTAGGTTGACAGATCCGGCAGAGCCACTGGAGGGAGAGGGTGGAGGAGATGATGATGATGGTGGAGGGGATGGAGGTAGGGGCCGGCGGAGGTGGAGGGGAGTGGTGGGAGAGAGGCGAGTAGCACCTCGGAGGGAGGGAGGACAGGAGAGAGCAGCTCCGATGGTGAGAGGACAGGGTGGAGTGCCCCTACAGGTACCAGCAGCACAGGGTCCTAGACAAGGACCGAGACAGGTGCAGGCAGAGGGACAGAGACAAGTACAGACACAGGTACCTAGACAGGCACAGGGACAGGCACCTGTAGAGGAGGAGCCACAGGCAGAGGCTGAGGGTGGAGATCCTGAGGAGGATGAGCTGTTGAGGCTACAAGAGATCTGCCAGGGCCAGGCAGATGAGATCGAGGATTTGGTGCGGGAGAGAGATCACCTCAGGATCAGGGTCAGAGACACAGAGCGGGAGAGGGATCAGGCCATCCAGAGATATACTGAGGCCGAGACAGCTTTGAGGGTAGGGAGGCGGGCAGCAGAGGATGCAGGGGTAGGCTACGCATATGTCTTGCGAGCCGGAAAGGAGATCGCCTACTGGAGGGATCTGTACTATGCAGCCGTGCCAGCAGATCAGCGGGCTAGGAGCTTCCATAGATCGTCGCGCACAGCGACGGCTACGGGAGGGAGTCGCAGGAGACAGGCATCCAGCGGTGGGGTCATGGGGCCTCCACCACCACAAGAGAGACAGGGGGATCCTGGAGCGGGTCCATCTATAGCTCAGACTCTGTCGAGGCCAGGCGGCTCCGAGGGAGGGAGTTCATCATAGCCATAGAGGGCTCCCCATTGTATCAGTATATGTACCATTGTTGTATTGTAGACACCTGCGGGTGATTCTTTTGTAGCCATATGATTCTTTTGACATCATTGTATCATGACACATTTTGATTATATATGAGAGATGGTCCATTTTTGCGGCAGCTATATGCATGTGTACCTATGTGCTGAAATGTTCTTATGTGATACATGTTTTATGATATGGATGCTTATATGATGCAATGCAATATATTTTTGTTCTTTTATGTTGTATATGTGATGCATGATGCAAATGTGAATGTATGTAATGCAAATGAATATGATAATGCAAATGATTATTTACATAATGAAAATGTGAGATGTGCTAACATGTGTTATATGCAGGATGTGATGCAATTGTGATATCTAATTGTATGTATGAAATTCTTATATGTGATAATGCAGGTGTAACTATATGAAATGCAAATGTTTTTGGTGTGTCATCATACTCAGTCATGTGATAGCAGGTTACGCGGACTCGAGAAGGACAATGGAAGTCAATCAAGAAAGGGGGATGGAAGACAGAAGGTATGAACATGAAAGAGCTTCTTGTGCGTTATCATCATTGAGCTTTATTATGGCAGAATAGGTTATGACAATCAAGGCATATGTTTGACCGAGAAAGTCATTGTACCTGTTTGCATGGAGATAAGACAGTCACAAACAAGGAATGCCCCAGTTCATACTAGACTCACAGTGTCCTCATATCCTTGGACAAGTCATAGCATTACTAAAAAGACAATCCACAGACAGCAAACAAAATAGGTGACGATACCCCATCCTCGCCTTTCTAGTCAAAGACATCCTGGAAAAGCTAAAAGACATGTCACCAAAAAGATAAAATCAAAAGAAAACCAAGACTCGACACCAACATCCATTGTAGTCCTCAAGTTTAGTGTCTCTTGTCACTTGTATAAGTCATGTTTGATTGTGGTCACAATGTTCACTTTCACAAAAAGGATAGATTAACACTGAACCATATGTTGTCTGAGTCTGTTGAAAGATTTGATTTTGTTGAAGCTCATTGTTGTTGTTGTGTCTCATTTGAAATTGACTGAATCCATGAAACTGATACCTTATTGCAGATAAGATGGAACTTTATTGTGGACTGGTGATGCAGATGTTGCTTTATTGTGGATTGTGCGCGGATAGACCTGAAGGAAGCTGGAAGAAACTGTATTCCTCAAAACATGTGATGTTCTCAGTTCCACACCCATTACTAGACGTAGGAATTGGCCATAGTCACAGACAGGATCTGATTTATTATGGATGGAAAGGGAGTGAAAAAAAGGGGGGGTTATGGATGGCTAACCAATCTTGGGTAGATCAATAACAAGCCATGATGGGAATGGGTAAGTTTATTGTGAGTGAATAGGTTGTGAGTGTGTGCAAAGTGAAAGGATGAAAGTGAATCCTGAAGGAGGGAGGAGCAAAGTCTCTCTACGCATGGCGCTGGTGACCCAGTTTTCACCATGGTACTTGCCCAGGGCGCCATCGAAGTGGTTTTCACTGTTGGACGAAATTATTTCTTTTTACTTTTTTGGATTTTTCAATTTTTTTTTTTTTTGTTGTCACAAGGCGCCTGTTTGCCAGGTTTTCACCAAGTAACGATTTTTTTGCGTTTTATAATTTTTTTGTATTTTTGAATTTTTTGATTTTTTTTTTTTTTGTATTTTTGCATTAGGATATTCCAAAGAGCTTATGTGTAGAACCTGCGAAGATGCATGTTGTTGATAGGATCCTCCAAGGGTTCACCTTCTGTAGTTGAGAGCTGATATGCCCCAGATCCATATACTGCTGTGATGATGTAAGGACCAAGCTAGTTGGGTTCAAATTTTCCCTTCTTCTCTCTGTCTTGTTGATTCTTGGGGTTCTCTCTGAGGACTAAGTCACCTACCTCAAATGTGCGAGGCTTGACCTTGTGATTGTAACTGCGACTCATTCTTTGTTGGTAAGCCTTGAGATGATTAAAAGCAATGTGTCGTCGTTCCTCCAGCAGTTCTAGTTCTTGTAAGCGAGAGACCCTGTAGTCTTCATCGTTGATTATGTTTCTCAAGGAGACCCGTAAAGAAGGTAGCTTGACCTCAATAGGCAAGATGGCTTCAGCGCCATAGACAAGTGAGTAGGGTGTAGCTCCTGTAGGTGTGCGGACACTTGTGCGGTAGGCCCAAAGTGCAGGATTGAGTTGGACATGCCAGTTACGGCCAGCGTCATCGACTGTCTTTTTAAGGATTTTGAGAATTGTTTTATTAGAAGCCTCAGCTTGGCCATTACCTTGGGGGTAATATGGTGTGGAGAAACAGTGAGAGATATGGAAGCGCTCACAGAGTTCACGAACATCCTGGTTCTTGAAAGGACGCCCGTTGTCAGTGATAATGGAAGTAGGAATCCCGTATCGGCAAATGATGTAGTTCAGGATGAAAGTAGCGATTTGCTTCCCAGTAACTTGTGTGAGAGGCACGGCTTCAATCCACTTTGTGAAATATTCTGTGGCTGTGATAATGAATTTATGTCCATTGGAAGAAGGAGGGTGAATCTTACCTATGAGATCGAGTCCCCACTGACAAAAGGGCCAAGGAGATGCAAGTGGCTGTAGTTCCTGTGCTGGTGCATGTATAAGGTCTCCATGAATTTGACACTGCTTACACTTCTTGACAAACTGATATGCATCTTTTTCCATAGTAGGCCAGTAGTATCCAGTCCTGATGAGTTTCTTGGCCAAGGTAGGACCACTAGTATGCGGACCACATATCCCTTCGTGCACTTCTCGTAACGCAATCTGAGCTTCGTCACTCTCTAAACATCTAAGAAGGGTGCCATCTAGACCTCGTCAGTATAGGATATCTGCTAAAATGACGTATCGAGAGGATTGGCGAATGAAAGTGCGACGTTGATTGTTTGATAGATCGGGAGGTAAGATATTGTCGTGAAGGTATGTGAATATGGTACCATATAACTGGGATTCAGGACCAACAACGCATATCATTTCCGTAGGAGTGATCTCATATGACGGAACCAGCAGGTTGTCTACCAGGAACTCATAGCAGGTCTCATTTTGCGGTAGATCAATGAGCGAAGCAATTGTAGCCATGGCATCAGCAGCGCGATTCTGTTCTCTTGGTATCTGCTCAAACTCTATCTTTGCAAAGTGTTGTTTCAGATCATCTACCAGTTGTTTGTAGGGCATTAGTTTTTCATCTTTTGTTTGGTAATCATCAGTTGCTTGACGGATGACCAGTTGAGAATCCCCAAAAACACGAAGCTCTTGGATCTTCCACTGAACTGCAATTCTGAGCCCAGTTGTTAATGCCTCGTATTCCGCTATATTGTTAGTGCAAGGAAATGATAAGCGGTATGACTTTGGTATAGAATCACCTTGGGGAGTTATAAAGAGTATACCTGCTCCTGCCCCATGCTGTGTGTATGAGCCGTCAAAATATAATTGCCATGGCTTTGTAGGTGATATCGTTAGAATGGACTCATCTGAAAATTCTGACTGTAGAGGAACATCATCTATCATGGGAGCATCTGCCAGTTGATCTGCGATGGCTTGTCCTTTTATAGCTTTTCTGTCCACGTATTCAATGTCGAATTCACTCAAGATCATTACCCACTTGGCCAGCCGCCCAGTAAGTGTAGCTTTGTTGAGAAGATATTTTAGTGGATCAATTCTGGCAATCAACCTAGTCTTGTGAGTGAGCATATAATGTCATAATTTCTGTGAAGCAAAGACCACAGTAAGACATGCACGCTCAATTGGTGTGTAGTTAAGCTCATATCCCACCAATGTGCGACTGATATAGTAGACCGCTTTTTCCTTGCCGTTAGGTATTTGCTGTGCTAAAAGTGCCCCCAGTGCTGTTGGAGTAGCTGATATGTAAAGTAGCAATGGTTGATCTGGAATTGGTGGCATCAAAACTGGCGAGTTCAAAAGATAGTCTTTAAGTGCCTGAAAAGCCTGTTGACAGTTCTCATCCCATTTGAACTTGATGTTTTTGTGTAGCAGGTGCTGGAAAGGATTGCACTTATCTGCAAGTTGTGCTATGAATCTTCGTATGGACTGGAGTCTCCCTTGTAAAGACCAAAGTTGACTGATATTCTTGGGTGGCGGCATGTCCAAAATAGCCTTGACCTTTGCTGGATCAGCCTCTATTCCTTTTTTAGACACAATGAATCCTAGGAGCTTCCTGGAGGTTACTCCAAAGACACATTTCTTAGGATTTAGTCTTACCTTGTACTTTTCCAATCGATCAAAAGCAACTGAAAGTATGTCCAAGTGTGTATTTCTGTCTATTGATTTAACCAAAAGATCGTCAACATAATCTTCCACGGTTATGTGCATGAGATCATGGAAGATAGTAGTCATAGCTCGTTGATACGTGGCACCTGCATTTTTCAGCCCAAAGGGCATGACATTCCAGCAGAAGGTTCCCCATGGACAAGTAAATGATGTTTTATGTTGATCTTCGGGTGCTATCCTGATTTGATTATATCCAGAAAATCCGTCCATTAAGGATAACATCTCATGGCCTGCTGTGAGATCAACAATTAAATCAATGTTTGGTAATGGGAAATCGTCCTTTGGACAAGCCTTGTTGATATCCCTGAAATCTGTACATATTCGGATGCTGCGATCTGGTTTGCTAACAGGTACTAAGTTGGAAATCCATTCGGGATAATCAATTGGGCGTATGAATCCAACATCCAGTAATTTCTCCAGCTCTGCCTTGACTAATAATGCCACTTGTGGATGCATTTTCCTCAATTTCTGCTTTACTGGTTTTGCCCCCGGTTTGACTATTAAATGATGCATTACTAAATCCGGGTCTAGTCCAGGCATATCAGCATAAGACCATGCGAAGTTGATTTGTTGTTCCTTAAAGAAGCTTATGAATTTTGCTCTCTCGGCCTCTGTCAATGATTGAGCCAAAAATATGTTGTGTGGAACCTCTGCTGTACCAATGTTTGTCTTTATAGTCTCCTCTACCAACATGGATGATTTTTCCTCGTATGATGCTGGGAGAATGTCAAGCCTTCCATCTTCGGGCGCCTCAGAGAGGTTTTCACCCTCAGATATGTCCTTTCTTTTTACTTTTTTGGGGTCAGATAGCGCCACAGTGTGGTTTTCGCCATAAGACCCTTGTTTTGTTTTTATTTTCACATTTTTGCGACTAGAAGGCCCGACACCCTCACCAAAGTATGCCCTGTTATTAAGCTCTATGGCGTATCCTGCTTTATGGTCTCCAGGAGGAAGATCATTGCGAATGCCAAGATAATCGACAATAGCTTCGTCATTTTGAAATGTATCAAGCTGTGCTGGTCCATCCTGATCCCAGTCAATGAGTTGGGGGTGAACAAGGGGAAGGTCTTTAGTGTTTTTAGAGTCCGCAAGGCTAATAGTGAAGATGTGGTTATATTCAGGTATGTCTAGATAGTCATCAAGGTCATCAATGGCACTCTCCTCATCAGTTTCGATCATGAGTGAGTCCAAATCATCATCACTAGTAGCACCCTTAGGGACAGGTGTCCTCATCCTATGTGATCTTGACCTAGGGCCTTGAAACGACGACTATGCAGGATCCTCATGGGTCGGTTCTTGACCAACTCTGAATTTCTTGTAAAACTCTTCCTCCTCTGTAGGTTCCTCTGGCTCTCTAAATGTCTCATTGAGCTCATAGTCGCTGGAGGATTTGTCTGAACCCCATTCCCATTCGTTGGAATCTGTAGAATAGTCATCTTCTTGTTGAACTTCAGCCACTTTGACTCGCCATATCTGTTTTGTTCTTTTATTGTGAATCTTGGGATTTAGAAAACCAAGCCCCTTGGAGCATTCCCTTCTTGTAGTTAGCTCAGGTTGTAAAGGCTCCATGACACCTTCTTTGTGTAGTCCAAGAGGACTTTTTCCATCATACCCAAATCTTTGCAGAATTTTGAAACCTTTGCCATAGTTCTCACAGGGTATTATAATTTTATCATGTGTATCCTCTTCAGCGTCCTTATATAGCATTTTATATAAATTTTCTTCCTCTAGTTCGCCCCATTTTTGAAAGACGGTAGGATCCCATTTGAGTAGCATGATGGAGATTTGCTTATTAGGATGTGGCCTCCCATATTCCTTGGGGGAGTTCATGACTTGTCGTAAGAACATTGTTTGATTCAGAGTGTATTCTCCCATGCCTTTGTCTTGAAACTTGGCTCTAAGTTCACCTTGTTTGGATGTCGAGGGCTTTAATGACTCAGGATCAATATATGTTGAAGAAGGAGTAGCCTCATGATTGCTGGGAATGATAGTCTCAGTATGTGATCTCAAGTTATTGCAATATATGAATGGATTTGGATCACCATTGACCGTTACCTCGACTCCATTATGAGGAAACTTAATGCATTGGTGGTATGTTGATGGGACTGCCCTCATTTCATGAATCCACGGACATCCTAGCAATATGTTATACGTGAGGTCTAGATCCAGGACTTGACAAACCACGTCCTTTGTGACTGGCCCTATTCTTAGTGGTAAGATGACCGTGCCCTTGGACGAACGCTCTTCATCATCATAAGCCTTAATAGTGATTTGGTTTGTAGAATTTACAGCTTTGTCAGAATATCCCAATTGTCTGATGGTGCTCAATGTACAAATATTAAGACCTGCTCCTCCATCTATCAGGACTCGTTTTATTCGGTGTTTATGTATGAAGGCTTCAATATGTAGAGGTGCATTATGAGGCTGACTTATGGAGGCGTCATCGGCTTCTATGAATGTGAGGGAGTGTGGAACGGATAAGTATCCTACCATGGCTTGAAACTGGTCCACGTTCAGATCAGTAGGGACAACAGTATCTCTCAAGGTTTTATCAAGGATAGCTTTATGTGCAGGAGATATACGTAAGAGCTCAAGAATAGAGATGAGTGCGGGTGTTTTCCCTAATTGCTCTACAAGGTCGTACTCAGGCTTGGTAGATGAAAGATTGGTATTCTTGGTAGAGGCACCTGGCAATGTGATCTTACCTCGACGGGTTGTAACATGACATTCAGAGGTAGATGCAGACGAAGATCCCACACCTTTTAGGACAATTTTGGGTCTTTGAGAAGGATTCTCAGGATTTTTGTTTTTGATAGTAATGGTAGAAATATGATTGTCCATTGAGATGTGATTAATAGTGGAATCATAATTGTAAGATGCTCTAGTGTAATTGGCTTGATCATCTGTGACTTTGCCTTTTCCTTTGTCATGTTTTGGGAATGGTTCCTTAAACACCTCATGCTCTTGGTTAGATGAATGTCCCTCAATCTCAATGTCGCCTCTATCAATGAGATCTTGCACAATGTTTTTCAATCGATGGCAATTACTTGTCTTATGACCCTTGCTCTTATGAAATTCGCAAAATTCATCATCATTCCACCAATTCGGTTTTACCTTTGGTTCATATGGAGGAAAATCTGGGACCGTGATCACTTTGTTTGCTACAAGCTTTTTGAATACTGATTCAAGTGGTTCTCCCAATGGAGTGTACTTCCTTCGTGGTTTGGAAGTTGTTTGATTGTTCACTTGATTGTTGGTAGAATTTGATCCAGAAAAGATGAACTTTGGTCTCACTGTATTGGCATCAACAACGCCATCATTAACTGTATTCTTGTTCTTGTTCCAAAATTTTGGTTTGTCCTTTCCTTTGAAGTCCTCTTTGTTTTCTTTAAATAGTTTGATAACTCCTTGTTCAATTAAGACTTTTTCTGTTGCTAGGCCCTTTTCAATGACATCCTTGAATGTAGACAAACAAGCTTTTCTGAGATCATAGCTAATAGCTTTATTAACGTTTTGTGTGAACATCTCCACCATCTGTTTTTGCGGGATTTCACAAGAGCATCTGCTGGCTAGATTTCTCCATCTTTGTAAAAATGATGCAAAAGATTCTCCCTCCTTTTGCTTAGTATTACACAAAGTAGTGACTGAGATATCTGTCTCAATATTGTAGGAGAAATGTTGAATGAATGCCTCTGCTAAGTCACCCCATGACTTAATACCAGGAGGTAATTGAGAGAACCATTCCATAGCTTGATCGCCTAAGCTTTGTGGGAACAACCTCATCAAATATGTTTCCTCTGCTTCTACCTCAATGCAAGCTGTGAAAAATTGTCTTATGTGTGCCTTGGGGTCCCCTTTTCCTCTATACTTGTCAAATTTTGGCGTCACAAAGTGTGCCGAAAATGGAGGCATTGGAATTCTCTTATCAAATGGATAAGGACATATGTCTCTCATAGTGTATGTTGGTTTTGATGTGCCCATGTCTTCCACTTTCTTTTGTAGATCTCTAATTTGTTGCTCCAAATTATTCTTGGGAGGAGATTGATTTCTTGTTGCATACCCCATGTTTGAAACACCCATTTGAGGAGGAGCTTGTTGCATGTATGGATGATACTGATCGTAGACATGTCCATATGGAGGTCTATATTGTTGCGACATATATGGAGCACTTGGCATAACTTCTTGTTGGGGGACCCCATATCTGTTTTGCGTATATAAACCATATTCAATAGGCCTTTCATTTTCCATTGTGTTGCCCCCAATTTTGACATGGGGTCTCCTTGTGTCAAAATTTTGAGGATGTCCTTGAGTATCCACTTGTCTTGATGGATCTATACCTTGAGCATGTGTTTGAGCATAGGGCCTCCATGAGGGTCTTTGAGTGTAAGTATCATATGCTTGAGCTTGTGTATGTGGGATTGCTGGTTTTTGAAGCAAAACTGATGGTGACTCCGGCATCATATTATTTGGTCCTCTATTTCCTCCACTATTTGGTCTCCTTTGATCCATGTTGAGTTGAGTTTGCTGTGAGGGTCGACTTTCCATAAGTTGAGATAAGTCAAAATCATGTGGTATTTTAGCTCCGCTTTGTGCCATCATGTTTAAAAAGTATTGACGATCTCTCCTCATTATCTCTTCAACCAATCTATTGAATTGAGGATCCATTATGGATTCTTGTATGTCTGCTGATAGTATTGAAGAGTTGTCAACATTGTCATTGTGTGTAGTATTGTTGTTTATAGCGTTTGCGCTTTCCACATTTGGATTGTGTCTATAAACATTCATGTCTGGTAATGTAGTGTGCTCAGGATTGTAGAATAGATCATTGTCATACTCATAAGAACTCGTGTTGGCGGACCCTTGAGCTTCTTTAGCTTTTCTCCTAGATTTTTGAAGGCGGGTTTCAACCATGAACTAGGTGTTTAGCAATATGTGAGAGACTAGACGAAAATGACAAGAGTATGGAAGACCAAGAGTTGTATGGAGTGTAAATGAATCTTGAGGTGTACTTGCAATGTCCAAAGTGTAAGACCAAGTATGTAAGTAGTAGAGTAGGTGTGACTTCCAAAGAGAGGATAGTTTCTCTTGATGAGGTAAGCTGACCTTGACTCTAAGTAAGATCAAATGAGACCCAAAGGTAAGAAACCTTGATGAGGGACCACTTAGCAAAGTGTAGTAGTATGTAGTGTGTTGACAAAGTATGATGAGGACAAGCAAGTGACCTTTTTGACTCAAGTTTAGACAAGTGTGAATGTAAAATGAGATGCAAAGCAATGATGGACTATGTAAGACCTTAGAACAGGCTGAATGCTAGATGAAACCTGAAGAGACAACCTAGGAAGCTCAAGTATTCCGAAACTGATTTCTTTTGTTTGATGGACTCTGAAATTTTCTTGCAATTTTAAACATAGACGCGACTGTATCCTTCACAGACGCGGTTTCCTGACACAGACGCTACTCTGTTAAACACAGACGTGATTCTGAGATTTTCCTGTTGATGTTTTGCCGGGACTGTAACAGTTTTTTTTGCAATTGTGGACACAGACGCGCCTGTATACTTCACAGACGCGATTCCCAGACACAGACGTGTCTCTGTTCGACACAGACGCTGATAAACACACAGACACTATTATGCCCTTCACAGACGCGCTTAGACAGCACAGACGCGGTTAAAACAGACACAGACACGTTTCTGTAACCTTAGTGCAATTTTTCCAATGTGTGAAGTTGTTTTGTTGTGACCAAATCTGATTGTTCGACTGTTTTTCGTGACAAGAGGACACAATCTTGATGACTCAATGTTTGCAGACTATTTAGACTCCAAAAAGTGTGTTGTTTGATGTAAAAAGTTTTTGCATACACTTGAAGACACAAAAGACACAATGTTTTGCTGTTTTGTTTTGAGTGTTTGAGTGTTTAGCATAAGACAAGCAAAAATCTTAGGGCTGGCCAAGACAATAGTTGTTGATCCCACATAGGGTTTTACCCCCGAGGCTACGCTATTCAGAGCGGATACTTAGATGCTTGACCTCACTGGCTCCACCCTCGGCACTCACTTCTCGAGTCAGCCAAGCATCAGTCCCCATGAAAACTCCCCATGGCGAACTTTGTATCTCTACTAAGAACCGTATGTGTGTGGGCCACTACCAGAGGTCCGACCTCCTGCCTCAACAACTAGAAGGATTTGGGCATCTAAAACAAAGAGGTGCTAGTAAGGGCATCCACTCGTGTGGCCATACATGCGGCACTTTCAGCTCTATAAATACAGAAGGCTCCCAGCCGATAGGGGTTACGCCCTACAAATGATCAAATAAATTTGATCAAACGGGTTTATGGGGAGACATAGTGTCGGTATGAACTAATCAGCACATGTTATTCATAGTTTTCACCATGAATACATTTGATTATAGTGGTTTGGATGAGGTGGGTTTTCCTCGCTACCACTTGGGTCGTTCTCTTCTCACTAGTAGTCCTAATGACCACACAGGAAGACAGGCCCTCTAAAGAGTAAACAAAAAGAGCCTATTGCTCAAGACACAAAAGACAATGATTCAATTTTAGTGCACCAATTGAAGTGTTTGCTAAGCTATGAAACAAGGCACACAATAAAAATCACAAAACCCTAGCTAAGGCCCTACAACAAAATTGTTAGTAGTTTGGGTTGTTTCAAATGATAACCCCTTCCTGCAAGCACACAAGTTAGGTAAATTTTAGAAAACCCAAAAAGACTTTGTGAAAAGGGGCCTTCAACAAAAACGTATTTTGCCTTCAAAGCAAGCTGCACAAACTTGGTTAGCTAGATCTGCAAGGGTTAGCCAAAAATAATCTAGATCTGAAACTCTAAGCACAAAATCCGAAAACCCGAATCAAAGAAAAATTAAAATTGCTAAACAGAAAGCATAGACATTGCTATACCAGACACAGACGCGTTTGTATGACACAGACGTTGTTCTGTAATGCACAGACGTGATCAAAGGTCACAGACGCGACTCCAGAACGTAGACGTGATAATATCAGTCACAGACGCGGTTAAAATTTTCAGACGCGATTCGGAAAAACCTACAAAAATAAAAATCTGGCAAAACACAGGCGCGATTCACGATATCACAGATGCTTCTAAAACACAAAAACGCGATCCGAACACTCGCAGACGCGGAAAAAAACCTAAAATGTCGTCAAAATCGTCCGATCTGCAACTTCAAAAATGCAAAATCTGCAACAAAAATGTTAAATGCAAAGGGACAAGAGTCCCACCAGGCGTGCCAAAAATGTATATGGTGAAAATGGATAACAAATAACAACAATATTGAAAGGCTAAATGAATTCAACCACCAAACCCTAGCCTAACAATGAACAAAGATCCACCATAACATATGAAGATAACCTAAGACAATGCAAAATAACTCAAAATCACAAAGATTATACCATCACATGTCCAATAGGGTTTTGATCTCGATTCTTCCTATCTCCATTGATCTTGCTTGATATATTTGCTCTCAGATTTTTATATGCACAAGAGCTCAATAAAGAACGGAATGTGGTTGCAAGTAGGATCGTAGTGTAGCCAAGTACTCCAAAATCAGTCATTAGGATGTGTCATTAGGCATTAGGGTTTGACAATGAAGAAAGCATCTCCTTAAATAGAAGACACAATAAGAAATGGAGGGTTAAGATTGAGAGGTGTAAAAAGAGAGGTCGGCTAGGATTAGAGGGTAGGTAAAGGAAATAATAAAATAATGAAAGGGGTAGGTAGTGTATGAATTAAGAGATGAATGACATGTGTCATGGGTAGAAAAAGCTAATGAATTAATTAAATAAATAAAGATTTATTTAATTAATAGAAGAAGTAGGACAATTAAATAAATAAAATATTTATTTAATTTAGGAAAAGGATAATTTAAATAAATAAATGTATTTATTTAAATGAGAAATAAGGCTAGAAGAGGATAAATGAATTAATTAAATAAATAAAAATTTATTTAATTAATAGAAGAATTAGGCTTAGATAATTAAATAAATAAAATATTTATTTAATTAGACATGACAATTTTGGGTGTCTACACCAAGTACTCAAACCCACTATAAAATAAACATGATTTGATGAAAATCAAGTCAACAACAGTGCTCGGGAATAGCTCTCCTCTGTACCTTCGGGTATATTAAACCTTGGTTTTCAAGGTTGGGAGACCTCTTAATTGAGTTTATACCTTGATGCACTAAATGGATCCCTGACTAAATCCAATTCAAAATTAGAAGCTACCCGATTCACCTTCGAAAGGGAGATAATCTTTGTGCAAGAGAGATAGTAACTCTCCCAAGATACTTGTCATTTCGTGCCCCCACTAGCGTTTGGAGTCAGATAATATGGCGTTGAGAATGCATTGTGTGAGAATCAGCGGCCTTATTCTAATTAGCTATTGGGTGTGTACCTGAGTCTACAAGCAAAGGTTTTCTTGCCTCACCAAATTCCTTAGGGTTTGCATGCTGTGATTAGAGTCACTATTACATACTACCTATTTTCTGTGTTTTCATCCCTGAAACAAAAACTGAAATACCAAAAATTGGAGAAGACAAGAAACAACTCACTTATTTGATACTCTATCCATGTCAAGAATTAGTCTATCTTAAGTCAAAAATCTATCCGTGTCAGAAACTAATCTATCCTGGTCAAAAATCAGTCCATCTCAGAATTAGTCATACTCAGTTATGATACTCAGCAAATCGGAAAAACTCAAAATTTCTACGCTCTATCTTGAGAACAGTCGTACGAGTCTGATAATCCATCGTGCTGCACTAGGTCCTGTGTCATACGAGTTTACTGGTTTGTCATCCTATATCATATTATCTATCATACGAGTCTGAATTATCTATCATTCTGCACAGTATCCTATCTCATACGAGATAGAATTGCCCTGTCTTTTGTCATCCTACAGATACCCATTTGTTGTACGGTACGAGGTAGCAACTCATATGAAACAGAACTATTGTCGTACTATAGCTGCTAAATTGTCATCTGATCCAAAAAATCATGTCATACGAGTCTCTGGTTTTGTTAGAATAGAACAGTCAAACTTACCTAAAAACAGCTTATAGTGAACATAATACTAGTTATCAATTTTCTTGAGCATAAACAGATCAAGATAGTGTACCTCTGCCACTTGCATTGCACAATTTGGTCGAGCACCTTTCAGTTAGTTCAATCAACTACCTATCAAATTTTAGTCATTTAGATAAAGTCTTATACAAGATAGATCATTCCTGAAACCAGACTGAATCTTACACTATGCTTAGAATCAACTTAGATAACGTCTTAGACAGGATGGATCGTTCCTAAAATCAGACTAAATCTCAGTTGTTTCTCCCAAACAATACTCTAAACAGAACAACTAGCTCTAAAATTGATCTTGACCTCTGCATCACAAAACAACTTTAGGTCACACTGATCCATAAAAATGCCTATTCAAACCAGGAGTTCTCATAACAAAGAAGCCCAAGGCAAAGCACAAACCTTCACCTATCAAAGTAATCCATTCTACATGGAGGATCCACTCACTGACATACTGTCATCATTAGGCGCACAAATTTTTGATGAACCGAAATCTCCCACTATACATGAGACAGAATATAATGATGGAAACAAAAAAGACCGTAATATTCCCAAAAATCAAAATGACTCCACATCATCAAGTAAGACTAACGAAGATACTGAACCTCTAGAAAAAGAAATCCTTGACTGTCAAAAGGACAAAGACTTTAGAAAAATGATGAAAGTTATCATGACCCAAGAAAAGGAATACTATTTCTTAGAACTAGCAAAACAAGGTGCCAAACTTCCTCTTGGATATGATGTCCAAACACTTGTTACTAAAAAGGAAGACTCACCTATACTTATGGTACACAAACAATTACTAGCTTTGCGGATGGAGGTCACAGAACTGAAAAATAAGGACAAATCTCCAAAACAATATTCTTTGGAAACAATATGTCCCTTTCCATTTGACAAGAATCTACACATGCCTCCATTTCCTCCATGAGTGGAAATCCCAAAATTTGATAAATATGACGGTACCTCAGATCCTCAAGATCATGTCAGGGAATTTAGTGCTGCTTGTATGGAGTTCATGCACGATCAAACGTACCACATGCGTCTCTTCCCAGGGAGTTTAGGGGGTCAACCAATGGAATGGTTCTCAAGTCTACCCAAAGGAATAAAAACCTTTGAAGAACTAATCCAACTATTTTTACAACAATACTCATACAATATTCGACATCTTATGACTATGATCGATCTTTATAATACTCAAGAGAAAACAAGGGAATCTCATCTTACTTTTCTCTAATGCTGGAGAAAGATGTTCTCTAGGTACCCATGACCTATTCCAGACTCTAAGAAAATGGATATATTTGTCAATAACTTGGTCCCCGAATTGAAATATAGTGTAAAAATGCAAGTACACCCATCATTTAACAAAATGGTAGATAACACCATTCGAATGGAGGATGTGCTCATAAAGAAGGGGGATATCACTCCTTGAAAAGAAACACAAATGGGATCTAGCTCTAAAGAGAAGAACAAGTACTGAAAATTTGGAAAAGACAACAATAAGAATGTTGTTAATGATGGAGTAGTAGACACTATTAAAACCAACTCAAAATCCACAATATTCAATTTGGCTAGTGGTACATAAGCACTTAAAGCTATTGAGGCTGCCGTAGAGAATTCACCAAAGAAAGCAAAGGAATGGTTCAAAGAAAAGCCTTGACTTTCCAAACCTAAGAGTGATTTTACTCCTCTTGAAGAATCATATGAATCCGCTTTCAAAACTTTGTTGGCAAACAACTTGATAACACTACCAGATAACTCTAGACCATATGATCCAGATGTCAAACTGAGATGGTGGAGAGAAAATGAATATTGTGACTTCCATCAGAATAAGGGTCATAACATAAACAATTCAATGAAGGTAAAACATGAGATTTAGGATCTCATAGACGTTGGTAAAGTTGTTGTTGGGAATCACCCAACCAATGCTGATCATAAAGCATTTAAAGACCCTTTGCCTGTTTTCGAACAAGGTGATTCCTCAAAGACCAAAGGAGGTGCCAAGGTAAATTATACTTATGCCAGCCAGGACAACGTCATCAACATTGATTGAACCTTCACACTCAGAATATTGCAATGTGATTATAATTCAAGATAAACCAAATGAATCATGATATGCAAGAGCTCTGACCCGATCTCAAAAGAAAGTTACCCTCTAAGGAACTAGTTCTTCTAACTCAGCTCAAGAAACATCAAATCCAATAGTCTTGCCAAACAAACAAAAAGAATCAACCTTGGACAAATTTAAAAAGCTAACTTCATCATCATCCTCCACATACAGCGTGGTTGAACAGTTAAAAAAGAAAAATGCTCAAATCTCAATTTTTGAATTGCTACAACTCTCACCTGCTCACAAGGAAATCCTAGACAAAGCATTGCTCACTACCAACATTCCAAAAGATTTAGACATTGATCGGTTTCAGTCTATGGTGGGTCATTTGACTTCACCTCACTATTTGACCTTCTCTGAAGAAGATGACAATTCATCAAATCATCCACATAACCAGCCATTACATATTGAGGCCATGATCCACAAACACAGAGTTAAACGTGTTTTGATAGATGGAGGCACGGGGTTGAATATTTGTACTTATCATCTGCTTACACAACTAGGATTCTATGAAAATGTTATTGATCCCGGCAAGAAAATAACAATAAAAGCCTATGATGAGGAAGAAAGGACCTCCAAAGGTCTAGTATCATTACCAATCAGAGTGGGACCAGTAGAGAGAGATTTCCTTTTCTAGGTTCTTGATATTCCATTGTCATATAATATTTTACTAGGCAGGCCGTGGATTCATGAAATGAAGGCAGTACCGTCAACATATCACCAATGCTTAAAGTTTCCTTATAATGGGGCTGAAGTCAGTATTCCTACTGATACAAATGTTGTCTGTAATGCATTGACAAAAGGTGCAGATACTTTTGTGCCTCATAATAGGGCAGCCTCTCCAAATGAAGATCCAGAAGCGTTGATGAAAGACTTAGAAAATAAATTGAAGATTACAAATACCAGCATGGATGGCTACCAGATAGAACCGATACTTTCATTAGTTTCTCTCCCTCCATCACCAAAATAGTTGGGAAAACCATCAGAGGCTATGAGAACACAAACTTCAGCTCGGAATACTATATATGATGGTCTCTTTGTATAGACTTCTACCTCCCTGGCGGATGAAATAGAAGAGGATGTTGTTCTTAATTGGATCTTTAAGGAGGATAGTCAAAATGAGGAGGTACGACATTGTGAGATTTCCTCAAACCAATATGGTCGTGGTTACAAAATGATTCAGTGCATGGGGTACTCAGGTACTAGTCCTTTGGGCAAACAAAAAGAAGGTATTACTGAACCAATTCAACTACAAACCAAATCCACACATGATAATGCTGGGATACAATCCGAAAAAGACATCAGTCCAAAAACATGTTTCTAAGTCTAAGTGCCTAAAAAGGATATTGCCCTCAACATTACATGAAGCAGATCATAAACAAACAAAGGTAGAGTGTAGAAAAGAGAGAGAAGAATCAGTAGTCGAGAAAGAAGAAATAGTCAATGCTCAAGCTTCGACGATATCAGCTATGATAATACAAGAAGTTGAGGTTCCTGAGGATATAAGAGATGAAGTAGTAAGAATCAGAGAATTGTTTGCACCATTAAAAGTTCCAGTTATATATACTGACAGGCAACAAGTAGATGATTTAGAGACTGATTCAAACGAGTATGAATGGGGTCCAGACTATCTTTCAGACACATCCACTACAGGAACTCCAGAAGAATCTAGTAGTGTCATAGATAATTCTCAAGAGCTGATGCGCATAAAAATAGAGAAAAAAATATAGGAAATTAGACAAAGGAGACAAGCAAATTATGAACAAGGACTAAAAGAAGGAAGAATACCAGAAAGCTTCTCATCTATATGCCCTTATCCTAAAATAGAACAAATCAGGTATAGCACTACACAAGAAGAGTTGGAGGATATAGAGAAAGAGCTAGTTATCAGTCCAAAAGAAGCCAAATGGAGTAGACGACAGCAAGTCACAGAAAAAGCAAGATCGTGTCAACAGGTGTGTCAGATACAAATGACAAATGAACCACAAAATGAACTTGTAGTATTATAGATGTTAGTATTGATACCATACATATGCTTACTAAATCACTTGCAAAAGGTTTGGAAACTTCATCTAATGCCTCTGATGACAGTCCTATTCAAGACAATATCTACTCAACTTCAAATTCTGAATCATCAGATACAAACAATGAAAAATTGTCTACTAGTCTTATTATGGTTAAACCACGATATGAAGTCCAGTCTGGCGTAGTGAACGATGTTACAAGTATGTCTATCAGATTAGATCGATTAAATATTAACGTGAACTTTAATAATCATGATTTGACTCTTCCTGGTCTCGAGACACTTATGCAAGATATCATTTTGGAACATGACTTTTCGATCTGCAGCTATGATAACAATACCTTGAATGCTCTTGAACCTATCCAAAATTTATCCTTAGTATATCCTGAATTGATTGACTGTACTTTATAGAACCAACCCATGATTATACCTAATTTTGCCAATGATTATACATTAGCCTATTATCTCAATGTGGTCGAACTTATAGACTCTTCCACCAGTGATCAGAGTGAAAATATGACTGAAGCAGATATCAAGTATCTTAGTCATAAAAACAAGAAAAATAAAAATAAAAGATCTGATGGCGAAAACCACATTGTGGCGGTATCAAAATCTAAAAAAGAGAAAATAAAGGATGTACCTAAAGGTGAAAACCTCTTTGAGGTGCCTGGAGGTGAGATACTTGGTATACTGCCCAGTCATTTCTAGGAGCGGTCTTCCATATTGATCCAGCCAACTCAGCCAGTAAATATCGGGAATCAAGAGACACCACAAATTATTCACGTAGCTCAATCACTATCAGCAAAGGAATTGAAGGATTTCACTCAGCTATTCTCAGAAAAGAAAATAAACTTTGTACAGACATACTCTGATATGTCAGGCTTAGATCCTGATCTCATAATGCATCACCTTTCAATCACACCAGGAGTAAAACCAGTTAAGAAAAAACTCTGTAAGATGCACCCGCATGTAGAGTTATTGGTCAAAGTTGAACTAGAAAAACTACTCAAAGCCGGATGCATTAGAGCTATAGATTATGCCGAATAGATTTCAAACATAGTACTGATGTCAAAGGTAGATAAATCTATCAAAGTTTGCACTGACTTTAGAGATCTTAACAAAGCATGTCTGAAGGATGACTTTCCATTACCAAATATTGATATGATAGTCGACATGACTACTGGGTATGAAATGTACTCACTAATGGATGGATTCTCTGGATATAATCAAATCAAAATAGCTCCTGGAAATCAAGAAAAGACATCTTTCACCTATGCGTGGGGAACCTTTTGCTGGAACATTGTGCCATTTGGGCTGAAGAACGCAGGAGTGACCTATCAAAGAGCAGTTACAACTATCTTTCATGACATGATGCATAAGAATATGGAAGATTATGTTGATGACACCCTAGTGAAAACTATGAAAAGATCAACGCATATTCAAGAGTTAGGTCCTATACTTGACAGAATGGAAAAGTTCAAGCTCTAATTAAATCCAAAGAAGAGTGCATTCAGAGTGACATCTGGTAAAGTACTTGGCTACATCATTTCAAATAAGGGAATTGAGGTTGATCCAGAGAAGGTCCAAGCTATAATGGAAATGCCACCTCCGAAGAACATCAGTCAAATGAGAAGTCTATAGGGATGTCTCCAATCCATTAGAAGATTCATTTCTCAACTAGCACACAAAGCTCAACCTTTCACAAAGGTATTGAGGAAAGGAATAATATACAACTAGGATCAACAGTGTGAACAACATCTTCAGTAGCTAAAAGAGTACTTGTCTAATCCATCGATATTGATACCACCTATTCAGGATAAACCACTCATCTTATATATATTAGCAACTGATTCATCACTAGGGGCACTTCTGGTGCAACAGGATGACAACAAAAAGGAATGATCTATTTATTACATCAACAGGATACTAGTGTCTTATGAAATGAACTACGGTATAATAGAAAAAGCATACTTGGCATTAGTCTTTGCATCATAGAAACTGAGACACTATATGCTACCACATTCAGTCAAGTTGGTGGCCAAAATCGATCCACTCAAGTATCTTCTTAATAAAGAAACACTCATAGGAAGATTGGCAAAGTGGGTAATGATCCTTACAGAGTTTGACATTGAATATGTGGAACACAAAGCCATAAAAGGACAGGTAATTGCTGATCAACTTGCTGAAGCTCCACTTGAGGATACTCAACCACTACACATCAAGTTCCCAGATGAATCAATAATGCATCTTACTCAACAACCCTGGAAAATGTTCTTTGATGGTTCCTTTACTCAAAATGGTTCTGGTGCTGGCATACTATTCATTACTCCTCAAAAGTATTTAATCCCAAAGTCTTACAAGATTTTGTTTCCTTGCACAAACAATATTGCAAAATATGAAGCTTTGGTTAATGGAATAAAACTAGCTATTGAATGGAAGGTTGTTTAATTACATATCTATGGAGATTCTCAGCTGGTCATCAATCAGATCAACGATACATATCAGACTCAAGATGAGAAATTGATGCCTTAGAAGAGGATGGTAGAAGATCTCAAGAAGTACTTTGCTTTTGTATCATTCCAATAGATCCCTAGATCAGCGAACAAATCAGCAGATGCTATGGCTACCTTGGCATCTATACCTAAGCTATAGGAGTCCAATTTTCACTTTGATTTTTTGGTGGAAGAGTTATATTACCCCGCTTATGATTCTCCTGAGACCCAAATAGTCTATTCTATTATTGGACATGACTCATCCCGATACCGCCACATTTATTCCTATCTATGCGATCAAATTATCCCTAAAAACCTTACTCATAATGAGAAAAGAAACCTAACTCGAAACACTTCGTGGTATGTTATCATAGCTAATGATTTATTTAGATGAGGTTTGGATGGTACATTGCTTAGATGTCTAGAAACTGAAGAATCTAAACGTGCATTATCGAAAGTTCATGAAGGTATTTGTGGATCTCATTTGAATGGTATTACTTTAGCTTGGAAACTATTATGGGTTGGCTACTACTGGCCAGATATGGAAAAAGATGCCATTAAATTTGCTAAGACTTGTAAGAAATGTTAGCTTCATGGAAATCTCATACATGCCCCAGCAAGGGACCTCATACCATTTATAACACACTGGCCTTTTCAGCAATGGGCCTTTGATCTCATTGGTCAGATATATTTAGCTTCATCCAATGGACATAAATTCATCATAACTGCCATTGAGTATTTCACTAAGTGGGTAGAGGCAATTCCGCTCATCAAAGCAACTAGTAAACAAGTTGCCTTGTTCATCCTAAACTATATAATCTATAGGTATGGGATACCTTCGTCCTTCGTGACTAATAATGGAGGACAATTCAAGAATAAAGATTTGGATGAGCTTTGTGAGAAATTCAAAATAAAGCAACACTGGTCATTAGTATATTACCCTCAAGGTAATGGACAAGTTGAGGCATGTAACAAAAACCTACTAACTATCTTGCACAGAACAATGAACAAGTATAGGAAGGATTGGCATCTGCAGCCCGATCCTGCACTATGGGCTTACAGAACAAGTATCCGAACATCTACTAGGGCTAGACCTTTTTCTTTGGTGTATGAGTCTGAAGTAGTATTACCTATTGAAGTAGAAATACCATCTCTCAGAGTTTCTTTGCAAGGTCTTGTTACTGATGAAGATCATAGAATATCTAGATTGCAAGAACTCGAATTGCTGGATGAGCATCGACAAGTGGCGTTTGATCATCTCAGAGTGTATCAGAAGAGAATGTCCAGAGGGTATAACAAGAAAGTTTGACAAAGAGAATTCCAAGGTGGTGACCTAGTTCTAAGAGAGAATCCAAAAAATCAACAATTTCGCGATAATAAAGGGAATTTTGAACCCAACTGGCTGGGTCCCTACATTGTTACTGCAGTATTTGGCTCTGGTGCCTATCAACTCTCAAACTCGAAAGGAGAATAGCTCCGTGAACCGATTAACACCATCCACTTGAAGAAGTTCTTTGCTTAGCATTATCTGCTCTCGCAAACTTGTACAGTTGGAAAAAGTCCTGAAAAAATTTAAAAAATTGAAAAAAGTCCTGAAAAAAATCAACAAAATTTTGAAAAAGTCCAACAAAATAAAATAAAGAAAAGAAAAAAAGAGAAAATAAAAAAAATATAAAGAGAAATTGCCCTGGTGAAAACCTGGTAAATAGGAACCTTGGTAAAAAAAATAAAAAATGAATCTCTGCCAAGTAGGTGAAAACCTAGCAAACAGGCACCTCTTGTACTCAAGCACTCCATCTATCAACGCAACATTGGCATTTCACACTTTCATGCATCTTTTCTTTCACTTGTACATATTTTTAGTTACTTTTGTGACATCCTAGTTCGTTGGAACCCACATGACTTGAAACTGATCAATGCCTTAGTCTTAGGAAAATCGACAGAGCACATTTCATGTCCTAGGCAGTGTCAACCAAGTCATTTTTCCGTCAGTGAAACCTGGTCATCCACTCCAAGTCAATCATCTATCTCCTAACTACTACAGAGTTTTTATCACTGAGTTAACAAGCAAAACAACAAAACGGAAAACAATTACTAAACAGTTTGAGCTATGCATGAAAATTTTCTTTGTATGTTGTCTTTTATATTGATTTTTTTATTATTATCCCTCTAAGTAACTCGAGGAAGTCTATTGTGACTAAGAGGTGCAAGGATTGGGGGCATAATATTTTCTTTGTTTTCTGCTTGTAGGAATGATCCCGATGATTTGGAAACATATAAATTAGCTGGGTGTCTGTGATAAGAGCCTTCACATTAAGGTGAAATTGCCTCACATACCTCGACTCCACTTATTTGTATGTTACAGGGAGGTCCATATCATTTCTTTGTCTGTTTTGAGGGAATTTATTTATGATGCAATTCGGGTCCCTGCGAAATCTGTCTAAGGATATGAACGAATAAAGGGTCATTGCAGACAAGATAATTAAAATTGCACATTGAAAAAGAAAGGAACTCTAACCTAGCTATTGTGTTCATTATGCTCAGTGATGAATCTTAAGTATTTTAAATCCAGTGGCTAGGTTTAGGTCGCATTTTGCATATCATTTTGCATTTTTGTCAATACAGAGTGATTTTGGTGTAATAATAATGATCTCTTTATCTGCTAAATGAGGGTTGGAAGCTTCATCATTTTTCCGCTAAGTGGTCTTCTCTTCATCATTTCTTTGATCAAGTACTTGTGTTTTCAGATGTTAGCTGCATACATACAACATATTATATAGATTCATTCATTTCATTATTATTCATTTACATTGATCTTATTGCATAGAAAAATGAAAAATTGCATTACTCATTACTCATTACTCATTTTCATTCATTTATTTGCATATGAAAAGAAACCAAAACATAGACATCCATATTCATTTGCATTACATACATTCATGCTGAAATAAATGCATACATATAGAATAAAGCATATAGAAAGCATCTCATAATCGATTGACACAAGTACAATGAAGTCAAATTGGATCTCGTATATATATCATATCAAGTCTAAGGGTACAAAATGATGTCCAATGACATGTATAAACTCCCATCGGAGCAAGAATCATATCGGCTACAAAAAATGGGTGTGTCTACAAAAAATATCCCAGCTACAAAAAGAATCATCTAGCTGGCGCCCTCTCCCTCATCGCCTGGTGGAGGAGGAGGAGCTTGATGCTCGGGATCTTGGCACGGTGCCCGGGCTCCGTCTGGTCATGCCATATACTACAAATAGGGTTGCACCTGCTATGCAATAGGAACTATGACACTATATGTCACCACATAATATGTTGCCCTACTACTCTAGAGGAGGACCTCCTATTGTAGAGCCTCAATCTCAGCTCTTGACTCTGCTCTCAAAGCCGTGATCTAGCAATCTCGCTCAGCCCTCACCTTAGCCAGCTGTCAGTCTCGCTCCGCTAGCTGAGTTTGCACCACTATCAACTGTGACTACAACTCTGCAAGACGTGCCCTCATCGACCTACCAGCATCCTATCCATGCTATCTCGCAGGTCCCCCATCTCCCCCACCATCTCCACCTGTGGCTCCACCCTGCTCATCCCGGTGTTGTCGCACCTGTCTAGGAGTTGCTCTCTCCTCCTCCACCTCACCCACTCACCCTAGGGATCCACCCTCACCCTCTGCTGCCTACCCTGAGCTAGCACCCCGCTGCTACTAGCACATAGATCACCACTGCCCCGTCGCGGAGCCTCATCTCTCTGTGCCTAGCCCTGCCTCTGGCCCTGTCTCTAGCCCTATCCCTGTGTTGGTGTGGGGGCATCCTCCTCAACATCCTCAATCTAAGGAGCCTGCTCACCTAGGTCTGTAAAGCATGGGAAAGGATGTTGCTAAAAATAATCTCTATACTAGGGCCATACCCCCGCATCTACTATATCATCCAGGTAGTCCCACCTTAGGCAGTGTAAACCTGTCATCTTCTACATCGCTAAAGCATAGGATAGCCTAGGTGACCATCCCTATCTCTCCTCATCAGTGTATCGAGCATACGTCATATACTCTTGAGAGATCCCCTGTGACCGACCATCCTCATCACTTGTGAAATGATGAATTTCTCTACAACAGTCTGCGACCTCCCAATCAGTGGGCGTGTAACAAAAAGGTCTCTCTGAACCGCCCGCTAGTCATCCCACGACTCCAATCTTCTGTATGGTCTCCATATGATAGCTATCAGATAATTGAGCTGTCATCTCTAGAAGTCTGTCTTCCCCAAATGGGGCTGCGTAATATATCCACCATACCTGTAAATGATTGGTTGCCCTAGCTCTCTACTATCATCAACTATCGGCCGACAAACGGGAAGGTGCTCCCAAGCCCACACCTGTAAAATGTACACCCCTACGGCCATGCTTCACCCATCTCTATAAACAATCTTATGCATCTCCCAATACATATGGGCAATAAACAAGATCCCCAGCCAAGTCTCTGAGGGGTCTCTATCAACCTCTCCAACATCTGTCCCCATCCACTCTGGAAACCCTGTTGCCCTCTGTCTAGCATCAAAAAGCAACCAATGAAACCTGCTAGGACACATGCCAGTGGATACTCCTCACTATACCTACTCATCAATATATCCCAACTCATGGAACAAGTCAAGATATCGGGATCCCTGAATATGTTCCTAAGAGCCTGTAGTCCAGGTAACAAGGCGATATCATAATCCACCCTTCCCTAGCAAAAGGGATACGAAGGATCCTGTACACATCCTCGGGAGTAATAGTCAACTCCCCAACTGGAAAATGAAAGGTATTATGCTTTGAATGAAACCGCTCTACCAACGCTGTGAGCATCCCGTGGTTCACATGGATATCAGGTAACCTCATCAAGTGAGTCAAGCCACACATGTCGACATGAGCCTGCTCAACCTCAGACAAATCACGAACTAAAGCCATAGTGGGAGGATATACACATCTAAAGAGCACAAGAGGTAAGCACACCTGCAATAATCCAACAATGAAACATCAGAAAACATTCCAAATGAGCCTACAAGAGAAGTTAAACATCACCCAAATCCAACTAAGTCAAATGCAAAAGAAAAATTTCATGTTTATACTTTCAAAAATGATCAATGTATTTCGAATGATAAAACACAGTTAAATCAGAATATCGTACGAGTCAGGAATGGCTTTCATACGAGCAAACGGTCTCAAACGAAAAACTTTTACATATCGTACGAAAAAATGGTCTTCTAACCGACCTGTCGTACGACACAAGGGTGGATCCCGAACGACAAATCTAATGACTTCAAATGACAAAAGAAAAATTTGCTAGATTCTCATACGAGATAGGATCCTATCTTGCACAATAAACCGTGACGCTCGAACCAAAACCTGTGAAAAATGTGAAAAATGCACAAAAAAAATTCAAAATTGGAAACATAAACAGGCTTAAGATCGATCACTTACCGCTGGCTCATAGTTTCAGGGTCGATTATGTCTTCTCTGGTGCTCGAATCGATACTGATGAGTAGGGACCACCATTTTCTTCGCAGAAGGGTTTTTCAAATTTTCAAACTTGGAGGGTTAAAATGAATTGAAAATGACACTTTTGTCCCATATATAGCCAAAAACCTAATTTTTCAACTTGCTCTGATGGTCATGAAAATTGTACCCTTAGCTAATGTGCTTGCTCTGATTTCATTTTTTGGATCAAAATCAAAATTTGAGATCATCTTGCTAGTCAATTTCAGAATTTGGACCACTTAGTGCTCTTTTTATCAAATTCTCAGTTTTTCTTCGATTTGCACTCAATTTCTCAATTTCAACATTGAATCTCAATTTCAAATTTACGAATCAATTTCACAATCAATTCAATCTTCAAAATTCTTCAAAATCAATTTGTGCTCACATTACTTATCATTGCTCAAAATTGCCTAAAATAAAAAACCCTCGCTATCTTTCAATTTCACTCCCGAGGGGGCATACAAGTGACCTTATGACCTCACATCTTCAATGTCGAGATAATTTTTCAAATCTTCATTAAAAGTCGAGCAAAAATTTTTTCAACTAAAGAAAATCAATTCTTATTGCTAAGGGGCATCTCAGCTTCACCGCTTCACATCAAGTTGAGATCTCTCGATCATCAGAATTGAATCAATCGCTAGGGGCATATCAATTTCATCGCTTCAAATCAAGCTGATATTTGTCCTTCTTCTGAATTAATCTCTTAACATTAATCATTTTCATCTCTTCAAATCAAACTGATTATTCGTTTAAACTCAATCAAAAGTTTAAAGAGTTTCTATGATCACACTTAATCTAAGTAGGTGTTCAGTGTTCGTTTTCGTATCAAGCTGGATAGTTTATTCTTTACTCATCGTGTCTTGATCAATCAAGTTCAAGATCAATTTTTATCATCACTCATTGTATCTAAGATCAATCAAGTTCTAGAGCAGTAAGATCTGCTTCTTGATCAATCAAGTTCAAGTTCGGTATCTTTTGTTTTATATCGGTCCTTAGTTCAATCAAGTTCAAGATCGGTATTGCTTTAATCAGACTTCATTCAACTTTGTCACTTCGAATCAAGTTAAACACCTTGCTTTTCATCTAGTTCGTGATCAATCAAGTTTAGAACTGGCATCTCCTAGACATCACACATTCTTTGAACCAACGCATTTTTCACACATTAATTCAAAGAGGGGCAAATGTAATACCCTAAAATTGGTCATCTAAACCATGGGCCCCTAATCTCGACAACATCACTAAGGTCCTACCCAAAGGCAATTAAATCAATCTTGAGCACATTATTAATTCTTTAATCATCAAATATCACATGGCAAATCAGTTACTCAATATTAATTAAATATTTATTTAATTAATTGAATCATTTCCAAGAATATCATTTTGATCAATTATCCCATTTTAATTTATTAAATATCCTTGTATATTTAATTAATTAATATAAATTTGCCATTTAATCATGCAAAGAGAATTAATTTATTACAAAAGATAAATTAATTACAAAATAAAGAGTTGAATTGAAAATAAAACAAAAAAAAAGAATTGAATTGAGAGATAAATCAAACTTGAGATATTATTTATTTTTCTAAATTTCAAACTTGAAATCAGAAAAGCAATTAAGTTGAATTATTGAATTATTCTCTAAAATTGGAACTCAAAGCTTTTCTAAAGAAAAAAAGAAGTTCAGTTGCATTGAAAAGACCTTTTTCTTGAATAAATCAAATATATGCATGGAATTATTTGTTTTCATCATATATGCATGGAATTAATTTATTATTATTTTCCAATGCAACTTGGAGTTCTAATTTGAATGCATTTCAATTAAACTATAATTGGAATCTATCTCAAGGTTAACTCAACCTGATTTCTCAATTATTTTCAATTAATCTTAAATTGAGCTTTTTCTCTTGCAATTCTCTATAAATTCGGTCTTCAGCTCTCATTCCAATTCACCCCAGAGATTTTTGAGAACACGCTTGGAGATTATTATCATGCTAATTTCGCTCTGGAGTCATTGGAGATTATTGTACTTTTTAGATTACATTCATCCATTATCGCTTGCATCCATCATTGCTTGAATTTATTTTTGCTTGAATTATTCATCCATCTTGCATCCATATAGCTTAATATCATATAGATTAAATCCTTCGTCTTGGTGTAGTCTAGTCACTGGTATTGCTTATAACAATCTGAGAGAAATCTTATACTCACATCTTTTAGAAGGCAATTAGTCACTTTGTTATGGTTTTTTACTTATTGATTATTGATTATTAACCATGCATATAATGACTTAATTGAAGTGTTGTGCTTACAGCTACAAGTTCACTTTTTCATACACACAATACACATACACATATGTATATTTGTGTGCATGCGCATATGTATACGCATATGTATACATGTACACATATGCATACATATACATACATACACATACACATACACATATGCATGTGGATACTTACATATGTATGTGTATCTATTCAATAAATTTAAAGTAATATTTATAGTTATATAAATAATTTTTATAAATGTACATTATTTTTGTAAATAAATATTTATTAACATTTATTCAAATGAAAGACACATATTTTCAAATTAATATTTTTATTTAAACATAAATTTGTATTTATATTATTACTTTTTATATTAATTTTATTTTGTTGAATTTTTCTTATTGTATGCATTCTTTTCTCATTATTATGTTTATTCTTGACACATATACATATATACATACACGCACACACATACACACACATATACACATATATACACATACATATATGTATATGTATATACATATATATACATACATATATGTATATGTACATATACATATATATGTGTGCGCGCACACACACACACACAGAGATATATATATATGTATATATATATATATGTAGATATAGATATATATACATATCTACATATATATGTATATATAGATAGATATATATATATATCTACATATATATGTAGATATATATATATATATCTAGATATATATATGTATATATATATATATATGTATATATATATATATATATATATATATATATATGTATATATATATATATATGTATATATAGATATATATATATCTACATATATATGTATAGATATATATATATATATATATACATATATATATATATACATATATATGTATATATAGATATATATATATCTACATATATATGTATAGATATATATATATATATACATATATATGTATATTTAGATATATATATCTACATATATATGTAGATATATATATATCTATATATACATATATATGTATATATATATATATGTATCTATGTATATATATATATATATATGTAGATATAGATATATATGTGTGTGTGTGTGTGTAGATATATATGTATGTATGTATATATCTACATATATATACATACATACATACATATATATATATATACATATATATACATACATATATATCCATACATATATATATATGTGTGTGTGTGTGTGTGTGTTTATATATATGTGTATATATATATGTATGTATGTATATATATATATGTATATGTATATATATATATAAATAGATATACACACACACATATATATATCTACACACATGTACACATGTATATGTATATACATATACCTATTTGTAAATGTATATGTATGTGCATGCGCATATGTATATGCATACATGTATGCTTACATATACATACATATGCATATGGATATGCATATGTATATGTATATGCATATCTATATGTATTGAGAATAAAAAAGATAATAAGAAAAGAATGCATACAATAAGAAAAAATTAACAAAATAAAATTAATATAAAAATAATAATATAAATATAAATTTATGTTTAAATAAAAATATTACTATGAAAATATGTGTCTTAATGAATAAATGTTAATAAATATTTATTTATGTTTTTGATTAAGGGTAAACATGTTTTGGGTGGACCAGAAACCCCGTAAACAGGTTTTGAGAGGACCCGAAACCCCACGGGTTTTGAAGGGACCTAAAACCCTCAGATTTAACTAGGATCTGGAACCCACATAACATTGTTGCTAAAAGAAAAGAATATCAGTGAACCAGCAGCCAAGCCACAAACAGGACACAAAGCGTCCCTAACATAGAAATAAGGGTTTTACAAGGCTCCACAAACCTACAGAATATTGGGGTTTTGAAAGGCTCCCCTAACCTTCATTGAAGGTTTTAGATTGTCTCCCAAAACCAGCAAACAAAGTTTTTTGCAGGCTCCCATAACCAGTAACATAGTCATCAGCTTACAAATAATACAACTAACCCTTAACCAAAAACCATCACTGCCCATCCAGCATGCCAGTGGAATGAACAACACTCCCACAACCAAAACACAAGAGATAAATCTGAAAGCACGCATGGGGGTTTTGAAAGGCTCCCCTAACCTTCATGACATACACAAGGAGATTTTTTAAGGCTCGCTCAAATCCCAAAAGAAACTAGAAAGCATGGTTAAAAAAAACCCAGCCCTAACCATGAAAGAAATGGCAGGTGGCCTCAACAAGCAACTCGAGCAGCATCCTCACCCAAAAAACCTTCTCCCACCATCTCCCCACCTCAATAGGGAAGAGGTCCACCTCAATAGGAATAGAAAGAACGCAGAACATTAGCCTCGGAGACACTGTCATAGCAAGCAGAAACCCTACCACTCCCAACTACCAGATCTCTGCCTCTATGGGAGAAAGGGAAACTTCTGACAGGCTGGGAAGAGAGTAGTCCAAAATCCCCCATATTGTAGTCATGTACCAACAAGGAAAAAGATCCTCCACCACAAAGGGAGGGCAAACCAGAACAGAGAAAAATTCAACCAACACAGTCTCAAGATTGGGAGGAAGACCCCTCAGAAACACATAGACTCCCTCACAAGAAATGGTAGAGGGCCCAAACAAACCATTCACATCCAAATAAATCCTCTCCATCTTCAATAGAGAGCAAACTCTAACCAAGGTAGAGCCAAGAGAACAAGGGGAATGAGCAAAGGACAACCCCTCCAAAACAACCATACTCTGCCAAGAGCACATAGAGCCCTGCTTCTTGAGACCCACAAAAACAACAAGGGACAAGGGATCTTCCCACATGAGTCCGTGAGAGCCACATAGAATAGTCTGCAACCCTTCCAAGGGTACCAAGGAAAAACCTGCACCACCAAAACGATATGACTGGGCAAAAAGGGGGGGGCAACATGCTCCGCCAGTCCCTGAGAGGGACCCATAGCCTGGCCTGACACAGGGCATCAAAGCCAAAACACCACCACGCGAGATCAAAGGCACTCGACAAGGTTTATCTCCAGAGAGAAATGAACAACAAACATCTGGAAGCAAAGCGATCTCACCGCACAAAAACACGAACAGGGGCGAGGTAAACACACTACCCACCTTAGCGCAATCAAACCACACATTTTGCAGACCAAACAAGCCTGCGCAGAGCCCAGAGGAACCAATCTGGGCCAGAGAGAAGAGGCTCCCCCTATCGCCATCTGCCTCGTCATCTTCATCTCCATCACCTGAATCCTCAAGCATCAAAACCCTAGCTCACCCCACTCCGCCTTTCCCGCTCATCGTCCAAATATTTATTTATGTTAATATATAATTTAATATATATTTATATGAAAAATAATGTACATTTATTAAAAAAAAATTATATAACTATAAATATTACTTTAAATTTTATGAATATATATATATATATATATAATTTAATAAGTATATCTATATATGCACATATTTATAAGTATTATAAATAAAAGGAAATAATAAATAGAATGGAAAGGACAACAAGTGAAAATATAAATATATTAACATAAGAAAGGGAGGAATGAAAGTAATGAAAATATTAGGTGAGAATGGGAGAAAAGGAATGAAAACCCAAATAACACAAGGGCTCAAGGTTCAAGGACCACAAAAGGAAAGGTAAGAGAAAGGGGAGATGTGCAAGTGGGTTTCAATGAAGAGGGGGAAGAGAAATGTCAAGCAAGGTGTGTGAGTGGTAAAATTCTGAGGTTGGCAAGTAAAGGTTATTGAAAGGATATCAAATTCCAACCTTTGTCATGGTTTAGGTTGGTGGGCTTTTTATTGATTTCTACAGCCTCTTTGAGTTCCCTCTTGAAATAGAGACTTTTTTTTTTATGATTGGTGTATTTTTTAGGTAGATGTGGCATTTGGTTTTCGATGAGTGCTCCACTAAGGAATATTTATTAGTGAATTCATATTGGATGTTAGGATTGTACTTTTTAATCATGATGCTAAAGGAGAAACTTGAAGGTAAGAATGTCTTGAAGGTTCAAGATCCTTTCATCGAAGGATTTTTAAGATTTTTTTTGGAGGTACCTTCAATATAGAAGAAAGAGGCTACATGGATGTTAGAAAGCACCTATATCCTTAGGTTTGGAGAGGAAATGAGATTGGGTTTGTTATAAGCTCCTTTAATTTTCTTACTTTGGTAACTATTTAATTTGAAAACATGGGTAAGGTGAGTAATTTCTTGGCATTAGTTCTCTTGATAGAAACTACAAAAACCTCTGATGTCTAAGGTTTTTAGGATGCCATCATTTTTGGTAGGGTAGTGATGAGAGGTAGGATGAAGGTATAGGTTGGTGTGGGGAAATTTGCTAAAGACACAATGAGTTAAAGATCAACTAGGTTTCTTGTTGAACAAAATATCAAGGACATGGAGTTGGTTAATGGTTTAAGGTTATTTGGTGAAGGAAATTCTATGAGCTATGTTGTTAAGATATGCATGAAATTCTATAATTTTTTTGTATGGCCATGTGGCCAACAAGCATTAAATACTCCATGTAAAGGTTGACTATTATGGGTGAGAGAGAGGAGACCATGTCACGCCATCAACCTACTAATAGATAATATTTCAGAAGTTAAATAGAGGATCTAAGGCATAACTCCACCGATGACGCCACATTATGATTGGTGTTGCACTTGACTAATTCAACAAAGTGAAAAAGAGGAAATTTGGTGAAAAGGGAAACCACATCATAACAAACAAAAATATCATTATCATCCAATATTTTATCCTTGATGAAATACATTAATTGTAGAAAGAATTTATAACAACTCTTTCTCTATTTTAGTGTTGATTTCACCTATAAGGGAACTTTTATATTCATAAAAATTTGAAGAATACCTAGAGTGTTGCCACTAGTGTTCATCTTATTAATGATTGAAAACTTTGTAGATCTAAAACATTCATTTCATTTTAAGGTTATTCAAATAGAGAGTCGCAATCTCCTTTGTAGAGGAAAAATTTCAAATAGTTGGAAACCACTTGAGGCACATTTTCATTCTAGGTTTCTCCCAACAAAAAAGTCACACAATATTATTCAAATTAGCTGGGACAAAATTTTGTCCAGATTGCAAACTTTAAATTTGAAACAAATTTTGGATCCTTTCACATTCTTGACTCTTTCTTTCAACAGATTTGGCATTTCCTTTCCCCAGCAAAGTTGCCATTTTGTTAACGATTTTTCTTGCTACCTTCAATCCTAAGAGAAATCATAGAACCTAGATCATGGGATTGAAAATCTAGACTATATATCCAATCCTATTCATAGATTGAAGACAAAAAATTACAACATGACAAGTCTATACAAGCCTTTTTCACTTCAAGCTCCATAAGACTTGGGAGGGTATTCCTAACTTTGAGCCCCCACTTTAGTGAGACTATGGTCTTACGCAAATAATCATTGTAAAGTAGAAGAAAGAGAGATGAAGAAGGAGGAATGCAGAGCAAGATCACAAGGAGTATAAGATATCACTAATTTTGAGGAACCAAGCCCCCAATCTTAGTATCTTAACTCACTCAAACATATGAAAGGGAACATAAAAAGACACACAAAAAAAGCTAAGAGTAACAAACAAGACCTCAAGTAAACTAGCCAAAGAGACCTCGATATCAAAATGTGTCAACAACTAATATCATTCTTTAAAAATTCCATCTCACCAATACAAGTGATCACATAAAAGAGAAAAGCAAGCATCATCCATGAATTATTAATAGAACTATGAGTTCATGAGAAGAAGAAGAAGAGAGAGCATGGATTCATGCTAGATTTGTTTATCCAAGTGATCCATGAGAAGAATAGTGAGAAAGGGCATGGACTAATCACCCCTAGATTTTTTTATCTTGGTGATCCATGGTGGGAAAGGACATCGACAATTCACCCCTAGATGTTTTTATCTAAGTGATCCATGCAGGGGAGGAGAGTAAGAATAGTCTAGTTGTTTCTAGCTAGCTCCACTAATCCTCATGTGTGTGTGCAATTGATGTATGGTTTCAAGTGTATAGCACCCCATGTAAGACTTTGTCTGCTTTTGAGTGTGCTTCAACTTCTTTAAGACATGTAATGTAAATGCAAATGCCAAGTGGAAAATCAAATGTTGTGTATGGTTTCGAGTTGGAAGCATCTCGCTCTAATATTTTTTACTCTGGTTTCAAGAGTGAGCACCTCGTTTAAGATAGATACATGCTTGGTTTCAAGCCCATCCCATGTAAGAGTTTGGTTTGGTTTTGGTGATATGTAACCCCATCTATGACATGTTGCATCTAGTTTCGAGTGTGAAGCATGTCGCTCTAAGAGTTTTAACTCTAGTTCCAAGAATGAAAACCCTATTTAAGACATGTGAAAATGATAAGCAAAAGTATACTACAATATGATACAGAGGGAGAGATATGGGTGCTGCCCCCTTAAGATGTCAACATAACCCTATGTTGATGTCATAAGGAAGATAGAAAAAAGGATACCTTACCTTCAATGTACCAAGGAGATATCCTTTAGGCAACAATGTCATAAATCCAAGCTAGAGAGGGAATACTCTTCAAGCAAGGATAAGATAGTTGAAAAAGAGATATCTTTTAACAAGTGTAAAGGAGATCCTTGGAGGAGAAGAGATATTTACTCAAAAGACATCTACCTCCAAGAGGAGATATCTTGAACAAACCTAACATCTTCTACCAAAAGAAAGGAAAAAGAAAAAGAATTTATACCTTCCTCCTATTGCTAGGTGAAAGGGATTCTCGATGAAAGATGACACACTTTTGACCCAATGCGAGGAGTGTTTATGATAGATGTACATCACCTAATGAAGAAGAGGTTGTAGCCAAGGACTTAAACATCAAGTATAAGATAGAATCTTTGATAAAACAATAGCTTCACACAAGGAATGACATCAAATTATAAGCAAAAACTATTCAACAAAGGAAAAGTGGATCCTTAGAAAGGAGAGAGAGAGAGAGAGAGAGAGAGAGAGAGAGAGATCATTACCCCCATGGGTAAGGACAATTGAAGAAGAATTACATAGCTTCTAAAGAGAGATTATTCATAAGAGACGTGTCGTTTCATGAAAAGAATAAGTCCTAACCAAGGAACAAACATGTACTAGCATGAAGAATAACTCAATGTATGAAAGGACACCATGTTGTGAAAAATGCAATACAAAAGAAGAAGTAATATTCAAAGAGAAAGAGTGAGATTGGAGAAGGATCACAAAAATTATCTAAGGACAGATCATTCATAAAAGACGTACTGTTTTCAAGCAAGGAATAGGTCCTAAACAAGGAACAAATGTAGTACCCCTACCCTAGTCTATTTCCAACCTTGGTTTAATCTTGATTAGTTATCTTAATATAATGATTATAGTCAGATGTTTGATTTACGCATAGCTAATGATGTGGTTTTCACACTAGTTGTATGCAAGTTGTTAGTGTACCTATTTTGTGGTATCAATATTGAGCTAACGTTTTCATTAAGTTATTATATATGTATGCATGTATGATCTTGGTTGTAGGAAATTTCAGGTACAACGTCGCATGAGTGCGAGGTTCGTCTTCACCTGGATGTACAGGTTTGAGTGTACCTTTTTAATCCTTAGAGTTGGATTAGGTGGTCGTAGGACCCTAGTTGACCTTAGTCGTGCTCCAGTGAGCATCGCCAGTCGTCGTCGGTAATCCCCTTCCTGTTTGGGTTTGCGAGTCGTCTGTTTGGTTGGCTTTCTCGATTTGCGTGCCTGGTGTGTTTGGTTAAATGATTAATTAGTCTTTAGTAATTTTCTTTATTAAATATATGCATATGTGCATTGAAGATTAATGGGCTAAAGTAATCTGGTTTCCGTTATGCGATCTTTGTTGATATTGGATTGCTTATTTTAAATCGGGAGTGAATTTGATTTAATGTCTGATTTTGAATATTTAATGCATTTTGTATATGCTGTTGAAAAGAAAGTTTTATATTTTATCGCCATAGATTTAATTGCATTATGTTGGATTATTATATCGAAAGGTTAAATTTGATTAGATGAGAAATCGAATTTTGAATTGATAAAGCAAGTTAATTTGTTGATAGTTAGAAAGAATTAATTTTTGAGAATTATTTGAAAATAAAGATTTTTATTCCAAAAATAGAAATTTTGGGTCAACTCTTCCATATAACCCAAATTTGGGAAAGATTGGAGGGGATGGACAAATTTGGAAAATTTTTGGTTGGAGAGAATTTTGGAAGGAAATTTGGGGTTTTTGGAGAGGAGGCAGTTTTGCTGGATCTGGGAGGTGGGCTCTCCTTCAGCTATGCCAGGATTGCGTGTTAAGGTAGGATCCAACTCTCTCAATTTTAGTTTTTGTTTGAAATGGAAATGGGGGTTTTATCTTGGTTTTAAATTCTCCATCGAATGCCATGTTTATGAATCGATTTGGTAAATTACCAGCTTGGCTGGAAGTGATTTTGAGGTGCTGTTAATTCCTCCTTGTTTTTGGGCGTTTGAAACCCTTGGGTGTTGTAAAGAATGAGAAAACCCAACATGAAAACGTGATATCAATCTCAATTTGTTTAAACCGAATGTATAGTAAATCAAAATTTCATTATAAATCCTTGTGATGGGCGTTTGTGTTTATTGAAATCGAACTGTGCATTTTATATAGCAAATTTATTAAAGACCAGGCTGTGTTTTATTTTGTTGAGCGCTGTGTTTAACGCGTCATCACCGACCTGGGCGAGGTTTAAGTTAATAAAAAGATTGAAAACGAAGTTTTGGGGAGTGGAGGCGGGGAGCGGAGCTCCACCCGCTCCGCCTCCCCTCTCCCCCGCTCGTCCCTCGCGCTTGCTCCCCCTGTTTCTTTCCCCCCCTCACTGGTATGAAGGACTCGGGCCGTGGCACACTGCGGTGGCCACAGGGCCGCGGTGGCCGCAGGGCGCCACGGGCCTGCGGGCACTGCAGCGACGCCGCCGCCTACGAGCTACCTTGTGCTAGGGTTAGGGCACGGCCCTAACCCTCGCCTCGCTATTTTTCAATGCATTTTTTTTTAAAAGGGCATAGTTATAAAATGTTTTTTTTTAATGTGTTTTTTTTTAATTCAAAAAAAAACATATGATATTTCAAATATTATTTTAATGCTTAGTCGTAATTAGTTTTTTTAATTTTGATTAAGGTGGCATTGATCTTGACCAATGTTAGTTGATATTGATTAACTTTAAAATGGAGTTATAGGCTAATTGTTATTCAACGTCATTTCGTGACGTATGCCCTCTTCTTAATTAAGTTCTACAACTGTTTTTCGCAATTGAATATTGTTGTTTATAATCTTATTGATCTTGGATTTATAAATCTAGATCTTACTTTCTAGCTGATTAGGGAAGTTGGCTAATTGAGGTAGTATTGTTTAAAAACGAATGGAATAATATGTTATTGGGATTGAAATACGAAATTGTAGAGGTCGGTTTTAGACCAGTATGTTAATGATGTTTTGATTGGAGATTAAATATCTTATTTTAATTGATTAATGGTTGTCTGAATTTGATTAATATGTATTTGGTTTAAGAACTCTTTATGACTTATATGTTTGTTGATGCTTTGAACCTTAGGAGTTAGAAAACCAAGATCAACTTATCCCTTGATGAGGTAGATAACTGTAATCGGATTTAGATCTTGTAGAGAACTTGATCGATTTTAATGATTAAATCAATTTGAGGAAATATTGTCTTTTCTGATTTTTGCTTTGCGAGTTTAATTTCTGTATTCGCCTTTAATTATGAAATGGCATGTTTTGCTTTGTTTAGTAGGACCCTGTCGTTTGGATTGACTTGGGGTACCTGTTCAGTCCTCGATTCCGAGTTGACTGTTGTATTGTGGTGTTGTCATAATTGGTCATATCCTTGTGTGTGAGTCGAATGATGTTTGTGTGAGTCGTGCTTGACCAGATGATTGTTTCTCTTTTCTTGAACTCCGTTTGTCTGACCATGTCTATTCCTTGGTTTTTGAGTTCGTCTGAGTTAGTCTAGTGTCGTATGGGAAAGTGGCTTTTGATTGGGGGCCGCGCCCAAAGTGGCTGCTGGGTAACCCGTCGAAAGTGAGTTTAATAAGTGATAACCTAACAATAGATTAGAATGTAATCTCTAATAAGATAATGTGCCTCACACATGGGACGAGTGCTATCATAGATTCGACATGCTGTGAGAAGGCCTGAAATGGCAAACCATCTTCCTTGTCTTCACGAGAGGATGTGTGGGTCCACATGAGGCTTGGATGGGCCGGAAGCTCGGATTAGGTTGCTAGGGTAACCCAGTGTACGGGGCCAGGACCTATGAAGACTTGCCATGGTAACCATACTAGGTTGTGTGATGACACTTGTCCCTACGTTCGCTAGTGTGTTGTCGTTTTGTGTCCTATTAGGAGTACCTTGGTGAGTCGTCCTTTTGTCTCTGCCCTTGTGAGTGTCGGTTTCATGTTAGACCTTGGGTGGTGATGGCTCATTTTTATGGATGCTCTCATGGACCTCTTGTTTTAGCTTTGATTATGTGCAGCTGGATCCTGTTCTTTTTAAGGATCGTTTATGTATTAATTGACCGATGTGGTCGTTTGTATATTGTTTATGTATCGCCTTGATGGCTGGATTGTATAGTGTAACCTCTTGTATTCTTAACTTTATTATTTATCAGAGGGGTCTTGCAGTTGAGCAGACCCGGAGATGTAGCCCTTTAGGGGTGAACTCCGAGATCATTATGGTGTTATGTGATGTATTCTCTTATGTTTCCTTTATTCAGCTTTATCATGTATGATTAACTTATGTTAGAATGGTTAAGTGGATAATTGGAATTAACTATTAATGCTTATATTCAGTTCTTTCTTGAATGCCATGTTGATCGAATGCTTAAGTGGTTTTAGATGAGATTTATCGTTGATGCTTGTATGTAATCGTCTTTTGAAATGCAATGAGTTGGAATATGAAAGAATGTAACTTAGAGTAATGAATTATACTCAGTTGTTGTTAAGGAATTTAAATATGCTTGGAAAGATCTCATATGTTTATGATGAAATTCTAGTATGTTAGAATATTAGTTGTATGGCTGGTTAATTTAAATGAAAAGCTCGAATGGAAATTATGAATGGATCTTAATGGATGAATCCTTGCTTGTGATTTATATTTCCATCTTCTGAAAGAAATTATCCTGATTATGAATTATCTCGTTATTAAGATATTCAGTTTATTGGTTTAATTGTGTGAGTTAAGTGAATTGTGAAATTTAAGTAATCTCGTTGGGAAACTCTTTAGGTGTTAGTTGAAGTCTTCCGCTATGTAATCTGAATCTTTGATATCTTGTTGCATCTTATGTGTTGTAACTTTTAAAAAAATAAAATTTTGCACTCAATTCTTGTGTATGGCTTAATCCCTTCGGGGTTTCCTGGCGGGGCATTACAATAAACATGTGCTCGCATGGACGATAAATCAATGCAAGAAAGGATATCAAGTTATGAATAATGCAATCCATAGTGAAAATAGTGAAACCTTAGGAAAAAAAATAATATTCTTGCCCCCAAGCATAGAGATAAGAATAAATAGACTATTATGTTGTTCACTAAATATAATTGCACTTGAAATTGTACACCATTAATGACAACGATCCTCCAATAGGTCAGTTGACAATGTCACATAGTGAGGAGCAACATAATAGGAACTTGAATGTTATTTAAAATGATCAGGATAAATATGGCATTCATGGTAAGATGTTATTTTTATTGTGCTTGACTCAATATAGTGTTGTATTTTTGTTTTCAAATATTGACACTCATTAGTAGAAGGGTGAACTCACAATACTGGTTCCAAATTTTTGACCAACTTTGACACTTAGATAAACATTTTGAAAAAAACCTTCATTTTCTTGACACGTATAACTTTTAAACCGTTAAGAATTTGAAGATGATGTAAACTAGTAATTTGTAACATCTTGTTTGTAGATTCTAAGTATATTTTTTTCAAATTTTTGTGAATAAAATTTTATTGATTTTTCCATCTCCCTCGAAAAGTAGTTTTTTACATCGAACAACATTTTTTAAGAGTGATGTGCATCCTAAAATGCATATCTTTTTTTTCTATAAATGATAAAAATTTATTTTTTTTGAATTTTGTTTTGTAACATCAATACCTAGGGCATGCAGTTGGATTGATAGTGATATGCTGAATATTTTTCATTTTATTTAATTTTGAAGTCCAACTAATTATAATTTATATATAGGTGTATGTTTGAACACATAACTTGCTCTATATATATCAAAATTGAATTTTATTTTTTTTGTTAGAAAGAAGACATCAATACCTAGGGCATAGATACTTTTGAGATTTTTTTTGAATTAGTTTACTATTTTTCCCAATGCATTGAACAAAGAAGTTCATGTTCGGTGAAAAACCCTACGTTCATAAGAAATAAAACAAAAATATATTAAAAACTATACTATTTAGAAAGCTTATAATAAGGACTAAATACTTACAAAACAAAAATTCTAAATGAATTCGTTTGACCCCCCAAAAGCTAATTTAAAAGTGGTTTTTTATCAGTATTTGATAGATGCAAAGGAACCTCCATAGAAAGAATGATTTTGAAGTAGAGAGGTTCTATCCAAGAAATTTTGTTTTAAGAGCATTTGATCTAACTCTCTTTAATTAATTACTTCAAATGGGACCTCTTAAAGCTTAAATCATTATATTTTCTAAAAATTGTATGATTTCAACAAAAATCAGGATGTACCAAATAGTGGGAACTAGTATTGTGAGTTCACCCAGAATGGCCATGAATTTGATGATACTTGCAAAAAGAAGAATTTTCATAATGTTTTGTACATTTCCTTCTTCTTCTAGGCCAAAGAAGAGAGATTAAATTGGTATGGAGAAGATTGGACAATACATTTTCTTGTTGTAACACAAAAATGGAATGATAAGGTGCAGATTCACTAGACAATGGAGGAGGAGTTGTTGACAAAGGAAGAGGTTGGAAACCTAGCTTTTCACTAGACAAGTATGATTTCTCATGACTTCCACAACTTTACTGCACACATCCTAAAACTTGTCCATTCCATCCATGTCTAGGATCAAGAGGGGATTTTTAACTTAGTTGGAATTGAATTGAAGTTTAAAGAAGCCCAATCAATTTCTAGACATATTTTAGGAGAAATATTTGGAGTATCAAATTCTAGCATCTTAGATTTTCTAGAAAAAGACGACATGAAATCTAAGGACCCCCAATCATCCTCTAAGAGTTGTTCTTTAGGAACTTATTTAGTAGGAGATGATGTATTTTTTTGAATTGGAGAGAGGGTTGTAGGAACTAAGAAAGTATATTGTGCTTCAATTCGTATGGTCTCATCTAAATCAAATACCTCATTGTTAGATGTGTAAGGCACTGCATGATAATCAAGAAGAATTTTTATTTCTTGGAAATATGAATTTTATTTATCTGGTCTTTGTTAGGATCTTCATTTTTGGGAGAGAGAGAATTACAATTATGGGAAATAGCATCATCTTCTTTCTCTAAGGTATCTTTGTGATTAAGACAATCAATAAGAAAGAGACTATCATATGTAATTAATGCTTCATCTCTAGGAGTAAGGCTATTGTAATGAATAGTAGGTGATGTGTTATCAAAAGTATTCTCATTCATTTCAAATTCTTATGCCAAAATATCATCCTCTTTCTCCAAGGTATTCTCATGATGGAGGAACATATTAAGAGAATAATCCACACCATCCTCCAATGGTTTATCCCAAATAGGGAGATCATTGAGAGAAGTATTAAAAATATCTTCTTGCATCAATATGTCCTCTTTAGGGAGATAAATTTTGACAGAGGAATCATTGGAAGGCTCATAAAGGGGGTTTTCATATATCTTAAATCCTTTCAACTTAATAACCTTCTCTTGAAAAAATAAATTTGACATTTTTCCAAATTAAGAAAAGGAAACTTGCAATGAAAGAAATGAATGCAATGGACTAGATGCAATCGATAAGATAACTTATAAATTACGATTTTTGAAAAGTCAACCACTAAATTTATGTAATTGAAATGAGATCTAGGAGGAAAATTTTGAATTTTGAATTTGTAATAGTGGGAAAATGGTGAATGATAGATCAAGAGGAAAACTACCCTTTCCCCCAAAGAGAGATGAGAGTTTCACTATTGATTACCCTTCAAACACTTTTCACCATGTTTTTGATAAAGATAAACGAGTTTCACATGTTACATTAGGAAGAGGAGAGGATAATTCACTAGATTCAGTCTCTCTACATGAAGATGGTAGATTGAATTCTTAATGAATTGGGAATGTTAAGTTGATCCCTTCTTCCTTGTTTGAAATAGAAAGGAATTGATTGAATTATGTAGTGCAAAAGTGACAAAGCATTGATTATAACTTGAGATCAGAATATGGGATGAAGTTGTGCACTTGGATCTGGTAGTAATATGTCAAGATGAAGTCTCCCTACGAATTTGAGGAAACATTTCCTGGATTGTAGCGGGAATGTACACGATCCTCCGAAAAATCCACAAAATGAAAAGGTTTTTCTGCCTCTGCAAATGAAGCCCAGATCTGAAAGTACAGTTGCACACCTGCACCTTACACACAAAAAAGAGAGGAAAATGGGTTGGGATTGGGGGTTTGCCTTTAGGCCAAACCCCATTTTTGGAATTAACCAAGTAATGAAATAAAGTACTTGCAAGTAGATGTAAATGAAAGACTAAATTGTAAATCACCTCAAGGGAGGTTGGGATAGTAATGTTGATAGAATTTCTTGTGTTGAATTGAATGTTGGAATCAATTTCCTCTTCAATGGTTGAATCCTTGAATTGAATGCAACACCTAGCCTTGAAGGAAGACTTGAGAAAGCTCAATGCTGGAAAAGAATGCTTGAAATCTTGATCACTTATGCAACTTGAAAATATCCAACTTCGACCTATCCAACTTATGCGAATGAGAGGACAAATGCCCCTTAAATACATGTTAGTGGATCTGATTTTCATCACAAGCCGACATCGGGGGAGTTTCCTGCCCAATGCATAACCAACAATGCAACCCTAGGAAGGGTCCTACACCAAAATAGGGTAGGGACAGGGGCACCACGCCCCTGTCCAAGGGGGGATAGTGACGCCACTCCCCTATCCTAGGAGAACAAGGTTGCGATGCCCCTATCGAATGGGGGACAGTGGCACCACGTCCCTGTCTAAGGGGGAATAGTGGCGCCATGCCCTTGTCCTACCCCTTTCTCCAGGTTAGAGTGCGGATAGGGTGATGTTGAGGCCGAGGAAGAAACTGTTTCTAAGGGCTGAGAAATATTTGGTCTTCGATCGGGCCATAGGATTCAAACTTGCGTGCGTGAGGACCCTAATGCAGTCAAAAATTGCTAGGGTCACAATTTAATGATACTACATTTAGCCACCACTTTAGCAGAAGTATAAGCCTATGCCAATACTGTCAATAAAGTACAAGGAAACAAGATTGAAAGACTTTTACCATGTCAAGGAGGAAAGATGTGCCAAGCCCCCAGTGGACTTAGGATCTTACGACTTCAATTGACAAAGTAAAAGAGAAGATCGAGAAGGGGAGAACCATGACTACAAGTAGCAAATTTCCCTTCAATATGAGTCATGAAAGAAAGGATACAAAAGATTACAAAGAATAACAAAGTTCACTAAGTAATTCTAAGTATCAAAAGAAGTAAAGTATGAACAGAGTGTATGCCCCCATGTTAAAGTGATCGCATGTGCCTTATTGGGAGCGATTTATTTAAGGTAGGATACACCCAAGAGAGAGAAGGAAGGAGCAGGTTATAACAAGGATTTAGCCCCTAGTCGAGGAATAAATTCAAGGATAATGAACACAAAACATGAGGTAGTGTCACTTTCCTCCAGGTCAGCATGTTGTATGATAACTCATGTATATCATGTATGTATATGCATATAATAATCTTCATTCCCCAAAGAAGGACACTACCTTAGAAGAAAGGGAAGAGAGGATGTCTTTTGAGTCAACATGAAAGAGACCAAGAAAAGATCTCAATGCTTTGCATCATCCCCAAGTAAACATTAAGGGAACAATAGAAGAATAGGGATACACATAGAAGAATGGTCACAAAAGAGAAAGAAAGAAGAGGGAGGAAAATCTGTAGTACTAATATTGCTAATCTAGCACGACATCTGCCTCTTGATCTTGCTGATCACTATTTCGGGAAGGTGAGCAACACACCAGAGGAGAAACATCGAGCACAATAGATGGAGCTATCACAAGATCCAAACAAGGGTTATGCTCATGTTGTAAGTCACTTTGTTTGATTCTAGGAGCTTGGATTAGGGTTTGTGAAAATTCATCTGATAAATGCTTGTCCACATCAACATACTCATACTCACTATCAGAAGCATTAGGAGTTGTATTGCCATTATGAATAACATTTTCACCCATTTCTTCATCAAAGTTTAGAGAAAGAGGATCAAGAACACAAATAGGAGTAAAACCATCATATCTTTTATACAACTTATGATTTAGAGATGTAGGTTTAACATATTGCTTAGGAGAAAAGGGAATCATGTCAACTATCAAAGTCTAAGGAGATTGAGTATTTTGAGGGATATCTTCACAAGCTCACACATGACATCTTCATCGGTGCTTCTCTCGCACAAAGATTCCATCAAGTCTTAGTGGAAGGTTGAGAAGGAGGAGGAACACTTGAAAAAATAGGAATGTTTCTCTCCTTGATAGTGGAAGGTTTAGGTTGAGGTACTTTTTTTTGAGCAATAGGAGAAGCAGGCCTCTTCTCTCGATAAAAGGAAGGAGGTGGAACTATGCCAGAGGAAGGAGGAATATTAGGTGTAAGAAGGAGACCAAGTCCATCATGAGGAGGAGGTATAGGTCTAACCTTAGGAAGAGAATTGGTGTTCTCCTTAAGAGAATGTAAAGTCACATCCATAGGGGTAGGTGGATGATCTTCCTTAGGAGGGAGATTAGTTCTATCTATGAGGGGAAGAACCGCATCTTGAAGAATAATAGGAATGTCAAGTGTTTGGGATCTAGGTTTACTTAAGGATAAAATCAAATCGTTCTTCCATTTTTGATAAGATTGAAAAAGATCATCGCTATTTTATGGAAGTGATTGAAATTGTGTAGGCCAAAATAGATCAATATGAACACGAGGGCTTTTTTCGGATGGATGAAATAAGCTATGGTTCATTGTTATGACTTCTCCATTATGAGAAAATTTAAGACACTTGTGGATTGGAGAAGCAATAGCCTTCATGGAAGATAGCCAAGGATATCCCAACTTAACACGGCGTTGCTCAGAAGATGGTATGATAACAAAGTCAACATCCATGGATTTAGTATGGACTTCAATAGGAAGGGTGATAGAGCCAATCATGGGACAAGAAAAGCCATAAAACAACTTCACAACCACATTAGAAGCATCATATATTGGTTTATGCAATTGTAAATTGAAAAGATACTCTTCAGTTATGACATTAACCATGCAAGAGGGATCAATCAGGGCAGCACGGAAAGGGATATCCTTAACCTTCGCAACTATGTATAAAGGGCCATTGGGTGCTCTAATGGTCTCACTAGGGTCAAATGTAATACAAGGATCCTTAGGCAAATCTTGTGTTTCTACCATATTAACCAAGTTTGCAGCCATAGAAGTGAATTCTTTAGAAGAGAGAGAATTGGGCACAATCTCAATAACGTTAGAGGTATGAGATGGCAAGGGATCAGTGAAAATATTAAGATTTTCATTAGGAAGAGCTACTGGTTTATTCTCTTTATCATCACACCTGCCACAGATATAGTATTATTATCAATCAAGTCTTGAATCTTATTCTTCAATGCAAAACATTTCTCAGTATCATGACTGAGGTGATGATGAAATTGACAAAAAGAATTGTTATCAAAATAAGGGGATGCAAGTTTGGAAGGATCAATTTGTTTTATAGGAGGAAGTTTGATAGAATTTATGTGCAACAATTGAGACATAATACTATGTAAAGATTCATTCAAAGGAGTAAATTGTCTTTCTCTTTGGAAAAAATTAGAAATAGAAGGAACACATGTTGTAGCATTCACATGGTTGTTGTTGATTGGATCATTAAACTTGATGAAGCTTTTTGTTGGTTTGAACTTTGGAAACGGTTGTTGAACACTCTCCCCCTTATCACTCATATCTATAGGAGTGGATTGCTTCATTTGACGCACAACCAGTTGATAATTGTGGAGTGTTGCACACAATTGTGGAAAGGAAGTAAACTTAGACAAAAGAAGCTTTTTCCTGATATATCTTTTTGCAAATTAGAAATTAAAATTATTTAAATATCATTATCAGGTACATAAAAAGAAATTTGAACAGACAAATTCTTATATCTATCAATGAAATTAGTTACTTTTTCTTTAACACCTTGTTTACAATGCATTAAATTAGTCAAAGTAATTTTAGGACCAATGTTGTTTTGAAATTGTTGGATGAAAGCATTTGCCAATTATTGAAAAGAAGTGATAGAATAAGAAGGCAAAGAGAAATACCATTGTAAAGCCTTATCTCTTAGTGTTCTTGTAAACAATTTTGGAAGCAATTGTTGATCATATGCAAAATCAATACACAAGGTTTGAAATGTTTTGACATGTGTAAGAGGATCACCTTTTCCATTATAGAGTTCCAATTGAGGGATCTCAACATGTTTAGGTAGTATGACTTTAACAATATCAAGAGAAAGTGGGCTCGCAACATCAAAGGTGGGCACACTAAACTTGGATTGACTCATAGAAGCAATTTGTTGTTGTAAGGAAGACACAGTTTGAGAAAGATTGTTAATCGTTGCTTCAGTAGAAGAATTGATGTTAGACATACGTGATTGAGAAGGTGGTGTGATGTTATTGAAAGAAGGAATAGACTAAGAATAAGGTGATGGGACATTATGATAAGTAGGTATGGGTGATGATTGGGTAGGAAAAGGGACACTTAAAAGAGGAATAAAGTTGTTGAAGGAATTGCCCCCTTGTGTCACACTGATTGGTTTAGGAATAGTAGGAATATTCATGGAAGACATAGGTAACGATGGAGGATTAAATGAAGAAGAGGGATTTCCCCCATGACCTATGGTTGTCGGAATAACATTTTGAGTTGAAGTAGCCATGATGTTAGATTTGAAAGTGGGAATACTAGTCATAGGAGTAGTCAAATGAATAAAAGAATTGACTTGTGTTGAAGGTTGTGAGTAACCTAGGGTTTTGGAACAACTCTTGATAGGCATGACATTAGAATCAACAATATGTGCAATGCCACACAATATATCAATTCCATTCTTATCACTTTGAAGCATGCATTTAAGACCTTCAATTAATGGAACAACTTCACTATTAGGGTATTCTTGGGACATCCATTGTTGAAAACTATCAAATTGATTGTCCAATGTGGAAAGTTGATCTAAAGAAACCCTAATTAAAGCTTCTTCTTCATCATGGGATTCATCAATGGGGTGAATAGGCACATGATTAGGATGAGACGAATTAGCGTGATCCTCATTAAAGAAGTCACCCAAATTAGGCTCCATCTCCTCACTAAGTAGACCTTGGGAAGCCTTAATTCTAATGCTTTGTCTAACGAGGATAGGATAGGTAGGACTAATAGTGATAAAATGGATGCACTAGACGAAAAATTTTGAATTTTGAATTGTGGAACAAAGCTTACAAAATTGAGTAATACAAAATTTAAGAAAATAATGATTACAAAATTTGAACTTTGTTGGAAGAAGGGGATGACACAATTTCCAAAAACGAAAGGAAATTGAAATTTTAAAATTAAGGCCAAGGAAAGACCACTTAATTTTAAAATCAGAATTTTTAAAATTAGGGCAGACTATAATTAACCTCTTAATTTTAAATTTTTTCTTGAAAGTTGAAAAGTTGATTTTTGAAGGTATTTCTGATTCTAGAGGGATCAAAAATCGATAAAATCAGTCAAACTTCCAGATTTAGGCTAGTAAATACAGCCATAATAGTCTCCCAAAATTTCGAGAAAAAAGCCGAGGACCATGGTGGGAACGCACATGGTCCGACCAACTTTTTTTGAAATTTTTAGGGATGGATATTACGATGATTTTAAAGATAACCCCCCAAAATTGGTGAATTTTACGACCTCTAGATGGTCGAAATGATGACGCAAATGTAAAAATATGACCCTATTAGGGTTTTGAAGAAAGAGGAATTGAATTGCAATTTTGAAAAAGGTCAAACCTAATGGATAGGGACACCTTGGAAAATGTTTAGAAATTTGAATTGGAATGAAATTGATATGAAATTCGCACAAAATCCAATTAATTTGAAAATTAGGGTTTTATGACCTAACCACTTAATTTTAAAATTTGAATTTTGGGAAAAAGGGGGAAAATTGAAAATTTGAATTGCAGGATTGAAGACAAATCTAGGAACAATCAAAAATCTAAAAATTAAGTTGAAATCCAATTTTTGCACAAGTTCAAGATGATTTTTGAAAATTAGGGTCTTAACAAGTAACCTCTTAATTTTGTAAATTTTATTTGCAAATTGAACAAGACAAAGAGGAAATTGAATATGAGAAACAAAACAATTTTCAAATCTAAGATAACCACAAGCAAGCTTTTACAAATCACAAGTTCAATTTTAATTTTAAAAACTAGGGTTTTTAATGATTTAACCACTAACCTTGCAGAAATTTGAAACTTGTAAATGAAAAGTATGCAATGTTGTTCAAAGGAAAGAATGCAAGACGTCGGGCTCACCAAAATATAATGGTGGGAAAATGGTGAATGATAGATCAAGAGGAAAACTACCCTTTCCCTCAAAGAGAGATGAGAGTTTCACTATTGATTAACCTTCAAACACTTTTCACCATGTTACATCAGGAAGAGGAGAGGACAATTCACTAGATTCAATCTCTCCACATGAGGATGGTAGATTGAATTATGAATGAATTAGGAATATTAATTTGATCCCCTCTTCCTTGTTTGAAAGGGAAAGGAATTGATTGAATTATGTAGTGCAAAAGTGACAAAGAATTGATTATAACTTGAGATTAGAATATGGGATGAAGTTGTGCACCAAGATCTGGCAGTAATATATCAAGACGAAGTCGCCCTGCGAATTTGAGGAAAAGTTGCCTGGACTGTGGCAGGAATGTACACGGTCCTCCGAAAAATCCGTGAAATGAAAAGGGTTTTTCTACCTCTTCAATGGTTGAATCCTTGACTTGAATGCAACACCTAGCCTTGAAGGAAGACTTCAGAATGCTCAATGCTGTAAAAGAATGCTTGAATGCTTGGATGCTCTTGAATGCTTGATCGCTTATGCAACTTGAATTTATCCAACTTTGACCTATCCAAATTATGGAAATGAGAGGACGAATTCCCCTTAAATACTTGTTAGTGGATTTGATTTTCGTCACGGGTCGACATCGGGGGTGTTTCCTGCCCAATGCACAACCAACAATGCAACCCTAGGAAGGGTCCTGCCCCAAAATAGGGCAGGGATAGGGGCACCACATCCCTATCCAAGGAGGACAAGGGTGCCACACCCCTATCCAAGGGGGGATAGTGGTGCCATGCCCCTATCCTACCCCTTTCCCTAGGGCAGAGTATGGACAGGGTGATGCAGAGAACAAGGAAAAAGTTTTTTCTCAGGGCTGAGCAATCTTCGATCTCCGATCAAGCCAGAGGATTCAAAATCTCATGCGTGAGGACCCTAATGCAATCAAAAATTGCTAGGTTCACAATTTTATGACACTACAGAATTTTAAAATTTTAGAATTGAAATTGGAACTTACAGAATATTGAATAATGCAAAATTCTCAGAAAAATGATTATTCAATTAAATTAAAAAATTTATTGAAAGAACAAAGAGAAATAATGCAATCTCCTAGGAAATTGAAAATGAAAATTATCCAAAAGAGACTGAATTTCAAAATTAGGGCCTAGTGAAAATAACCTCCCAATTTTAAAATTGAAAATTGAAAAGACGAAAGATTTAAATATAAAATTAGGGTTGTGTAAAACTAACCTCTTAATTTTAAAATTTAAAATATTGAAATGTTGAAATTTTGAAGGAATCACTTTAATTTTAAAAATTAGGGTTTATTTAATTAACCACTTAATTTTAAAATTTAAATTTGAAAATACATCTAAGATTGGAATTTGGAAATTGAAAAACTGGGAAATGCACAAAATTAATTTAAATTTAAATATTAGGGTTTCTTTAATTAAACACTTAATTTTAAAATTTAAATTTGAGATTGTCCACAAGAAAATTAAATTCAAAATTAGGGTCTTGTAGAAAGAACCAGTTAATTATTTAAATTTGATATAAGATTGCAAGTTTGAATTTGAATTTAAATTAGAAACCAAATTTCAAGAGGGAAATTCAAAATTTAAACAACCCACAAGCTCAATTTTTAAAATATTTAAAATTAGGGTTTTTTAAATTAACCAGCTAATTTTAAAAATTAATTGTGAAATATATGTTGTCGATGATTTTGAATTATGAAGTTGAAAAAGTGCCTAGATCTAAAATAATTGATCCAAATTAAACAATTGACAAGCTCAATTTTGAAATTAAAAATTAGGGTTTTCATGAAATTAACCTCTAAATTGTTAAAATTTGCAAGGAAATCAAACTTGTAAATAAAAACTTGAATTTTAAATTGCATAAACAATCAGATCTGAGAACATAAATAAAAATAAGGGTGTAAAGAGTTAGGTTCACCAGAATGTAAAGTGGAAAATTTGGGCTTTAGTGAATTCATCACATGGAAGGGGAAAATCACTAAGCCGATTTTCACTTGGAGGACTTTACATTCAAAAGAGGGGATGAATCCCCTAGATCCAATACTAAATGATACAAGGACTGAATACTAAGTAGATTGATTGTGTTCGGAATGTGTTTCGCCCTCTTTTGTAAGTTGAATAAGTAAAGTGCTTAAATTGAAGACAAAGTAAGTGGAAACAGTGAGCTATAGATTCGATATTTCGTCGTGCATCTGGATTTGAGAAGTTTGAGATGATTCAGAGTTGCTCTATGAAATCTGCCAAAAGTTGCAGGGACTGTATGTCTAGACCAGGCTACCCTCCTATTGGTCATCTGAACATTTCACACGTCAAAAAGGGTTTTTTCATCTCTCCAAATAAAGCTTAATTCCAAAAGTACAATTGCGCACCTACTTCCTGCACATGAAAAGAAGAAGAAAGGGGTTGGGAATAAGGGTTTTCCTAAGTCAAACCCTAGTTTGGAATCAACCATGAATGAAATATTGCAAATGCTTGAAATAAATGATGGAAAGGTATAGCTTCAGATCTGCAATAGATGGTGATGATGCTTTGCTTCTTGAATGTAACCACATATGTCGTATGGAATGGCATAAACATGACCAAACCCTAACACACACACGTCCTTGCAAATGAATGATGTAATGTTGCTCCAATGGATAGATGAAGAATATACAACCTTGAAGACTGCTTGATGATGAATGCTTGAGCACTTGAATACTTGAGATCCAATTCCAACTTCATTTATGTATATTCACCTTGTGCTTTTATATCTAAATGAGAGGGGAAGACCTCCTTATATACCTACCTCCCGTCAAACATTTCATTTTCCAACATAGGTCGACATAAGGAATCAATTCCCACTCAAATTTGAGATAGAGCCTAGGGGCCGAAACAGGTCCCAATCAGGGAGGCAAGGGCGTGGTGTCCTGATCGTACCCCAAATTGGGTCAAAAACAAGGGAGCCCAGCATAGTGCAAGATGAAAACATGAAGTTTATTGCATGGGGGAGGCATAAATAGGTCCCAATTAAGCATACAGATGATACCACTAAGGTGAGGGCCCAAAATGCAGTCAAGATTGTAAAGGGGTGCAATTTTAGGATGCTACACTTACACAAATATAGAATGTTGTGGCATTCAACCATATTACTTCTTGATCAATTGATAACTTTACACAATTGATATCTTCTTATGATCTTTCATATAATTCTTCAAACTTCAAACACTCAAGATTAACTCACATCCGAACAAATGATAGGTTTGTCAAAGAAACACTAGCAGCTCAATTGATAGAGTACTCCTATAATAAGGAAAAGATTCTACATTTGAATCCTAATTTATTTACATCAAATTTAACTCAACAAAAATCACCAATTTATTATTTCCATAATTTCAAATAAACTAATCATGTGTAAATTTATAATTTTAACGGTAGCACCAAACCAAATCATTATTTTTTAAATTTGTGTAAATTTGCATTCGGCTTGAGTAGTTCTCTTCGTTACCCGAGAGCCAAACAAAAATATTTCAGTCTTAAATGAAATAAAATGAAATCAAGTTTTAAAATACAAATGTTTAGTATATTGGTTGTTGAATTTCCCTCCTTAACTCACAATTACGAGTAACCGGATAGCTAAATAAAAATATTTCAGTCTTAAATGAAACAAAGATGAAATCAAGTTATAATATGCAAATGCTTAGTATATTGGTTTTGAATTTCCCTCCTTAACTCACAATTACAAATAACCAACTTTGCTTTGCTAATGATGTTGTTGACTCATTTGAATGGGGAGCCGCATATTAGATTGGGAGGGGAAAATGAATGCGCGGTAAATTAGAAATGCCACTACCATGCCACCTGCAACAATAAAGCTCACAACAATCCACTTGACGGCAGGAATCATCACAACAAACCCGGCAGCCAGGAGAGCCAAAAGGAAGCATGCTGCTGCCACCCACATAATGATTTCCACCAACCAGCCAACCTTCCAAGGTGGGCCAAAGGCGAGAATCATACCGACGGCCAACGACGCGACCAAAGCTAACATGTCTGTGACCAAAAATAGATTGAAAGAAATGGTGCTGCCGAGAATCACCCTTCCCCGCTCATCCATACCTCCTGGCATTGCCAACATTAGAGTCAAGCTTGCCCCAAACAAAGCGACTGCGACCTCTATAATGGATTTACGTTTGCTCTCAGATGGAGCGTGTTGGGGTTGTGAGGCTTCCAATTGATTTAGTGCATCTTCTTCTATTCGGATGTCTGGTATGGCTGATTGAGCAAGTGTATGGAGAGCTTGTTCTACTCCCGATTGATTGTACAAGGCAATAGCTGCATCTTCTCTCGGAGGAGATTCTCTGTTGGACACCGTACTCTAGTAAATAAACGTCCAGAATGTCAAATAGGAAAACTAAAAATCAAAAGTTAACAATCTATGAGTGTTTAACAGTACTTTTAGGTGTTAAATGATGAGAGACTTTTAGTTGCAAATTTGCACAGGTCATAAATAAAGTTTAACAGTACTTCTGGACGTCAACTACATAATTTTTTGTAGTTCAAATTAATCCCATCATAGGATCTCAAAGATGATAAGACTGAGTTAACACTAAGAATCTCATGATGGGACTAATTTGACTGCATGATAATCGAACTAATTTAACATCAAATGATTTACAATCGAATTAACTCATCTATAAACACCGTTAAAAATGAAGAAATGAACATTAGGAGAACATATATAACGTTACTGTATCACCTGAATCTCAGGTTCAGCAGCTCCTGTGTTGAAGTCCATTTCTTTAAATTCAATCCTTCGTTCTTTCGAAATCCGGCCTGCTTCCATGCCTCAGTGGGAAGAGTCTTATATGGAAGAAGATGGTCGTCTAAGTGTACTGTTTGGCGGACTCTTGCTTAGTTTTACTCGACGCCTTAATTTGTACTTTCTTGGAGGCATCAGCCTTGGCCTATTTTGCCGATTACCAATTCAATGAAATCTGCGGGTTGTTTTACGTGAGCAAATCTATGCCACATTGACAGGACGCTATTTAGACATTCAATTTCGACAAATACCCATCTAGTTTTCATCGATCCTGTGATTACTCTTCTAACAAAAATATTTTGCCTGTCACATTCTTTTCCCCGAAGATCATGCCACATTGACAAGATGCTTTTCAGACGTTCGAGTTCGACTATTCCTTAATTCGCTAGATCCATTGTCGCTACTGGCAATATCCACCTAGGTTTCATCGGTCTTGTGTTTATTTTTCTAATAGATATTTTCCCTGTCACATTCTTTTGCCCGAACATCATCTGTTATTGCTGCTCTCAAGATTATTCCGCCCTAATAACATCAACTTAGAAGTCCTGAACCGACGACTCGGATTAACGCTTTGCATTCCTCTTTTATTAATCTTATCCATCTTGGAGTTTGTGCACATATCCAATAAACTAATTGCTTTTTTTAAAGTTGACGGTTTTCTTTTATTTATTTATTTGGAAAAGAGAAAAAAATTATTGAACATATACAAAGGGCAACCAATCTAAATAGAGACAACAGAACAAGAAACGTCATCCAAAAGGTGATCGAAATAGGGTCACAACTAACCAATCATATCATTCATGACAATCTTATCAAGTGTTTAAGCATAGTTCGGGGACAACTGCCCCCGTTTCCCAACATTTCAACCATCAAGATGCTTAGAAGCTCACTTAGTCAAATAGACAGGGAGAGAAACAATTCTGGATTGTGGTGCCGCCAAGATCTGGTTGAAGAAAAAAGGTAGGGTAATCAACCAATTCATTCATAGGATGTTTTCTTGAAGAAAAAATCGTTATGTTTGTGACAATGTGTCGAATTTGCTTTATGTAGTGATGAAATTGTTTGAATTTTACATAGGAGGTTGCATTTGTGTTGGTTGATGATCAAGTTGTATCCTTCTTATAATGAATTTTTCTGCTCATAATTTTTTTTCCCTAGCTCATATTCATTGTCTGGTAGAAAAAGAGATTAAAAAGATTGAATTGGATGGTTCATCAAATGAAATGATCAATTATCCTCTTTATAGGCATAACCTCTTAGGGCAGACCCTAATTAAGGAGTTGGATGACCTAAACCTGCATGATCAAATAGGGAAGAACCACAGATTGTGCCACTCTTGTATCTGACATCCGCTGGAAGTGGCCTGAATGTAGGCTCTAGCTGAGGAGCTTACCTTGGGTATGGATATTGATATATATGGTTGTGATAGAAACTCCTTGCTACAGGACTGTGAGACCACTGTGTAGTGATCGAGTGCCATTTTTTGTCAGTGTTTTGGAAGGGAGGATAAGTGTACCGTGATAGGAAGGTGGTATAAAATGGAAGATGAGAGGTATAAGGTTATGAGGTGTGGGTTAGGATAAGATAGAGAGGTAAGTGATGAAGGATTTAATGGTGAAAGAGTAAGTTAGGATATGTTAGGGGTTTGGAAGGTAGGAAAGTGAATGGGGGAGATAAAAGGATGTGAAGCATGGAATGGGGTTAAGTAGGTGAAGTAAAAGTAAATGTGTATGAGGTTAAGGTTTAGGATAGGATGTAGGAAAGTGAAGGAGGTTAAGAGAGGGAATATGAAAGGTAGATGGAAGGTAATAATGATAGGAAGTGAGGTAAAGGTTATGAGGTGTGGGTTAGAAAATAGGGTGTAGGAAATGGAAGGAAGGGTCATCCATGTCGTAGTGCTTCAAGAGGAGCACATTCACATGAGGGACAAGAAGAGTCATATCACTTTGAGAGTTTTCACCAAGATGAGTAGCCCAAATATGGACCTCAAATCTTACAAGCCTTATAGAATTTGATAGGTGTGACACAAGATAGGTTTTCACCCACAACAGAGACACCTCATGAGGATCCACTTGTAGTAGAGGAGCATATACTTGCATCTTGGGAGCTTATTAGGAGTTTGCCTTGAATTTGGGAAATACACATAGAGGAGATAGAAGATTGATCAATACACATTACCTAGCTTCATCATGCATAAATACAAGAGGTATAGACTATAGCAAGCACATATCATGAGCCAAAGGATCATATTCGAGAATTGCTTCATCTCCAATCCTCTACATTTTTAAGATCCACAAATGGGGTTGAGGCTAAGTCTTGGTTACTTAGCTTGGACTTATGCTTTGGGTTGCATCTATATGTGAGCAACCTAAAGGCATAATTTGCATTGCAATTTTTGAGAGGACTTGCTTCCACCTTGTGAAATTGGGAGGATAAAACATGCACCAACTCACACTAGAAGCCCTCTCATGGGATACCATTTTGGAGTGCTTCAAAGTGTGTTCTATTTCAAAATATTTTTGACAGAGATGCATAGATGAGTTTCATAATTTACATAATGATTTTTCGTAGTGTCTCAACATGAGAGTTAGTTTTTGGAGTTCTTGTAGTTTGTAAATTATATTCAAGACAAGTTACTTGTCAATTATTTCATTAGGGGTGGAAAGCCCAAAAATTTCAATTTTCCTACATATGGCCAATCCAAATGACTTTAGGGTTGCTATGGAAAAGTCTCTTATGGAAAAGGAGGTACATGGGGAGGACACAAGAGGCATGAGAGAAGTTTGCAACCTTGATCAAGGGACTAAAGTTTCCATAGGCCTCCCCATCCTTCAAAGGAGAATTTAGACCTACTATAGGATTTCAAAGAAAAACCCAATAGTATCAATATTAAGGACAAAGGTCTAGAGCATAGTAGGGGCCATAGGGTAGTCACATGTGACCATCATCAACACAAGGATATTTTAGGTATCAGAGAATATAGGGCTATCAAGCTATGCCTTCTATGACTCAACAACCTTTTAGGGGAGAATCTAGTGGTTTTAGTAGTTAGGATCTTCTAATTATGGTGGGGCCTATCCAACATAGAGTTATATGAGAGGCACATGTTATGTATATGTTAGTATCAGATAGAGAGTTCCCACAAGGTTTTAGAGTAGGTGGACACCATCCTAGGATATCAAAGTAGATAGTTGATATGTGGGTCTTTACCCTCCCAACCACTCAACATATACCACCATGGGTCTTTACCCTCCCAAACACCCAAAGGTCAAAGGAAGATTCATTGCTGCAACACTCACTTTTTGTGACAGTCTCAAGCACTTAGGATAGTCACTCCTTTCATGGCCATTCTTCTTCACACAACACTCTCTAACATTAATTATGATGATAGTGTACCTCCTTAAACCTTCCACCAACACCAAACTCAATACCAAACTCTTTCCCAATCTCGCTAATGGACTAACTCAACTCACTGTCAAATTGTGACAGTCAATGCAAGGTTTAGGACAGTAGTAATTAGGATCTTCTAATTATGGTGAGGCCTAGCCAACATAGGGTTATATGAGACAGGGGAAAGTTCAACAGTAATGTGTATTAGATTGTCATCAAAGTTTCTTGTTAGTGTTACTTTGTATCAACATTAACCACTTATTGTCATTTCATTATAATCAGTTTGTTATTCCTTATAAGAATTTGCAGTATTACCATAATTTGCATAACCTGAATCTAATTGTATTATGTATTCTTGAGATTATGTGCAGATATATATATTTATATGTTATGTCTGGCAGTAATGTTGTGTTATTTTAATGTTTTTTGAATAAATAGATAAAAATTACCTTCTTAACTTAATATGATATTAACTATCATTGACTTGATTAAGAACATCTTAATTTATATTCAATGATGCACAAATCTAAATTTAAATATGTATATCACATTGGCTGATATATACTCTAATGCTAACTCCGGAAATTCATCCTTATACGTACCTAACACTGAACTTACCCCTGTCTTTATCCTTGCTGGTAGACTATCATTATTCATCTTGTATGCTCTCTAAACTTGGGCATTAAGGTTGTCCTATGCATTATCCCATGACTGTTTTTTCTTGTTCTTAGGGTTGCCTAGTGCTCTAAACATGATTAGGCTTTTTCACTATGTTGACTACCACCTTTAATGGACTTCCATCATGAAGACTTATTACTATTGCCCTCTTTGACTGTCACAAGATGACTAAAATGTTTGCATAGGTGACTAGATCTATTCATGTGAGTTATCTTCATAATATTGGTAATTGTCATACTTTGATCGTAAGGATACCACCTTACTTCTTTATGCCTTGACATGATTCTTTGTTCACATAGTTATATTTTTGTCATAAAACCTTGTTGCCTCATACCATTTGGATGATAAAAAAACTTCTACAAGTTCCAATGCCTTTGTCCTTGAACTGTCTTGGACTACATAACTACCAACTTGGCATTGTTCCCACATGCTTGTGGTGAATTTCTTTGTTATCCTTGGGCATACTTGCTATGATTTGAATTATTGATCTTTGTTTTCCATTTATATTAAACTTCTTTTGATTGGCTCCACTTTCTCCTAAATCTTAACTATCATCCTTTGATAATTTCTTTGCCAAAAAGAGATCTCAAAATCTATCATCGGATTGTCTTTTGATGTTGTGACTACTCTGAGATTCATGCTTATATTCTTGTGTTCCTAAGAATATCATATTCTCCATTATTGGTTCTTTATACAAACCTATATCTTTTATCATTGGCAATGGTTTGCATGCATTCATAGGAATTCAAGGCCAAGAACAAATCTCTACTCCTTGGTGTCAATGAAATCCCTCTAAGCATGTGTTTTCTTCATCTCTAAAACTTTTCTTTCCACCCTTGTTGTTTGTAGCACTTCAGACCTATCCATTAGGCATGAGCTTTTAATCTCTATGTTTGGCTGCTATAAAAATTCTATTTGGATTGTAACATTTGCTGCTCCATCTATTTTTGATCATCTTCCCATTGTTCTACTCAATGTCTTCTACCTAATGGCTAACATCTATGTGGTTTCTAGGACTATTAACCCTTGGGGGTTGTCATCATATCTCTGCAAACATCTTATTTTGGCCCTCCTTATGTAATATTCACAAATTATGATCTCTCCTAAGTAATTGATAACGATTATATATTTATCAATCCTAAAAATATGTATATCTAGAATATATATTTTCGTAACCTTTGATTCATTAGAATTATTCTATAAGACCTAACTTATAACTTTTTTTCATATGCTAATTTTACTCTCTTTGCTCAATGGTATTAAATTTTTTGAAAATCCTATATGTGTTTTCATATCTATGCTTAAGATTCCACCCAAAAGTTAGCATTGCTTTGATAACTCCAAATTCATATATAAGCTCATCCTAAGGTAACATGTTCATAATCAATCAATAAGCTTTCTCTATGTGATTTCAAGTAAGATATTGATCTATATAGTTAATTTTGTGATTGATTTGAGGGATACATCCATTGTCAAACCTTAAGAAAATTTTGTTCCACATTCTAGATTTATTTTGTTTTAATTCTCAGTGAGTAATTTTCAATAGTAATAAAGTGGTATATATCCTTATATTTCAATGACAAAAGATCAGTTATTTGAATAAAAACATATAAACACAAAACATATTTTTCAAATCTTACCTATTATAATTAAATATATATAACGATATCATATTATACATATCCCCATTTATATAATGAACAATAAAGACTTCTTTACAGTATTATATATTCATTATAGCTGATAATGCTTACCAAAAAAAAGAAAGATAAGAGTTTATATGTTGAACCGTTTTTAAATAGATATGGTTGCAAATTGCTTTGATATATTATGTATAACAGATTGCTATTACCGAATTTTTGTGCTATACTCTTGGATCCAATAATCATGATTTTTTATTTTAGATAGCATGCCTTGCTAGATTACTTTGGACTATAGGTGTAGATGCTAAAAGAATTCAAACAATTGTACACAGTTTATGGGTAACTTCACTTAAGAAACTCATGTCTCATCTCAATTATGTTCAATTACATTGTCAATTTGAAGATTTGGTCAAGTTTGAGGTAGGAACTCAAACTCCTCCTTTGTTTTTCAATTGAATTGGTTTTAGTTGGTTGCAAATGAATTGTTGAGTGAATTAAAGTATTCTTCCAATTTAAATCTCTCCATTTGGATGATTATATGATTTGTATGAACCAAATTTGGAAATTACGAGTATATATGAGGTTATGTTGTTCAATTCTATTTGGGATGTTGAAATGACAAATCGAGGGAGTATTGTATTGTTGAGTTGATTAGAATCAAAAGGCTATTATTGCATTTCCATTTTATGCACTTTGGAATTTCAAGGTTTTTGAGGTCCATCAGTTAAGGGTGTTTGTCTTCATCCCATAGACTATTTAGTCTCGTGGACATCATTAAAATCCTTCATTCATTCAATCTTCAATGGTAATTGGCCTCATGACTGGTTTTTGGTCCAAACTTGGGAATTATTGAAAAGTGGTATTTGATGATTTTGAGATGATATTCTATTATGGAATCATGATAACATATATGTGAATTTTGATAAGGGATCAATTGGGATCCGTTCTCTTGGTGTTGTGCCCAATTGATTATGTCTTGCTTATAATGTATGAAAATGGCATTTTGCAATTGAGACAATTTGATGTATTTGAGATGTCTTGCATTTAGATATGGCATGAGCTTAGTCCTAGAGTGAGTCTAGGGAGTGGCTCCCACTCGTGGCCCTCGTCTGAAAGTGGTACGCTTGGCATTCGTGTTTCGGGAGTTTTGGGAAGGCATGCTCGCATATGGAGCATTGGGACTTGTGCGAAGAGGCATGCCCACTCACACAAGGATTTTGTGATCGTTGTTCTTGTTCACATGAGAGAATGCTTAGTTCAATATGGTCCATCCCCAAGAGCACATACGATGAAAGGCATGCCCGCACATGGAGCATTGGGACTTGTGCAAAGAGACATACCTACTCATGTAGCATAGGGATTGTGTGATCGTCATTCTTGTCTATATGAGAGAATGCTTGGTTCCATATGGTGCGTCCCCATGAGCACATACAATGAAAGGAAAGCCGGCACATGGAGCCTGATCATATTAGCTTGAAACCAGTGCGCCTCATATTAGCTTGAAACCTATGCCCCCTATTGGTAGTTGATGGGGATAGAATACCATTCACTGTTCATATCAATGAGGTGTGCTTTACATCTAGATAATAATAATTTAAAAAAAAAAACTAAATAGTCGTCGGAATTACGGCTAAGACTAAACTTTGCACCAACGATGGAATCGTCGGACCAACAACATTCTCGTCAGTGCAAACTGTCTGGTTGTCGTCGCAATTCCAATGCCAACTAAACAAACATCCGACAAGGATGCTATATCCTTGTCGGACGGTCGTCGATGCATATTACTGGACCAGCGACCCAACTGTCAGACCAACAACATTATCGTCAGTGCAAAGTTGTAGGCTGCCGTCGAAATTACGATGCCAACTAAACAAACATCCGATGAGGATGCTCTATGTTCGACGACTTTTTTGACCGAAAGAGCAATCATGCCCGCCGTCGGCAGAGTCCACGGTGTCGTCGTATTTCCGACATTCAAAGGCGTCGTCGGAAAGTCCGACGAGGAGTTTTCGACGACTTCTTTTGTCGGCATTTAGATGAATAGTAGTCGCTATTCCAACGATCGTCCGTTGGAAATTAGCCCCGAATGTACTAGTGTATTATTTTGTACACATTTATGTACAACATTTGCTAATTTTATTAGTTTGTGCACAATTTATCTTAAACAGTCGACGGGTCGAAATTCTAGAATCAAATTAGCTCAATTATTATCAGAGTAGTTCAATATTTGAATTACATGAACATTAAAAAATTTAAATATCAAATTAATTCCATCAGCCATATTAGACTACTTCAATACTAAAATTCTCTACATTTTTTAAATCTAGAAACACCGTTATATAGTAAAATTGAAGATCGGGAGAACATGTATAACGTTGCTCTGTTACCTGAATCTAAGGTTCGGCAGCTCCTGTGTTGCATTCCATTGCTTTAAATTTGATTGTTCACTCTTTGCGATCCCGGTCTACTCCAGGAAGAAGATCGTATGTCTGAACATTTTAAGAACACCATTGAATGTCTTAAGCCTTGAGATCGATCGCCCGCTTTTCGGTAATCATATCCTTTTCAGGTCTTCGATTTCTACACTGATCTAGTAGGTTTAAAAAATGTTACCACTCATGTCTTCGACGCTGATGTTTACAGACTTATGTTTGTCTGTCTTAGGAAAACAATCTAAAAGTTTATAAATGCATTTTCATTTGCTATGATGAGAATGTCAAAGGTTATAAGAATTGCAAGAAATGTGATTTTCAAAGAGCTTAGGGATTATTCAAAAGAAAAAGAAAAACACTAAAAGTATACTTTTAGAAAAAAGATGCAAATGTGAAATAATAATTTGATGTACCTGCTGGTGGAGAAGAAGAAGAGGGTTCATTGACTTTAGATGATAATGTGTAGGATAAACACGTAGAAGAATAGGCAGATTCCATTACTCCCAATTTGAAAAGCTCTTAAAGGCAATGGAATCAAGTTGACAAGTATAACCCATTAAATTTTAGTTGTGTATTTGTTTAATTAAGTAGTGACAATGAAATTATTTCAAAAGAATCTCTCTTCAAAGGACAGTGAGTCTTTGATACAAGTCATATCGAAACTAATGATGGTCTTGGACAATCACAATACCTAGGATCTTATCAATTTGTCAAGAGGAAAAAAATTCTCATGGTTTTACAAAAGGAAATTCAATGCAAACAATCAATTAGATTCGCATGAGGTTAGATTGGTCACCAAGGATACACTTCTAAGAGAGAGTTGATTTCCGTAAAATTTTATTTCCTATTGTTAAATTATCTTCTATTATACTTATTTTATCTATTTCTAAATCTTGTGATTTTAAAATTGAACAAATGAATGCTAAAATTTCTTTCTTGCATGCGGTATTGAGAAGGATATTTAAATGGAGTATCTTAATGGTTTTTTTGTGAAAAGAAAAAGTAGCTAGTTTACAATTTAAAATGGTCATTATATTGTCTAAAATAGTCACCCAAGATGTAGTACTAAATATTTTTTGTCTTAGGATTAAAATTTGGTTTTGTTAGAAGTGAGAAATATCATTATGTTTATATTAAGATTATTAATAATCAAATATTGATTATTATTTTATATGTGGATGACATGTTGTTTATGAGTAACCACAAGATGATAAATAGAGAGATCATCACTTAGCTTTCCAACGCATTCGACATGAAGGATCTAAGGGCTATTAAATAAATTCTTAGTATAGATTTCTATATAGATCAATTACATGGAAAACTTCTCTTGAGTTAGAGTAAGTATGTAGATATCATTTTGTGATGGCTCAATATGTGTGATTGTAACTCAGTTAGTATACCATTTTCAATTTGTGCTATGCTTACTTTATACAAGAGTATTAAATTTGAGGATGATTTTGATAGAATGTTTAACATTTCTTATGCTAATAATATTGATAGTTTGATATATGCAGTAATTTACACTAAATAAAATATTATTCAAGAAGTCGTATTTTTAAGTAGGTTTATGTCTAACTTTAGCAGAGGGCATTGAAATTTTATGTAGAGGGTATTTAGATATTTGTGTGAAACTTCTTATAATTATCTATGCTATCATGCTATTGATAATGTGGATAAGTCGTTGAACATATAGGGATTTATTGGTGCAAATTGGGTAGGTGAATTAGATATTCGAAGATCAACTAATAGCTATGTTTTCTCTCCATTTGACGAGATAGTTGATGTATAAAGAAAGAGAACGATTGCTTTGTCCACCATAGAATCAAAGTAATGATGGATCAAAGAGTGAGATCCAAAACATTGATGTGAAAAAAAATTCACATAATCCAATCTAAAAAACTACAATGTCCAATTAAAATCTTTATCTAATTTAGAATATAAATTTAATATAAAGAGATGTATTTTAAATATTAGACAGAAATTTTTTACAATCATCAAATTAAAGTTTCAAATTTTTAGTTAAAAGATATTATTTATTAGTGATAAATCATACTAATAATATCATCCACCTAAATATAAGATAGAAAATTTTCATAATTCATCAAATTTAATTTTCAAATAAATTTTTAGATTTAAGTGTATGCTTTTATCATTAAAGAATCGACTAAATAGTATCATCCACAGAAATATAAGACAAAATTTTCACAATTCATCAAATCAAAGTACCAAATTTTTGGATCAAGTATATGATTTTATCATAAGGAAAGAATCAAAGAATATCAGCAACCCTCATATGATCCAAAAACAGAGAAAAAATTAATCCCTATAGTGGTAATCAATACAGCTGGGATATCAAGTAGGCGGATACTACGGAGTTCTCTTTGGAGACTATACGAGAGCGGATCCCGGTGGAAGAGACATGGAACAGGCAGTTCGGGACTACTCAGGGTCAGGCGGGCAGCCTTAAGGCCTTTAAGAGGAGGAGGTGTAGGCTGTAGAAACCCTCGAAGACCTAACACTTATTTTTGCGCAGGGTGTTTTGTCTTAATTTTATTTTCTGGTTGAAGCGATAACTTGTGTTCTAGCCATTTGTATAGAAATCCGGTCGTGGGATTTTTGACTGTATAGGCAGTAGATTTTTGCTTCGACGATTTGTCTGTGAATCATGTACATTTATTTTTTCCCTTGCTTTTGTTGTCTTAGTTTTGTTCTCCTTGGTAATTAGTGTTTCCCATGACAATTTGTTTAGAAACTTCAGGGAAAATTTTAAACACTTGGACATGAGTATTCCTGATGGTATAGGTGGCAGATTTTCGTTTAGAGGGTTTATTTGTTACCCTTATTTATGTTGCATGCGTATTTTTGTCTTACAATTTTATTTTTCTTGGGGCAATTACTATTGTTCCTTGCGCAATCTTTAGAAATCCAAGGTAATCTAATCTTTTCAGCAGGTTTTGCATACATGAGCGCACTTGTTACTTTATCTTATGGATCCATGAGTGGATGTAGAGCGAGGGTTTCTGTGGGTCACCATGGAGCTTCATTGTTACATTTTGTACAAGATTTCACAATTCTGGGAGTGACATATATCTCATAATGAATTGCATGGAAGTATATTTGTGCATATCTTTACTCTTAGCAATTTCATGAGTTTGCCCGTAATAGAAATTCTTTATGTTTGTGGAGCAGAGTTTCATGAGAAAGAAGGAAATTGTGTCTTAGCATTGAATTAGAATTTTGTGAGAAATATTTTAGATTTTGGATTTTAAATTTTAGGGCTGTTTTTGAGGTGGATTGGAAAGTTTTTCTATTCAATTCTGAAATTTACTATCTACAAATTTTAAAATCTAGATTTAATTATATGATTTAGATTTAGTATTGATTGATATTAGAAACATAATCACGAAACTGTTAACTTTCTTTAAAGCTTAAAATTTTAAGTTTATTGATTGTCGTAAAAGCTATGAATTACTATCAGTTTATAGAAGTTCTTAAAAAAATTCAACAACGTCAACCCAGATATTCTAATAATCCCTTTGATAAGTTCAATACCTCAAACCAATCGAGCTACAACATCTTAAAAATCTAGATAATATATATAAATAGTTCATCTAATTTATTTTAATTATTTACTCAATGTAGAATAAACAATTAATAGATTGTATAATGCTAACTAAGATCCATGAGTGTAGCTATTATTGACACCAAAGGAGGTCCTCCGTTTGAATCTCTACCTCACTACTTTCTCTCTCTGCGGGGCTTCTTGCTTTCCTCTTACTTCTTCACTGTCTCGCTTCTCCAAAGGAATTCCTTCATCTTCTTTGTTTGACTATAGAGGGTATTAAAATAATCATAAGATTTCTTTACTAAAACGTGTGAATTTTTGTGTATTGTCGAATTGTATTGGATGTTCAAAGCAAGAGAGGGAAGTTTAGTTTGCATTTGGATGCGTGCACAAAATAAGATTGGACATTTAAACCAAAATAGGGAGTACTGGGACAGACATTTTTTCCAGAATATGGATGCATTAGAGTAAGGAAAGGTAACTAATTTGAATTGTAACAAGCTTCTTTAAATGAAGACTAGATAATCAAAACAACCAAAGGAGGATTGAATTCCATTTAGTCATTTGTTCGTGTTTAAATTGAGATTAAACAAAAGAGGAAAGGATTGGATTGCATTTGGACATGTATTTTGGAACATGCATGAGCTTATTTAGAACTGTTTTGGAACATATATGAAATAATATAGATCTGTTTTGGAACATACATGAGTTAGAAGTTAAAGAAATGTAATTAATTGAAGAGTAGTCACAATACCAAGTCCATTACTATATTGTTATTTGTGAGGAGACATTCTATTTGATTTCAGAAATTCAAATGAAAATAGACATTTTGAATCTGATTTATAAATTCTAAGACACATTTTCTTCAAGTTTTACAACAAATGTAACATTCCACCCAAAAAAAACACCAATCACCTAATCTCTATTTATATACACTTCTTTTAATGAAAATTAACATTTATTTAAACTTATTTAATTTATTGTGCTGCTCATCAAATTTATACACCAAGTTGATTGATTATTTTATAACAATATATATGTATTTATATACCAGATTTAGCTGATGGATTATTATAGACAAGTGTTCTTAAATCTTGAAAATTTTGATCATCCAAAATATTAATCATTGAAAATTATTTCTTACTCTTTTAACCTTTTAGAATCTTCCTAATTATTTTATGCAGGATTTTTTTTTTCCCATAAATAAATACGCGCCCTAGAAGAGTTGAAAATATTAAAATACAGACTATTTATGATATTTTGCCTTTGGGATGCACGTTTTAAAAGAATAGATGGAACTACTGGACTGCACATGATGGTGTCTTCTCTCATGACAATCCTGACGGAACAAAAATCAACTAAACTTCCGTTAGAAGACCCTTTATGGCGAACTTTCCTATGCAAGCTATTTTAAAACTGCATATTCACATATCTTGGACGGGACGGAACTCCAGAAGTAGAATATGAGGCGAAATTGATTCGAGTTGCGTTGTTATAATGTATTTCTGTCTCTTGTCGTTTTGGATATTCTATAAAATGTCTATTTTATTTATTTTCCTCTTCAAATACACATATCTAGTTGCATCTACCAAAAATGTCTTTTATTTATTCTGTTTTTGAGTTTTTATGCGAATTTCAGGAAACTGCTGATATAATTTTATGCGTCCTTGTTCTATTTGATCCCTGTATACACTCTGAAAGAAGGTATTCAGATGCATACGAAGATGTGAGAGTTTAGGCGTTGTTGATTAATTTTTTGCCTTAACTTTTTGTCCTGATTAATTTAGTCATTATTATGTTCTTATTATTAGTTCCTGCCCGCAGGAAACTATAGGGAGGCTTCTTCCATTAACGTGTTATTAAATGGAGCGCAGGCAACCAATCATACTTACTTTCCTGCAAATATTTCTCTATTTTCCTATGTCTACCCGGTAAAGATGCATATTGTTTAGGCAAATTATTACTCTCAAGTTTCCTGGCGTTTGCCTATTGGAGTTGCTGGCAGTTTGCAGGGGATAGCAGAGGTTTGCGCAGGTCTCAATGGGAAAAAACGCACATCTCCAGAGACAGTTGCAGGGCTGTCAAAACAGAGTTTCAGACTGTAGGTTGAAACACATGGCCATCAAATTGTTTACCACCTGTCCTCGTAGGTGCAAGAAATCTTCCCGTAATTACACAGGAAATTCAATCTGATTTTGTAATCTGGATAATATCACATTCTCAGTTTTGAATGTTTTCGACAGTACTGGCTAAAGATCTGCAGGCTGTATAAATTATGAGCATATTCAAAGGATTATCTTCATATCTTAGATGTGTCGCATGATCTGAATTAAGATTTGAGAATTTATTTTGCAGGAAGATTCACAACAACACACAACACAAGTCTTGGCAGCACTATAAGTATAATCATTCCATTCTATTTTATTTTGCTCAGTACTCGCGCAAACCTTCATTTTCTCATTTTCAACTTAAATTTATGCTCGATGAACACTAAGGATTAGTTTCATTGGATTGCAAAGATGTAGTTCCTCCAGTTCTCAATTATAAATCAGAGCCCCCTACATTGTTTGATGGAGCCACAAGGGAAAGCCGGCATGGCAATCAATTTTCGGCTGATCTTACGGGTTTGATAAATAAGATTTCAATACATGCATATTTAATTTAGGGTTTCGTTAAAATGTGAATGTGAAATTGGGTTTTGCAAACTCTATGCCAGAAATCACAAGGTGTTTTGGTTTTTGTTTGGCTTGTTTTTATATCTATTTCTTCTATACAATAGAGATTATCAATTGACTAATCTTTAAATTAAAAAAGTTGCAGGGTTTGTAAGGTAAATCTTATTAATTGGTTGTAGGGTAATTCACATTTCACATGTTTGCTTGCACTAAATTAAGCCTCTTTTGGACATTTAGCTTTCCATAACTTCCTATTGTGTAACAACCAACACCTTAGATTAAGAGCAGACAATAAAATTATATTTTATTTCACATATGTATATTCTCCAAGACGTGTCTTGGCATAAAATAGGCACATAATAAATTTCATTCATTATTCAGGTTCCATCTCTTGAGCACAATGGCAAAGTCACAAGAGAGAGTTTGGATTTGCTTGAATATATTTAAAACAATTTTGAAGGATTCAAACTCACCCCAACGGTACATATAATGTTTCTGATCCACCTTCACTGATATTCTATGTCATAATTCTAATGGTTATCCACTTTGGATTTGTTAATAACTTAAATCTAGATTGGCTATCATCATATCTGTCTCCTACCCCTCTATTGTAATTGCCTGCAACAACAATTATTCATTTCTCATCAATCATGAAGAATGAAAAAGAGGTATAGGGCTCTTCAGAACTAATGTAGAATTTGGATGCATTATAATAGTTTGCATTTTTCAGCAATCCAAATTGTTAAGATCCATTGTAAAACATTGCATTCCGATATATGATTAGGCAATGATTTACTTGTATTGGGGAGAAACAATTTATGCTGTGAAAAAGTAGCCAACCTTCATGAAAATGGCATCCCCTAAGGCAATGAACTTAACAATATCTTCAACCATATTTGTCACACCTGTTCACAATAAAAACAAATCACGAAACTATTCCCAACAATGATGTACTAATTAACTCCCATTTTATTGACGACAACATTTTTCAATAAAATTCTGAAAAATAAATTAGCCATGTTTTAGAAGCTTTAAATCTTTATTGCTCGATTTCTAGTTCAAAGTTAGCTTTTCATAAAATAGAATTCTTCATGGTTTAGTTTGGTCCTATGTTACAATGGATTTATAAAGATTGGAAGAATAGCATGGACAAATTACTCATTACCTAGTTATTCCATTTGGATTGGGAGTATCACTTTCAGAAATGTCGAAGTGGTTTATTACAAAATTAAAAAGAAGGCTTTGGGCATGGAGAATAAGATTTTGTCTCTAGCAAACAAGATAGAAGTTTTCAATCAGATCTTCATTTCTTCTCATGTCTAGTTAGAATGTTATTCATCTTGAAGGGTCTATTATATATTGTGGTTTCATGTTCTACAGCTTCACATTCAGCAATTTTATCCATCAAATTATATTGTTTCTAATGCATTGGTATCTTCGTGGGCTAAAAATATAGTTGTACTTCAAAACTAAAAATAATGAATGAGATAAGAAGCAACAATAATTACATTTCTTTAGGCTGTATTATCTATCTTTTCTATTGTGCATTTCTTATTTCTTGGAAGGTAGAAAGCATGTATGTGTTTCTGTTTGATATTACCCATATGAAATGGCTCCTGATGGAGGTGGACAAGCATATTGTTGTGTTTGTGTAGCAAACCAAACTGGCCATGCTTTATTGCACACACTTTTTGGGCAGGCATGATGATGTTGAAAGTAGAACGTCCTTCTTGACTATCGAAATTATAGAGAAAAGTCTGATAAGAGGCACAGGTTGCTTCTTCAAAATAATTCCATGTTAGATTTTTGGTTAATCCCAAAGACACCCGGGGAGGTGAATCAGTGTCTGATGGGTAGATGAAAGATTTAAACTTATTTGCAATTTTGTAACTGAAATTAATATATGATGTCAAATGATTTTGCTTACACAGAATAATCTTTGCTTAGCTCTACTTCTTATTCGCTCCAAAATAAACACATCAAAATGCATATACAACTATCTGCTATCATATATCTATCCTATCTCATATTACCGCTTACATACACATACATTTCAAATAACCTACAAGATCTCATAAATATATGAGTCTTTACAATACAACATGTTGGTCATACAAATATAGTTTACATTACATAAACAATACTATTGCCAAGTCGGCCTGGAATGCCGGTATGATCTGCTGCCAGTGTAACCTGGATGCCGATGTGAATAAACCTTGTTGTATCTGTCTATACCGGTAGGTGAAGTCTATTGCCGGATGAACTTATAGAATCTTGTTGAACCTTGTTACTATCAATGACAACATCCACCATTCTCATCTGAGTGTATAATTCCAACAATCTCCCCCTTTGGCATTGATGGCAACACTCATGAGAAAAATCAAAAACAAAAAACTAAGAGTGCTCCCCTTGAGCAAATGATCTTCTTTTGTTCAATTTTCACCATGTCGTACTCTGTATATTTTTCTCACTATACCACTCCCCATTTGATATCAATGACAAAGGATGTCAAAAGTATCAAAAATTCAAAAATTACTTAGAACCCTGAAGTCGGTTGTGTACTACTTGAAAAATATTTGTCAGAACTGAGTTCAAACCCTGCATGAACCTCATACTGTCGGTAATTATTGCTTCAGTCTACCTGATCATCCTGGTAAGATAGTGCATTTGTTGTTTCGGTAATCTGTCTCCTTGAATTTTTGCCTTGGATAGTTCATTCCAGTGAGTGATTATTGTCCAGTCTTGGACCAAGCTTATTCTTCAACTCCCGGGTTTGTATTTTCAATCTAGCCTTTTCTTTTTCCAGATTTTCAATGTTTTCTTCATGAATAGCCATTTCCTTATCTAAGACTGATGTTAGTTCCGAATAACCAATTATGTCATCTGCAATGTCATCAATCTCCTTTTGAGTTTTCCTGATTTGGTCATGAATATCTTCAGTTAAATGATGAGGTTTGCAAGCTTCCCGATATAATTCCTTATATTCCAAAATAGTGGAATTCAATACTGGTAGCAATGAATCAATCTGCTGAGTACAATCCTTTAAGGTTTTACCAAAGAATTCTTCCTTTTCTTTATTCACTCTCTCTTGAATGGTCTCCTCATTTATTTTTTCTAATGTATGAATGTTCTTAGAAATGAATTTAGACAATGCATCCAATTGACCTATTGAGCCAACAATGTGATCTACCTTGCACTCAGGTGCAATCATCTGCAAAATCAGTAGAGAGTCATATATAGGCTTGAATGCTAAGGCATAACACTCAGTTATTTTCTTTATAGAGTCCAAAAGTACTTTTGTAACAGTTGTTGGTCTGAAATCCACAATGGAAGTACTAAGAGAAGTGCTAGGTTTTGCATTAATTTTCTTCTCTTCTCCTAATATCTGCTTAGCTACCTTAACCACTTCCTTTTCCTCATTCTCATTTGTATCCTTTTCCAGTTCAGATGCTATATGTTCTTGTTCTTTTTCTGTCAGTATCTCAACATTCTACTGAGTTTTAACTACCTTGACTGGTGAGTCGGAGATCTCAACATTTACGGATTCAAATTTCTTCTACTCAAAACTTTCTAAAATAGAGGTATTATCCATTACAATATTGATGTCCTGATTGTCAACATTCATTGTAAATAGAATGTTTGTCTTAGGATCAATATCATGTATTTTTACTTCCTCTGATATCTTTTCTTTGTGCTGATTCTGCACATTTGTTGGTGGGGTGTTTTGTGCCGGTGGTGGTAAGCTATCTTTTATTGTTATGTCAGGAACACTAGCAACCTTATTCTTCCCTTTATCTCCTTTTTGGTATACCTTAGTAAAAGATTTGTCAACTTTTTATTTTTCTTCTCTTTTCTCTTTCTCCACAAAGAAAATATCCCATTTGTCTGTTATCTCATATGTTGTTTTCTGTAACCTGTCGGCCATGAGGCTTACTTGTCGGTGATCACTTTTGTTCAGGTTGCTTATGTGTAATCTTCTTTTTTGGACCGCTAGGCTCTCTCACAACCTGTTCTTTCTTTCTAAGTGGCATTGTCTTCTTAGGTGATGGAGCAGGTGCCGGTGAGGATTTTCTCTTCTTCCTATCCACCCTTTTAAATTCTATAGCCTTGTCACTATCAGAGTCGAATGAAGTAACAATAGGGGAAACATATGTTACCGGTTGCTAGTCATATTTTTTTTATTTCATGCTTGCAACAACACCACTCAACTTATCAAGTTTCAATAATCCCTTAGTAACATCTTCGACAAATTTTGAAGCATCTTTCAATATTTTATCCCTTTTCTTTCTTTTCTTCTGAATAGCAACATCACTCTCTATGGTTTCAGCAGTGCCAAAGATCTTCTCAGTAGGTTCCGATGGTGCATCTAGAATTATCTTGGCATAATATTCCAAAATGTTTGAGTCCATTTCATATCCCATCTCAATTACCCAAACAGGTCTAGGTTTAACTCCCTCCATCCATATTTCATCTCTCTTAATAACAAAGCATATTTGCTTGTCATATTTATCAACAATACTCTGAGGGATTCTTTCTCTTTGCTTCATTCTTGCTTGAAAGTTTTTGAAGTATTCCTTTACTTGCTTGTTTCCTTCTTAACCCATGCTGGAAATTGCCTCCTTAATCTGTTTTCCAATAGAGATACCATAGGCAAAGTCCTTATGATCTATGTCGGGAATATCCTTTGAGAAGTATAGATTCAAACATACAAGTAAATTCCCAAATTTGAAGGTTCCCTTTTTATCACCCTTGATTTTGTCCAAATTTTCTATCAGTTCATCTTTTAACCACTCACAAATGTCAATTTTCGCATTGTTCTTTATCATCTCATAAGCATTGTGAATGCATAGACTGGAAATAGAATTCAGCCTATTTGTATGTGCAACCTTGTATCCAATAACCATGCTAGCATATTTAACATTGTTATCAGTTATGTCACTAACCCTGAGCGATCTATTATCAGATGTAGCACCGGTTAAGTTCATAACCTCTTTGTTTGGAATTCTCTTCTTCTTCTCAGGCATTGTGCCAGTAGAGGGTAAACCTGTAACAACCATAATTGCTTCCTTGGTGAATTTGAAAACTGATTCTAGCCATAAGAATTTATCGTGAACTCTACTAAGAACATATCAGACAATTTCATCTTCAAATTTAGGCATATGAAGGATGTCTATGAACCCTAAATATTCCACAATGTTATGTTCAGGTTTGATTACACCTTGGTTGTTTGTGATAACATTAATGAACATGTTCTTTATATCCTAAATATTCAATATTACTGTGAATGTATGGTGTTATTAAGTGGCGCCTAAGCAACCAATCATACTTACATTCTTGCAAATATTTCTCGATTTTCCTATGTCAACCCGATAAAGATGCATATTATTTAGGCAAATTATTACTCTCAAGTTTCCTGGCATTTGCCTATTGGAGTTGCTAGCGGTTCGCAGGGGATAAAAGAGGTTTGCGCAGTTCTCAATGGGAGAGAACGCACATCTCTAGAGACAGTTGCAGGGCTGTCAAAACAAAGTTTCAGACTGTAGCTTGAAACACATGGCCATCAAATTTTTTATCACCTATCCTCGTAGGTGCAAGAAATATTCCCATAATTACACAGGAAATTCAATCTGATTTTGTAATCTGGATAATTTCACATTCTCAATTTTCAACAGTACTGGATAAAGATCTACAAGCTGTATAAATAATGAGCATATTTAGAAAGATTGTCTTCATATCTTAGATGTGTCCCATCATCTGAATTAAGATTTTAGAATTTATTTTGTAGGAAGATTCACAACAACACAAGTCTTGGCAGCATTATAAGTATAATCATTCCACTCTATTTTATTTTGCTCAGTGCTCGCACAACCTTCATTTTCTCATTTTCAACTTAAATTTATGTTCGATGAACACTAAGGATTAGTTTCATTGGATTGCAACGATGTAATTCCTCCAGTTCTCAATTATAAATCAAAGCCCCCTACATTGTTTGATGGAGCCACAAGGTAAAGCCAGCATGGCAATCAATTTTTGGTTGATCTTATGGGTTTGATAAATAAGATTTCAATACATGCATATTTAATTTACGATTTCATTAAAATGTTAATGTGAAATTGGATTTTACAAACTCTATATCATTTTGACATGTTCTTTTGCCCAGCTTACTTGGCTTGCCAGAAATCACAAGGTGTTTTGGTTTTTGTTTGGCTTGTCTATATATCTATTTCTTCTATAGCATGGAGATTGTCAATTGACTAATCTTTAAATTAAAAAACTTGAAGGGTTTGTATGATATTTAGCTCATCATAATAGATCTGCATGAGAAGCTTGCTTAGTATAAGGAAAACGTTTATCCTCCTGGTTCAGTATGCTACTTATATGCTTTTTAATTGTCAATTTCTATTTTCACTGTCATGTACTTAGGAAGGGATTTAAGTTTGTTGGGCTTGTAAGGTAAATCTTATTAATTGGTTGTAGGGGTAATTCACATTTCACATGTTTTCTTGCACTGAATTAAGCCCCTTTTGGACATTTAGCTTTACATAACTTCCTATTGTGTAACAACCAACACCTTAGATTCAGAGCAGACAATATAATTATATTTTATTTCACATATGTATATTCTCCAAGACGTGTCTTGGCGTAAAATAGGCATATAACAAATTTCATTTATTATTCAGGTTCCATCTCTTGAGCACAATGGCAAAGTCACAGGAGAGAGTTTGGACTTGCTTGAATATATTTAAAACAATTTTGAAGGATTCAAACTCACCCCAATGGTACATATAATGTTTACGACTATCTGATCCACCTTCGCTGATATTCTATGTCATAATTCTAATGGTTATCCACTTTGGATTTGTTAATAGCTTAAATCTAGATTGGTTGTCATCATATCTATCTCCTGCCCCTCTATTGCAATTGCCTGCAACAACAATTATTCATTTCTCATCAATCATGAAGAATGAAAAAGAGGTATAGGGCTCTTCAAAACTAATGTAGAATTTGGATGCATTATAATAGTTTTTCAGAATTTGGATGCATTTTTCATCAATCCAAGTTGTTAAGATCCACTGTAAAACATTGCATTCCAATATATGATCAGGGAATGATTTACTTGTATTGGGGAGAAACAATTTATGATGTGAAAAAGTAGCCAACCTTGATGAAAATGGCATCCCCTGAGGCAATGAACTTAACAATATCTTCAACCACATTTGTCACATGTATTCAAAATAAAAACAAATCAGGAAACTATTCCCAGCAATGATGTAGTGATTAACTCCCATTTTATTGATGACAATATTTTTCTATAAAATTCTGAAAAATAAATTAGCCATGTTTAAGAAGCATTAAACCTTTATTGCTCGATTTCTAGTTCAGAGTTAGCTTTTCATAAAACAGAATTCTTCATGGTTTAGTTTGGTCCTATCTTACAATGGATTTATAAAGATTGGAAGAATAGCATGGACAAATTACTCATTACCTGGTTATTCCATTTGGATTGGGAGTATCACTTTTAGAAATGTGGAAGTGGTTTATTGAAAAATTAAAAAGAAGGCTTTGGGCATGGGGAATAAGATTTTGTCTCTAGCAGACAAGATTGAAGTTGTCAATCAGATCTTCCTTGCTTCTCATGTCTAGTTAGAATCTTATTCATCTTGAAGGGTCTGTTATATATTGTGGTTTCATGTTCTGCAGCTTCACATTGAGCTATTCTATCCATCAAATTATATTGTTTCTAATGCATTGTTATCTTCATGGGCTGAAAATATAGTTGTAATTCAAAACTAAACAACATGGATGAGATAAGAAGCAATAGTAATTACATTTCTTTAGGTTGTATTATCTATCTTTTCTGTTGTGCATTTCTTATTTCTTGGAAGGTAGAAAGCATGTATGTGTTTTTGTTTGATATTACCCATATGAAATGGCTCTTGATGTAGTTGGACAAGCATATTGTTGTGTTTGTGTAGCAGACCAAACTAGCCATGCTTTACTGCACACAATTTATGGGCAGGCAATGAGGCATGATGATGTTAAAAGTAGAGCGTCCTTCTTGACTATTGAAATTATAGAGAAACGTCATATAAGAGGTACAAGTTGCTTCTTAAAAATAATTCCATGTTAGATACTTGGTTAATCCCAAAGACACCGAGAGGGGGGGGGGGGTGAATTAGTGTCTAACTGATATATGAAAGATTTAAACTTATTTGCAATTTTGTAACTAAAATTAATATATGTTGTCAAATGATTCTGCTTACATGGAATAGTCTTCGCTTAGCTCTACTTCTTATTCGCTCCAAAATAAACACATCAAAATGCATATACAACTATCCACTATCATATATCTATCCTATCTCATATTACCACTTACATACACATACATTTGAAATAACCTACAAGATCTCATAAATATATGAGTCTTTACAATACAGCATGTTATCCATACAAATATAATTTACATTACATAAACAGTACTATTGCCAAGTTGGCCTGGAATGCTGGTATGATCTGCTGCCGGTGTAACCTGGATGCCAGTGTGAATAAACCTTGTTATATTTTCTGATGTCGGTAGGTGGATTCTATTTCCGGTTGAACCTATATAACCTTGTTGAACCTTGTTGCCATCAATGACAACATCCACCATTCTCATCTGAGTGTATAATTCCAACAATCTCCCCCTTTGGCATTGATGGCAACACTCATGAGAAAAATCAAAAACAAAAAACTAAAAGTGCTCCCCCTGAGCAAAGGATCTCCTTCTATTCAATTTTCACCATGCCTTACTCTATACATTTTTCTCACTATACCACTCCCCATTTGACATCAATAACAAAGGATGTCAAAAGTATCAAAAATTCAAAAATTACCTAGAACCCTGAAGCTGGTTATCTACAACTTGAAATATATCTGCCAGAACTAACCTTTTCTTTTTCATTTTCAATCTAGCCTTTTCTTTTTCTAGCTTTTCAATCTTTTCTTCATGAAAAGCCATTTCCCGATCTAAGACTAATGTTAATTCTGAAGAACCAATTATGTTATTTGCAATGTCATCAATCTCCTTCTGAGTTTTCCTAATTTGATCATCAATACCTTCAGTTAAATGATAAGGATTGCAAGCTTCCCGGTATAATTCCTTATATTCCAAAATAGTGGAATTCAATGCCGGTAGCAATGAATCAATCTGCTGAGTACAATCCTTTAATTTTTTACCAAAGAACTATTCCTTTTCTTTATTAACTCTTTCTTGAATAGTCTCCTCATTTATTTTGTCTAATGTATAAATGTTAGTAGAAATGAATTTAGACAATGCATCCAATTTACCTATTGAGCCAACAATGTGATCTACCTTGCACTCTGGTGCAATCATCTACAAAATCGGTAGAGAGTCATCTATATCCTTGAATGCTAAGACATTGCACTCAAATATTTTCTTTATAGAGTCCAAAAGTACTTCTGTAACAGTTGGTCTAAAATCCACAGTGGAATTACTGAGAGAAGTGCTAGGTTCTGATTTAAGTTTCTTCTCTTCTCCTTATCTCTGTTCAGCTACCTTAACCACTTCCTTTTCCTCATTCTCATTCTTATCCTTTGCCGATTAAGATGCTATTTGTTCTTGTTCCTTTTCTGTCAGTATCTCAACATTCTGCTAAGTGTCAACTACCTTGACTGGTGAGTCAAAGATCTCAACATTTACGAATTCAGATTTCTTCTCCTCAAAACTTTCTAAAATAGAGGTATTTACAATATTGATGTCCTGAGTGTCAACATTCATTGTAAATAGAATGTTTGACTTGGGATCAACATCATGTATTTTTACTTCCTGTGATATCTTTTCTTTGAGATTATTCTGCACATCTGTTGGTGGGGTGTTATGTGCCTATGGTTGTTGGTGGGGTGTTATGTGCCTATGGTTGTAAGTTATCTTTTATTGTTAAGTTAGGAACACTGCCAACCTTATTCTTCCCTTTATCTCCTTTTTGGTATACCTTAGTAAAATATTTGTCAACTTTTATTTTTTCTTCTCTTTTCTCTTTCTCCACAAAGAAAATATCCCATTTGTCTACTATCTCATCTACTATTTCCTTTAACCTGTCGGCCATGAGGCTTAATTGTCGGTGGCCACTTTTGTTCAAGTTGCTTCTATGTAATCTTCTTCTTCAAATCGCTAAGCTCTCTCACAACCTGTTATTTCTTTCTAAGTGTCATTGTCTTCTTAGGTGATGGAGCAAGTGTCAGTGAGGATTTTCTCTTCTTCCTATCCACCCTTTTAAATTCTACAGCCTTGTCATTATCAGAGTCAGATGAGATAACAACAGGGGAAACATGTGTTACTGGTTGTTATTCAGATTTTCTTTCTTTCATGCTTGCAGCAACACCACTCAACTGATCAAGTTTCAATAATCCCTTGGTAACATCTTCAAGAAATTTTGAAGCATCTTTCAATATTTTATCCTTTTTCTTTCTTTGCTTCTGAATAGAAACATCACTCTCTATGGTTTCAGTAGTGCCAAAGATCTTATTAGTAGGTTCTGGTGGTGCATCTAGAAGTATCTTAGCATAATATTCCAAAATGTTTGAGTCCACTTCATATCCCATCTCAATTACCCAAAAAGGTCTAGGTTTGACTGCCTCCATCCATATTTCATCTCTCTTAATAACAAAGCATATTTGCTTGTCATATTTATCAACAATACTCTGAGGGATTCTTTCTCTTTGCTTCATTATTGCTTGAAAGTTTTTTAATTATTCCTTTACCTGCTTGTTTCCTTCCGAACCCATGCTTGAAATTGCCTCCTTAATCTATTTTCCAATAGAGATATCATAGGCAAAGTCCCTATGACCTATGTCGGGAATCTCGTTTGAGAAGTATAGCATGAAACATACAATTAAATGTTGGTATTATGGATGTGTTGAATTAGTTTTGTCATTGATGTGAACACTTATCCTTCTGGAGATCTTTGGTTATGTTGAACCGGCACATTGTTGTTCACCGGCAAGTTTAGTGACTTATGCACAGTCATGGATATATGCTCACCGATAGGTTATATTTTTCATCAACACGAAGAATGACTTGTTATCATCTAGAGATCATTTTTTTATGTCGAAGACATGGTTTGGATATTTGGTTTTGGTATTTTGGTTATTGGTCTAATCGGGTTGACATATTTGTTGTTACCGGCAAATTGGTCTAGGTTATTCACCGGCACACGTTATCTATTCCAGATCAGCACAACATGTTATGGAGATGATTTATTGATTGGATATTGTTGTAAATGTATTGAGCCAACATGATGCATCCCATCTTGATTCATTTGTAATTGATTTAATTGTAATATACTTTGTAAGCCGACCTACAAATTTGGTCTTTAGTTTTGGTATATATATGCAAGATCTCATTTGTGAGATAAATGTAATGTAATGATGAACATGTAATAGGTATATGGTTTTGTGACATGGTATGTGTGAATAATAAAGATCATATGAGGAGACCATTAAGAAGGTTCACAGAAGGTTTGAAGGTGATTATCAGAGCTTAATTGATACTGAATCCAACATTGAAGATGATACTTTAAGCAGTACATTATCATTGGATATAATCATCCAATTGTAGTCAGTGTGACTTCTATTTGTGATTGAGTAGTGAGATCTAGGTAGTTGGCCTTTCTGAATGTGCATGTGCAGACCCCATTTATGTACACATACTATCTACAGTAGTATCATTTGATTGTGGGTAAGGTTTCCCACCGTGTTTTTTCCCCTTACAAGGTTTCCATGTACAAATCTCTGTGTTATGAGTTGTGGATGTTGTTTCTCTTTATGTTTTATGCATTAAGCTTCATCGGTATTAATATTAACCGCTAATCTATCAACCGGCATTAAGTTTGGTTTACCGGTAATATGCATCAAGTTTAATTAAGTTATATTTGGGATGAAATTAATTGATAACTAATTCACCCCCACCCCCCCCTGTCACTTGCCTTCCGGTTCCTAACAGTAAATTCCCAAATTTGAAAGCTGAGTCTAACCATAAGAATTCACCATGAACTCTACTAAGAACATATCGGACAGTTTCATCTTCGAATTCAGGCATATGAAGGATGTCTACGAACCCTAAATCTTCCACAATATTATGTTTAGGTTTGATTACACCTTGGTTTTTTGTGATGACATTCATCAACATGTTTTTTATATCCTCAAACCCTAAATCTTCAATATTACAATGAATGTATGCCCTAGGGTCTTCTGCAAATGCAGCTCCCTTTGGAATTTTTGAAAATGCTCCAATAGAGACGTCCATCTTAGCTATCTTAGGGATTATCTTAAAGATTGGTCTAGGATGTTTGATATTCTCCACAACAGTAGGGTTTGCAATGAATTCTGGAACGGAAGATGAAGAAGCCATGTCATAAAATAAATACCTTTTAAGCAAAAACCTTGGATTCCCTAAAAATATTTGTTGCTTCAATTCTTTAATGTCGGTGCTCTACTTTTGTGCTCTTTGAATACTTGAATGATTGGTGATTTGAAAATGAGAAATTTTAATGCTTTATAGCCAAAAAATTAACCGACAAACACATCAAATGCTTCATCGGTTTGGTGAATTTTCATTGTAACTCAACATATGTGCCAGTAAAGAAGAATTATGACTTCTTACCACCATCTAAGGGTAAAATGCATGATCTTCAATTAGTTGCCTTACCCCTAAGGATTATTCCTTAGTTAGATGAAGAATCTCCTACCGGTACATGATTTCTTTGTTTTGCCGGTGCAGAGTCAGATTCATCATTTCTCTGATCTATCTTCTTGACCCATTGTTTAGAGAATTCTTAATTGATTTCATTCACCTTTTCTTTGCCTTTGTCATTAGATCCTCTTTTGTTTGCCGATACATTTTTTCTTCTGCAAAATCTTGCAATATGTCGAATCTTGTTGCATGCATAACAAGTTACATTGTTTCTTTGAATAGCTTTTCCATAACCTTGCCCAGTTTGAGTTCTGCATTGATTAGATAGATGTCCAAATCTACCACAAGCATATAATTTTATATTCATTCTACAATTATTTGAGTTATGACCATATTTATTGCATTTGGAACATTGATCGGTAGATGAGTTTGTATTCTAATTATTCCTATATGTGCATTGATTTTCTTTATGACCAAATTTTTTGCAATTAAAACATTTACCATTGAATTTATAAGTATTGGGTTGCCTTACCGGTTTGTTGTGATCATGATTATTTGCAGTTCCAGAACTTTCTCCATGTTCAAATCCAAGTCCAACTGTTTCTCCATCAGGTTTTTGACTTTTCAGCATATCATCAAGCTTGTCTGAGCTCTTTTTGAATTTGTCTTTGTATTTATTTGTAGTGACCAACTCACTTTCCAGAGAGCTAACTTGTCTCATAAGTTCCTCTTTTTCATGTTGCATCTGAATCAACTCTATTTTAAGCATATCATTTTCTTGACTAAACCTTATAGATTCATCTTCTCTTTCACTAAATCATCTGGCCAAATCTTCTTGATTCTTTTTTCTATATTCAATATCCTTACATAGTCTCATTGTTAAGTCTTGCATCTCATTCTTCATGTTACTATTCTCTTGTCTCAATTTCTTTACAATATCTCTGAGAGTTTATTTTTCTTCATCATCTTGTTTTTGCAGTGACTCATGCAATTATTTTCTTGTACCATGTGCCATGACCAGGTTTTCTTGAAGTGCTTTGATGAATTCTCAAGTAGATCTGAGTAATTCTTCTAGTTTGATATTCTTTAATTTTTTTGCATCAAAATCTTCAAGAGCCCCTTCCAATTGTTGTCTCAAGCTTTCCATCTAGTTTCAGAATCTTCCTCAAGATATTAGACTTTTGTAAATAGAGGACCAGACTCTGATACCAATTGTTAGATACTTGGTTAATCCCAAAGACACTGAGAGGGGGGGGGGGGGGTGAATCAGTGTCTGACTGGTAGATGAAAGATTTAAACTTATTTGCAATTCTGTAACTAAAATTAATATATGTTGTCAAATGATTCTGCTTACATAGAATAATCTTCTCTTAGCTCTGCTTCTTATTCGCTCCAAAATAAACACATCAAAATGCATATACAACTATCCACTATCATATCTCTATCTTATCTCATATTACCGCTTACATACACATACATTTCATACCTTTCAAATGACCTACAAGATCTCATAAATATATGAGTCTTTACAATACAACATGTCGACCATACAAATATAATTTATATTACATAAACAATACTATTGCCAAGTCAGCCTAGAATGCTGGTATGATCTACTACCGGTGTAACCTGGATGCTAGTGTAAATAAACCTTATTGTATCTGTCGATGCTGATAGGTGAAGTATATTATCGGTTGAACCTATAGAACCTTGTTTCCATCAATGACAACATCCACCATTCTCATCTGAGTGTATAATGCCAACATTCCATAGCAGTAAATTGCTATGCACACATTGTTGTGTTTATACAGAGACAAGTGTGCCAATGCTCTGAATGCACATCGATGGGAAGTTTTCACAAACATACAACCTAAACAAAAATGAATGTTTAAGAAAAGCAGAGTATCAAAACTGCTGAGCATTTATCAAAGGGAAAAAAAAAATTCTGCATTCTAGTGAATTAAATAAACTAAACAAGAATACATTATAGCTAACAACTGAATATTTGATTTGAAGCCATAAGGAATCTGCACTACCATAACTAACCACCATATATCTGATTTCTAGAGCTACTGCTAGAAAAGTTGAAAAGTGAAATAAGGCTACACGACAACTAGCTGTTGCTTAGACAATTTCTAGTTGTTTCTCTTTTTTTGAAAAACTCTATCCCTCTAGAAAATTCCTCACTTTCTAGACAATATTTTATCTTAACATTTTTTGTATTTTTTTGTTATCATTAGTCTATAGAGAATAAGTAATTTCAATGAACACCTAGCTCTTGTTGTGTAAGCACATATAATGTGTCATAATTTATGGATAACAAATGAATTCTCTACTTTATCGTAAGGTAACTAAGGAAGAGTGTAGTTCAAATGTTAATGCCTTTTTTTCATGTTCTTCATTTCTTCATAATTCTTTGTTCATGTAGTGGTTAACTTTGTATTTTCATTCATTCTATTATGGTTTTCCTTTATTTTTCTGCAAGTTTTTCTTTCCTCTTTTAGCTAGATCCATATTCTTCTTGTAGGTTCAACTGCAATTATACATGGTATCAGAGCCCATGAGAGCTAGGAAAAATAAGCACAAACAAGCTTTTTTGTAGGTACTGAGGAATCGATTTATTAGAATGAATGGAATTTATATTGTCTTGGGGGTATCTGTTAATTCCTTTTGTGTATTCATGAACTAAGATAAAGTTTCATTCGTGAGGAGGTTAATCATGCCTCTTGATAATTATTTTCATCCTTCTATTCTCAAGATAACTTCAAAGAATTGTTTGTCTTGGAAATAAGGGATAAAGAATCACTATCTTGAGTAGGATCCACTACCCTGTCTTCTTGGACTCTTTCCTATCCCAAGTGACTATGAACAAAATAATGCACTGTTTAATAGTAATTACATGGCCTATGAACTAATATGTATTACTATTTCTTAGGATACTCTACATCACATAGAGAACACTAAGTGCCCTTTCATTGTTTCGGTTGTCATCCAACAATTATATAGAGACACTGGACCTTCATTTGAAAGTGATGTTTCCTTAGATGACTAGGTTGTAGACACCTAAAAATAATTAAATTAATGTTTAATTAATTTAATCTTTTCATCATAATTAACCAATTTAATTGTGTTAATTCCCTTCTTCTTAAGGTAAATTAAATCAAATTTAATCAATCTTGTCACTATAGTCCAATAATTAATTTATCAAAAAAATTAATTATTTCCCCATTCTTCTAAAGTAAACCAAATTGTTAAGTCTTCTAAATTCCTCTTAGTTAACTAATTCTAATTAATTAACTTAAGTCATGTGATTCCTATAAATCACTTTTCCTAATTCCCACTTGGCCTAATTAATTCTTCTATAAACTCTCTTAATCCTACTTATCATTATTCTCCAATTTCATATTCCTCCTCTCATGTCACATCAACATTGAGACTTTCAAGAAAATTCAAATTTCTTTGAATCCTCCCATGCATCCTTTATTTTGGAATTTTAAATTCTTCTTTCCTTGCCCCAAGGAATTTTATATTCATTTTTACTCTCCCCATACACATTGATCCATGTTTTCCCTCTCAAATCTATTCATTTTCATCTAATCCAAATCCAAATCCTATCAAATCATTCCAATCTTGTTATGCATTTGGAGAGCATTCCACATCCATCAAGAAGAGCACATCCAAACAAGTGGAGCACAAGGACACATCTACTTCATCATTTTCTCAATCAGATTAACAAGGGAGAGCTCTCTCTCTTGCAAGGTATAATTGTGTTGTTGGTTTATGCTTTATTTGGATTTATTATGCTTATTTATACTTAGACTAACAATTTAACCTTGCAAATGTTTTCCCTTGCTTTATTTTGGCATTCTTGGTGGGACCCACATCCTTTTCTGATCATTTTTGTGAGTTGTGGTGATTTTTAGCTCGCAGATCTCCATTTCAGCGCATTTGTCTGCAAACCAGCACTTTTGCCTCGGCTTTAGCATGTGTGCTTTTTCTTTTGTGCGTGCGTAGGTGCTTCGGTGCATCTACTTCAAATTTTGAATTTTTTTGATCTCCTTTTTGTTGCAAGCCGCGCGAGCGTCTTAATTTCTTGACCCCCTTCTTTTTTGCAAACTACAGAACAACGCGTTCACCTCAGTTTCAGTGCGTCTGCCTAGTGTCTTTTGACACTTTATTTCAAGCTTGGATTTTATTTATCTTTTCTTTCTACTAATCAAAAAAGAATCAAAAATATCTAAAAAGGTCTTAAAAAGAACAAAACCAATTCTAGCATAGCTCTTTAATTCAGTTTTAGGTGTCTTAATCAAGTTCTTTAGGCTACTAGTGGATCAATGCCTGTGCAGGTGAACCAGCACTTATGCTTCTGGTTCATCAAATCAATTGAACCCAAAAGCCCGCTCATTTTCAAAAATTAAAAATGTCTTAGCTGCGCAGACCTCCTTCAGTGCATTCGCAGGCGGATCAACACCTATGCAAGTGCTGCAACACTTGTGTGTGTCGATCAGTGCGAGCGTTGTATCATTAGTGAATTTTTATTTACTGATCTGATTTTGAGTTTTTCAAGATGTTCTCATTGGTCCAAGGCTAAAATCTAAACTACTAATCTATTTTCCTACAACACCCTAGTCAAAGATTATTTTTCTCATTAATCTAGTTTCTTTTCCCTCATTCTTAGCATAGAAAATCATGAACATGTGGGACTCAATAAACACCATGATTTCAATGTTTTCTTTTATTTTGATTACATTTTTTTACCTTTAGAGGGCATGCCTTCCCGATTTTCCTTGAACTTCATGAGGCATTAGTGAGAGGGGAATGACCCAAGTGAGCATGGCTGAACCCAAGCATTCTAGCTCACTATAATCAAATCGCCTTTTGAGATGAAAATCTTGGAGGATGGAGCTATTTGAGTTTACACTCATATCAAACACTTTGTAGGGCCCTTGAGGTCTAAATCATGCTTGTGTGACTACTATTGTGCTTGGTACTTTGTTGGGCTATACGCCTCAATCACGCTTACGCAACTACAAAGGATAGTCTTTGAATAAAAACTCTTACCAAGAACTCTAGGAATAGAAGCTACCCGATTCACCTCTGAAAGATGGATAATTTTTGTGCAAGAGAGATAGTAACTCCCCCAAGAAACTTGCCATATCGTGTCCCCATTAGCGTTTGGAGTTAACTAATATGATGCTAAGAATCCATTATGTGAGACTCATTGGCCATATTCTGATTAGCTATTGGGTGTGTACCTAATTCAACAAGCAAAGGTTTTCCTCCTCAACCAACTTCCTAGGATATCATGTTGTGCTTGGAGTCTCTATAATTTGTGTCAATGGCTAATGTGTTTTGTATGTCTTCTTGCCAAGAGAAGAATTAGTATAAAATACTACCCCTTCAAATTCCATCTTTTCATTATCAAACCCCTATTTCCCTCATCTTCATCCATATCAAATCTCTAATCCATTTTCATCCATCTAAGTAATCATCAATCCCCAACCAATATCTCTATTCAATCATTAATCCAATCTGGGGTACCCTTCCCCTTCTTCATACCATCAATGCATTCTTCCACAATCATTTTCATTCCCTCCTCAAGGACTTAGCACATTAACCAAATCAGATCTCCAAAATCCCAATCGATCCTAATCAACCCAATCAATCAAATCGTCCAATCAATCAATCAATCAACCTCATCCTAAGGTTGAGATGTTGTGAAATTTTAATTTAGACCTTTATCTTTAATCAATCAATCAATTGGCTTTTGTGCTTGGGAAATAATCTCCCCCAAGTACCTTTTCTTAATCATTTTGAGTTGATCAAAACCTTAATCCTTTTACCCTCTTTTGCTTAAGCGCGTAAGTCTCCCCTAAGTAGATGAAGGTTTGATCATTATCCTAAGGTCTAAATTTTACCTAGCTTGGTTGTCACCTTTCTTGTGGTCCACATCATCAATTCCCATCTAAGTCCTAATCTACCCGGGCTAAGGTGTCATCCTAATCCAAATCAATCTTGTCCTAATCCAAGGACCAATCCAATCAAATCAAACCCAATCCAGTCAAATCCAATCTAATCAAATCAAATCAAGTCCATTCCAATCCAATAAAATTAAATTGAATCCAATCAATACAATCCGAGTTTGCTAAGTCCTAGTCCTCGTCTTCACCCAACATCACCACCTTTCTCACATGGCTACCCAAAGTTCACATCCAAACTTCAAGGCTTGGTATGAGAAGATTCTCATGGAATTTCACGAACTACCTCAACCCTCCTACCAAGTCAATACCATAACCTCCCATCCATCTATCATATCCCCATCCATTTCATCTCAACACACTATATCCAATCCCAATCTATATCATATCTCTATCCTTCCTCTATTTTTGACAAGGGAAATCCATTTTATTCCCCATCTATATCTCCATACTATCTGTTATCCACATACCCCTCTAATCCAATATGTATACCTCCATCTACCCTCCCATCCACATCCCAATCCCCATATTTTTATAACACCTTCATTACCTCTACTTCCCATCCAAATAATTTATTCCATAATCCCCCAATCCATAATACCAATCCTCCATATAATATGAAACCTCCACGTAATTCTAATCCTCCAAAATCTGCATCATCCCCATCCTCCAAGTCCTTAATCCATAATCTTATCCAAGGCATGCTAGCAAAGGAGAAAAAATCCCTACCTCAAAACAAAGTTTCCAACTCTCCCCAAGTCCTCCATCACCTCCAATCCCTAAGTTTCATGATAACACCATCCCTCCATTCACCCAAGTTGAATATTCCATATTCTCCTCCATCATATAATCCCCCCAACTCCAAACATACCAAGAGCTTGTTTAAACGCATGCTAGCATAGATTTCTCTTCACCTCAAGATCAAAGCATCCATCCATCTCATAATACCTCTCCATCTCAAATTCCATGTCTTCCCTCCACTCCATCTGATGATCTCATCCCCTCCACTTCCTCTCATGATCATATAATGCCTCCATCCAATGCTCTCCTTCCATCTCAAGATCCAATCATCCCTCCCACTCCACCACATGTTTCCATCTAAAGTTAAGATCAAAATGTTCCTCTATCTCCATGTGATGATCCCAATCCTCCTTCCACATCCCATCCCCCTCAAAATGAACTTGCATCTTGTTTCTAAAATAATAAGTATCCTATTGGGAAAATAAACTCTCAAGATGTTGGTACATCTCCTATTCCTCCTAAATCCAAAATCCTTTCATATAAATCAAAATCCCACCATCCCCTATCATCCACATCCATCTTAGGACCCTATGTTCCAAAGCTAAATCCTCCATTCCTTCCATTCATGTTGGGTCCTTACATCTCTCCATCCACCACTCCATCACCTCAAATAATCCCTAGGCAACATCAACAAAGGCACACATCGTTTAATCCCTCCCAACACTTTCCCTCCATCATCCCACCATCCAAAAAATCCCTAAGTCATCCATCTTCATGCACTCGTACAATTTCTATTGGAAGAAATTTGGATGCCAAATCTAAACTGCATAAAGTCAAGAATCCACAAAAATCAAAGGATCAACATGTCCCCTCAAAAAGACATGCTCAAGAAAAGAAAAATATTATCCAAAAGAAGGAAAAATAAAAAAGGCCACAAAGGCCCCAAAAGAAAAAATAAAAAACTATGTGGATTCCCAAACTACTCATACAAGAAATACATCTAAAAGTAAAATCCAAATTGGCATTCAAACTTGTTAACCCAAAAGTTTCCTCCACTCATAAGTCCTCCAATCTTCCATTTAACAATCCGCCATCATCAAAATCCATTTTGGGCCCTTACACTACCTTAACTCCACCACTCCCTTCATCTATTTTGGGTCCACATTTCCCAAAATCAACATTTTATCCTCCATCTAATTTAAAACCCCCTCCTCCACTACTCCACCACCCTTCAAGGTGTGTGCCAAAATTGATCTTCCACAAGTTTTTCAAAACCCCATCCATTTTCCATGATACCATCCTTCGCATAAATCGTCATCCCTCTTCGTCCATCATCCACTTCATCTCCCTAATTATTTCTAACAACATATATGAGCATACCCCCAATTCAAAGAAGAACTAAGAGATACTATCCATGGAACTAGATGCTTGAGTCCTCCCTTCCTCCTTCAGGCATCCACTTATCCTCATCCTTATCCATCTAAACTATTCCAAAAAAAATCCCAAAAAAGAAAAAGAAAAAGTAAAGAAAAAAAATTCATCCAATGGTGAAAACCATGTCTTGTGGCTCCTTGGATAAGTACCATGATGAAAAATTTGTAAAAAAGCGTCATGTGTAATCTCTTCTCCTCTTGAACTCTACACTTGGGGGCAAGCTTCATCCATGCCATCCTACCATCCACAATCATTATCTTATATCTGCATCCTATCTACATTCATCCTCCTTTCTTATCTTTGATCTTCACTATCCTATCCATATCCTCCATCACATATCTCTCATCCTATCTTAATGAATTCTTCATTATTATCTTTGGTCTTGATCATGTTAGAGGCAAAATAATGTATATGCATTCTTTAGAACACACAAGCCTTAATTCCTCTACCATCCAATATCCATTACACATTATCCTTTCATCTCATACATCTCTATCGATCATCCTGTTGATGGCTATTTTGACACACCCGCCAATAGCCAGGTAGCCAATGTTAACACTCACCACCTCTCCTAAAAAGCAATAAGTTTAGGAAAACTCACTACTCCAAGGTCTCTATAGTCTAGTCACAACAACGATGGGAAGCCCAATGGTTGATGTGGTTGTACCTGTTAAGGGGTCTGCTGGTTGAAACTAAATCCCATTGATCATTAATGGTTTAACTTTCTCCTTTTTTTGTATTTTATTATTTAAGATTCTCTAGAAAATAAACCATGAAGAGTAAAGGAAACAAGAAAATGACAATGAAACCAATTCAATAACAACTTAACAAACTACTCAGTTAGTTCCCGACAATCCAATAAATTATCAAATATTATTCGAATTAGCATTCAACAACGGACCTCCAGTAAACCTGCAAAATCATCAACTTCATAGACTTATGGAAATAAAATCATCAAAAATATCGCCTACCACAATAATTCTCATACACCACTCACGTGTGCAATATGATTCATAAAGAAATAAATAGAAGATCAAACCACATTGCTAATTCCAAATAACCGACTTACTAGATTACACAGAACAATTTCGTAGAATATAGACGTAGATTAGGCAGTCTACAAGCTGCTTCTTGTATTAATTTCAAAGAATGTGTAACAAAAATAACTCAAATTCATAACAATCTGCAAAATAATCTAGACTCTCTAAGTGGGCCAAAAATCATCAATTTGGGGACCCTTACAAATGAATCCAAATTCTCAATTTATAGAGTTTTCTGCCCTACTATCTAGGAAATAAATCTAACCTAAATTAAGAACTCAAAACTAGGAGTCGCAGTTAACTTGGAATTTTCTGCCTTTATACTTTGGTTAACTACTATGAAATGGAGGTTGCATGAGCACTACAAAGACCATGTTGTGTGAGCCAAGCTTTCGTAGTCATGCAGAATTTTTCTCAAAACTGGAACATGAGCTGGAGTTGCCGTCAGAGTGCTGGTGGAGATGCCATGCAAAATCTCTTCTTATAAATCTTTCCATCTTTAGTAACTACACGTTCATCTTCTACTTCTTTTTATAAGATTTATAATTATTAATAATGCATGCAACTGCTTGAACGGGAGGATCAGCTACATGCTTGATTCTAAATGTGTACTTCCTCAAAACATCATTTGCATGCTTCTTTCCCTTCTTTGACTCCCCTATTGTTTCTAATACTTCTTGACATTGGGTAATCAGGTATGTGTATTTGTCCATCAGTGTGACATCGAACTGAGCTAGAGGTCCCAAATGTTGGGCCTCATATGCGTCCCATTGATTCAATACTTGGTATTCCTCCATGACCCCCATACTGGTTAACCCCAATCCAAAAGCTCCGACCAAATGATTTAAATAATTCTCATATTTAAAAACTTTCCTAAGGAGAGGGATGTTAGGTCCTGAAGACAACTAAGAGGGGGGGGTGAATGAGTTGTCTAATAAATTCAAACCAAAAACAACTTAACCAAACTTAATGCTTAATACCAGTAAACCAAACTTTATGTCGGTAGACAATTTATCAGTTAATTGCAATACCGGTAAAGATTAATGCATGAAACAGAAAGACAATAACATCCATGACACATAACACCAATATTTGTACATGGAAACCCTGTAAGGGGAAAAACCATGGTGGGAAACCTTACCCACAATCAGATGATACTAGTACAAATAGTATGTGTATACAAATGGGGTCTGTACATGCAGAAAGGCCAAGCCCCTAGAGCTCACTGCTCAATCACAAATAGGAGTCATACTGACTACAATTGGATGGTTAAATCCAATATGATGTACTTCTCAAAATAGCATTTTCATATGCTGGATTCAGTACCGGTGTAGTTCTGATATCCCTTCACAAAACCTTCCTTCAATCTAAATGATGTCTATGTGTATAGCTCTGCTTATTCTCGCATATACCTTCCTACAATCCTTTTTCGCATTTATTCTCGCATATACCTTCCTACAATTCTTTTTCGCATTCACCTTATCTAATCTTACAAATAAGATCTTATATTTATACCATAACCTAAGACCAATTTTAGTAGGTCGGCTCTAAAAGATATTACAATAAAACATTTACAAATAAAACAATATTCGATGCATGATGTCGGCTCAATGCATTTACAATAACAATAAAATCATCTCCATAGCATGTTGTGCTGATCTAGAATAGATAAGTTTGTTGGTGTTTATCCTGGACCTATTTTGTCGGTAACAGCAAATATGCAAACTCAAATATACCAATGAACAAATCTTCAAGACAAAGTGTTAAAATGATGTCTTTGACATAACCAATTGTTTTCCATATCATTCCAAGTACCGATGAACAATATATCATGTTGGTGAACCAGATACTAGTGACTGCGCATAAGTCAATTGCTTGCCGGTGAACATTGCCAATTCTTCAAAGTTCCAGAGTTGATAAGTGTTAATAGGTGTTGACATCAATGACAAAACCATATCAACATATCCAAAATACCAACAATCTCTCCCTTTGACATTTATGGCAACACAAGATGGAAAAACCATCAAAGTGCCAAAACAGAAATGCCAAATACCAAAAACCAACAATCTCCCAAAAGAGATCATAACCGAAAATCAAAATTCAAATACAAAGAGTAATCAATCTCTCCCCAAAGTAACAATCTCTCCCCCTAGGAGTAACATGTGTTTTTCTTATATTTTTTCATATCAATCTCTCCCCCTTTGACATCAAATGTCAAAGCTAATACAAAACCAAGTTCAAGGACAAAATACCAACCAATTCAGTATACCAACTACTCCCCCTAAGAAGTAGCTCTCTTCATCAAGGCCAGAGTAAAAGATTTCTCTGTTAATTCTGTTGATTGATCACAAACATCAACTATCTAAGTCTCTACCGGTGGGGGTATGACCCCAAGCTGATCTCTGAGATATTCAAAGGTCTCCTTAGGCAGAGGTTTAGTGAAGATATCTATAATCTTCTCTTTAGTATTCACATAAACCAATTTTACTTCTTTTGCTTCAACATTTTCTTTCAGAAAATTCAATTTGATAGAAACGTGTTTAGTTTTAGAATGTAGTACCGGATTCTTAGATATATCAATTGTTACAGTGTTATCACAATAGATAGTTATAGTTTCCTTTGCATTTTACCTTTATGTCCTTCAACATTTGCTTAAGCCATAATACCCGTGTACAGTTAATTGTTGCTGCAACATATTCTGATTTTGTTGTTGATAAAGATGTGCAACTTTGTTTCTTACTCAACCAAGAAATTAGTCTGCTTCCAAGAAAAAATGCTCTGCTGGTGGTTCTTTTTCTGTCATCCACATCTCCTGCCCAATTTGCATCTATGTATGCACATAATTCAAAGTTTTCATCTCTAGGATACCGTAAGCCAAGATTTGTAGTGTCTTGTAAGTATCAGAAAATCCTTTTTACTGTTGATTCATGATTTTCTTTAGGATTACTCTGAAATCTTGAAACAATACATACTGCATTCATAATATTAGGTCTTGTTTGTGTCAAATACAGTAGGCCTCCTATCATAGATTTTTACCTAGTCAGATTAACAGGTGTAGATTCATCCCTTAGTGATAATTTTTCATTTGTATTCATAGGTGTGCTTACTGGTTTAGAGTTTTCCATCCCAAATTTCTTCAGTAACTCTTTCAAGTATTTGGATTGACTCAAGAATATACCTTTATCAGTTTCTGAAATCTACAATCCTAAAAAGAATTTTATCTCTCCAATCATAGACATTTCAAATTCTTGTTGCATTTCAATAGAAAATTCTTTACATAATCCATCTTCTCCTTCAAAGATTATATCATCAACAAAAACTTCTATAGCCAAGATGTCATCATTAGTCACTTTATAGTATAAATTTTTGTCAGTATTACCTTTAGAAAAACCAATCTTCAAAAGATATTTATCCAATCTAGCATACCAAGCTCTTGGATCTTGCTTCAACCCATACAAAGCTTTCCTTAACCTGCAATCCATATATTTGTTATCTGTCAAAGAAAGTCCATCAGGTTGCTCAATGTAAACTTCTTCTTCAAGATCTCCATTCAGAAATGCACATTTAATATCCATTTGATATACTTTGTAGTTCTTGTGTGCTACAAAGGCTAAGAATAATTTGACTACCTCAATTCTAGCTACCGGTGCAAAGGTTTCATTATAGTCAATTCCTTCTTTCTATGAATATCCCTTACACACTAGTCTTGCTTTATTTTTGATTACCTTACCATCTTCATTGAGTTTGTTTCTGAATACCCATTTTGTTCCAATTACATTTTTGTCTTTAGGCCGAGGAACTAATGTCCATGTGTTGTTCTTTTCAATTTGTTGTAGTTCCTCTTCCATAGCTTTAATCCAGTGCTTATCTTCACATGACTCATTAATTGATGATGGTTCAATTTAAGAAATAAGACATGCCTCTTAATTTGCTAGTCTTCCTCTTGTCATAACTCCTTGATACTTGTTCCCAATTATCTAATCTTCAGAGTGGTTCAATCTTACATACTGGGGTGTCTTATTTTGCTGCAATTCTTCAGTTGTAGTAGAATTTTATGATGATACCGGTGTAACTGGATCTTTGTTTTGTACCGGTGTGTGTTCATTTGTCAGTATCTTTGTTGCCAGTTCAGAGTCTATATACCTTGAAGTTCCTCTAAACTGTTCATCAATCTTCACATTTGTACTCTCAACAATTTTCTACAATCTTTTGTTAAAACATCTATATGCCTTTCTCTTAGATGAATAAGCAAGAAATATTCCTTCATCACTTCTAGGATCAAATTTGCCAATATACTCATCTCTTCTAATATAGCATTTACTTCCAAATATTCTAAAATATTTAAGAGTAGGAGTAATACCAAACCATAGTTCATGAGGGGTCTTACCGGTTTCACCTTTGATGTGAACTTTGTTGAATGTATAGACTGTTGTACTCACTGCTTCTCTCTAATATTCATGTGGTAGATTTTCTTCTGATAACATACTTCTAGTTGCATCCAAGATAGTTCTATTTTTTCTTTCTACAACTCCATTATGATGTGGTGTCTGGGGTGTTGATAGTTGTCTTTTGATTCCATTCACTTCACAGAATGTATTAAATTCCTTAGATGTGAATTCACCTCCTTGATCTGATCTCAGACATTTGATTTTCCTACCGGTTTCATTTTCTACCATTGCTTTGAATAGTTTGAATTTCCCAAGTTCTTCTGATTTTTCTCTGAGAAAAGTAACCCAACACATTCTAGAATAGTCATCAATGATTAGCATGAAATATCTATCACCTTGTAGGCTTTTAGTTCTAGCTGGACCACATAAATCAGTATGAATTAAGTCAAGAGCATTATTGGATTTTTTTGGAATACTTTTAAAAGATGCTCTAACTTGTTTTCCAAATTGATATTCTTTACATACCGGATTGTGAGGTTTGACAATCTTAGGTAAGTCTCTAACTACTGATTTTCACAATGCAATTAAAATTTACATGATAGAGTCTCTTATGCCACAACCAACTTACATCAATATGTGCAATTAAACATGTCTTTTCATTGTTATTCAAATGAAAGATGTTACCTCTAGTTTTATTACCGGTTGCAATTTCCAAACCAGTTCTATTCATAATTTTGCATTTTCCATTCTTGAATTGTAACTGAAATCCTTTTTCAACTAATTAACCAACACTCAAAAGATTATGCTTTAAACCTTCTACATAGTAAACATTGTCGATATTATGCTTACCATCAAGAGATATAGTACCTTTTCCTTTGATCAAACAAGCTTTATCATCTCCAAATCTTACTAGACATCCATTATATTCCTGAAAAGTCAAGAATTTACCTTTATTGCCAATCATATGATGTGAACATCCTGAATCAATGATCCATTCATCCTTAACTTCAACTTTAGCTACCAGGGCCTGCTCTACCAGTTGAACAGTAGGTGTCGGTTGATCTTTTGTTATAGTGATAAAAACCCATCCATTGTATGTCGGATCCTCATCAGAATCATCAGTGACTCCTTCATCAGCAAGATAGCAAGATTTGTCTTTATTCTTCTTAAATCTATATCTCTGATTTCAGGGTTAGGCTTGTATGTTCTTCTAGATTCTTCTCTCAATCTTTCATTTCTATCAGGACATCTTGAAGCCATATGACCAATCTTATTATAGTTCAAACATTTAAAGGGTGTTTTACCTTCATACTTACTTCCAACTTGACCTTTAGGCATTTTCCTTAGAAATAGTGCTTCAAGTTCTTCATTTTCTCTCCTGCTTTCCTCAAGTTCTCTTGCATAAAAGGCTTTCCAATCAGATTTGTCAAATGATGGTGCAGATGATGTTGATGTCTTAAAAGATAAATCTGTCTTTATAGTAGCAACAGGGCCAAATTCCTCAATTTCAAAAGCTGAAAGTTTTCCAATCAATGTGTCCCTAGTTACTAAGGTAGTAGGCATTGTTCTTAACTCATTTATAGCAGTAACTTTCATTTTGTATGCTGGTGGCAATCCTCTTAAAACTTTTGAAACAATTTCATCCTCACTTAAGGTTCCTCCACAACATTTAATACCCAAAACAATTTCATATACTCTTTCCATAAAAGCAGTAATCCTTTCATCTTCTTCCATTTTCAGATTTTGATACCTAACCCGGAAGCTTTCAATTTTTGCAATTTTGACTATGGAATCTCCTTCATTCAATGTTTCCAAATGGCCCCAAATAGCTTTAGCAGTAGATCTATCTGATAATCCCATGATTTGTTGATCTGACAATGCGCTCAAAAGTGCTTCCCTTGCTTTGCAATCATTTTCTTCATCTTTTCCTAAGGTAGGTGGATTAGGCTGACTAGAAGTAGGAGCAGTATAGCCATTCTTTGTAACTTCCCAGATGTCCCTTCCAATGAAATTTAGATGTGTCTCCATCCTGATCTTCCATATGCCATAGTTGGCTCCATCAAGTTTAGGACTGTCCTTTCTAAAATAGTTAGTAGACATTGGATCTCCTCAAGTTGTTAAAATTCTGCAAAAGATGACTAGGCTTTGATACCAATTGTTAGGTCTCAGAGACAAATGAGAGGGGGGGGGGGGGGCGTGAATCAGTTGTCTAATAAATTCAAACCAAAAACAACTTAACCAAACTTAATGCTTAATACTGGTAAACCAAACTTTATGTCGGTAGACAGTTTATCAGTTAATTGCAATACCGATAAAGATTAATGCATGAAACAGAAAGACAATAACATCCACAATACATAACACCAATATTTGTACGTGGAAACCTTGTAAGGGGAAAAACCATAGTAGGAAACCTTACCCACAATCAAATGATACTACTATAGATAGTATGTGTATACAAATGCGGTATGCACATGTAGAAAGGCCAAGCGCTTAGAGCTCATTGCTCAATCACAAATAGGAGTCACACTTACTATAATTGGATAGTTAAATCCAATAATGATGTACTGCTCAAAATAGAATCTTCATATGCTAGATTCAGTACTGGTGTAGTTTTGATATGCCTTCACAAAACCTTCCTTCAATCTGACTGATGTCTGCATCTATAGCTCTTCTTATTCTCTCATATACCTTCTTACAATTATTTTTGCATTCACCTTATCTGATCTTACAAATAAGATCTTACATTTATACCATAACCTACGACCAATTTTAGTTGGTCGGCTCTAAAAGATATTACAATAAAAAATTTACAAGCAAAACAATATTTGATGCATGATGTCGGCTCAATGCATTTACAATAACAATAAAATCATCTCCATAGCGTGTTGTGCTGATCTAGAATAGATAAGCCTATCGGTGCTTATCCTGGACATATTTTGCCAGTAACAGCAAATATGCAAACTCGAATATACCAATGAACAAATATTCAAGACAAAGTGTCCAAACGATGTCTTTAACATAACCAAGTGTTTTCCATATGATTCCAAGTGCCAGTGAACAATATATCTTGCTGGTGAACTAGATACCAGTGACTGTGCATAACTCAATTGTTTGTCGGTGAACATTGCCAATTCTTCAAAGTGCCAGAGTTGATAAGTGTTAATAGGTGTTGACGTCAATGACAAAACCATATCAACATATCCAAAATACCAACAAGGGACTCAGATTTCTACCAGATCCTTCACATACTGCTGAAGCATTTCAATCTTCAACTCCAAAATGTATGCATAAGATTGCAAGTTCTTATAGCTATCTCCTCCTAAGAGGTCCTCCTCCATTATTACCTCTTCTCCTAAATGTAACACTTTATTCAAAATTCAGAACTATTTATTAAAAATGTTTAGTTTTCATTCCCATTGTGTAGAACAAGAAGCTAATGTTCCGCCTACCTATACTGCCTCTCGGTATACCCTCATGGTATCCTGCAAAAATAACCTAATCTTGGTAGCATTTATCTGAGCCCATGATTTAGTTGCAGCAGCCACCTCTCTCACCTCCATTAATGCTTTTACTTCTCCCTCTGGCAGTGATGAGGTTGAGGGTAAGTCATTAGTCCTACAAGAGTCTAGAGGCTTACTCATCTCTAGAAGCAACTGCTTATACTGCCCTAGCTGTGCTTTAAGATCTATGTTGGAGGTATGCTCCTTCTCTATGCATCCTCTGATGACACTGGTGGTAGTTATAAAGTGTCTAACTCTCCCGACTTTGTTTGCTTACCTAAGTTTATTTGGGATACTTGGTATTTGGGAGAGGTTTGACCTTCAGTCTGAAGTGGAACTGCCACATCTGCAACCACTTCATCAAAACCTATTCTTGACAAATGTTGTACAACCTTTGGTTTCTTGACCTTTCGGGGCTCCTTCGTGATTACCTATTGCAATGTCACCTTAGGCAGCTCTACCTTTCTCTTCTTCTTCTCAAAAATAAATTCAAGCCACTGTGGTATATCCTTATCTTTGTCACCTTGATGTGACACTATGTTGGTAGTTATAATATGAACATATGCTTGTTCCTCTATCTCATCCCTCTCTTTTGCATCTATCTGTTTAGGACTTAGAGGTGAAGCAACTTGACGAGCCAAATTAGTTTGGAAAGAAATATTAACATTCAGTTGTTGTTGCTTGTGAAACTCTCCCAAATTATCACTGACCTCTTCGTTGAATGTCATCTCATCCTCATCTTCCTCTATTCCACCTTACCCGACAACTATGTCCTTAAAGAGGTCTTCTTGATCCTGAGGGGTTAAGACTAATCTTTCATTTAGCAAATCTTCTACCTCATCTCGTTCTTTCTTCCCTCCATGTGACTGTTGTTCCTTGGGTTGTTCCTCTTCCTGGTCTGAGTCTTATTCAACATTCTTGATAATTACCTCCTTAGTGGTAGACCTAAATCCCTATACCCCAGGTTGCACTTTCATTGTCTCAACTGCTGATGGTAGAGGGGCATTGGTGACTGGAACTTGTGCAACAACTATTGGAGGAGGCTGAGTGGGCACATCTTCATCTATTTATATTCCTTCTTCTCTCTCTTAAGCACCTTCTCCTGCGGCCTATCCTATAGTTGTCCTTCGCAGAAGGACTTCAATGAGTGGCACCGCTCCTAATCCATATGTTATCCCCAGGTTTGCAGCTTTCTTCAACAACTCAGACGTCCTCATATTTTCCTTAAGCTTTCTTGTTAGATCTTTGGTGCTATCTTGGGGCCCCACTTCTTCATCAAGGTTGGTAGATGTATTCTTTCTTGAGCTCGATCTTGTTTTTCGAGCATACTCCTTATAACCCCTTGACTAGGGAACCCCTAAGGTAGACTATTTTTTCTTTCCCTTTGAGGCACTCAACTTGACCCTTTGAGTTAGCCATTGTTTGGTCCTATTGATGACTACTTGATAGATCTTTTCTATATTCACATCCTCATTTGCAGACCACCTTATTCGAGAGAGGGGTCTTTTATCAACTTCTTGTTCTGTGTAGGCAGCATCAAGCAAGTCTCCATCATTCCTTAGGTCTTTCAGGAGACTGGTTTCAATTTTGAAATCCTTTATTTGAGGCACTGACAACCTGTTGTAATTTTTCTCACTTAAAAATTGCCTTGGAGGTTTTCCCGAAAAATCCTCTAGTCTAGGCTTATGCCCCTCATATGCCTTAGGCATAGTTTTCTTTAGCTTCCCGTAGGGATCATCGAATTCCCTAGAATAATCAAATTCTTTAAGATTCAAATCTTGGAGCTCTGGCTCTGCCAAAATTTCCACTTGTATCTTGGAGCAAGAGAAATACCCAGTAGACACTAAAAAGCAATCTATGTTTTGTGCTTGGATGACAGGAGAGATTGGAGGCCAGGAAACTACCTGGAATATTCTAATAAAATAATCTTGTCATTATAGTATCTTGGGAGCAGGATTAGGTTTCTTGTGAATCCATTGACCCTAATATAGGTGGACCGTGGGTTTTGGATAAACCAACATGCCCTTTCTCAGATGATAGCCATGGCTTTCAGGCTAATCTTGTACCATGTATCTCCCATCAATTTAATTATTATAGGAAACATGAAGGCATCATTGATCCTCTTAAAATGGGTCTTTGCATTGATGAGGGGGAATTGAGAATAATATTTCCATACCTTTTTCTGACCTTCTTGTTCTCCTAGTTGACCTTCCACCTGTAGGCTTGGGAAATTTGCCAACTCTTGTTGCCACCTAGATGACATAAGATGTAAAGAAAAATTTCTTGGTCTAGTGGACCTCTTTCATTTGTTTGCATATGTTGTCCGAAAGGATTTGAGGCCAGTCGAAATACTGCTTTCCTACTAGGATGGTTGTCATGAATTGGAACATCCATGGGTGAAAGTGTTTACAGTTGAGCTTGCCAAAGTCCTTGCTTAACATGATGATCAGGTCTCTTTGAGGCTCCTTAAAGTCAGATCTTAGTATCTCTATGGCCTTTAGACCCGTTTTCCTTTCTTCCTCCAATAAATTTTCATTCATGTGCCTCTTGTTTGAGGTCACATTATTGTTCCATACCTTCAAGGCTTCCTTTTCAGTCGAGAGGAATATCTCATCTCTATTTGGGATGCCGAACACAAATCCCAACATATCAGGGGACAAATATATCACTATTTTACCCTCTGTGTCTGTGCACTTCTTAGTGTCAGGGTCATAAAATTGGGCAATTCTCGTTATAAATTCGAGAGCCTGAACTCACTATGGAAAGATGATAGCTTCTAATAGGCCTGGTCTCTTTATTCTCCTCTGAGGGGCTTCCAACCTTGGCTTGTCTAACTGGGTTTTGATGTCCTCAATTTCAATGTCCCTGATTTTAGTGTCAGTGACCCATTTAACTTGATCATCCAGCTTGGAAGCATAAACCTGCCCTTGGTAGTGGTACTTCATGGTTTCAAGAAGTCGATCAATATCCTTCCTCTCTTGTTGCAAAATGGGTCCATCTAATTTCTTGAATCTGCCAAAAGGAAACAGGTGTCAGTACATTATACAAAACATTGAAAATTTCATTCACCTCTGAACTTCAGGGTTCCGGAGTTCCGAGGTGAGTAATTTTCTTGTTAAAAACAAGGACCTCAGAACTCTGGGGTTCCGAGGTTCTGGGATAGGCAAACTTTAAGAAATTCTAGAACACCGGGGTTCCGAGGTTCTGGACTGGGTAGGCATGAACAAAGTCTAGAACTCTGGGGTTCCGGGGTTCCGGGCTTGAAGATAGGTAGTTCGGGCTCATCTCGGGACTTCGGGGTCCCAAACCAGATACAAAGATAGCCAAAAGGATTTTAAAGAAGAGCTCATAAGAATGGACCTCAGAACTCTGGGGTTCAAGGCTAGGTGGTATTACTTTTTCAAAAGGGGTAATTCGAAACTCCAAGATCTCGAGGTTCCGAGTTCATCAAGTGTTAAGCTCAACAATAACCTTGGACCTCTGGGGTTTTGAGGTTGGGAAAAGCAAGCAACCCGGAACTCCAGGGGTTTGGGGATGGAATTAGGGCATGTGGGAAAAATAAAACAAGAAAAACAAAAACAAGGAAAGAAAACAAGAAAAATCCGTGACAAAAAGGAATATCTAAACTACAAACGATGAGGAGGGCAAGAAAAATAACCAACCTGGTGAGAAGAATCTCCCAAGAACATGAAAGAAGCTCGAAAGGATGGAGGCACAAAGTTAGGAGGCAAGAAAGAAAGAGCTCTAGAAGGTTGAATGCACAAATGAGCTTTAAAAAGTTCACTATTCATATTTATACCCCCCAAAACCTCGTCCGTATGAGCGCCTTAGAAAGGACCTCGAGATTTCAGAGTTCCAAAGTTCTAAGGTCGATAGTAAAAAAACCAAAGAAAAAATACCTCACCTAGAGAATCTGGGGTTCTGGGGTGAAGGAGAATAAACAAGCAAGCAAGGATCAACCTTAGGAGTCTGAGGTTCCGAAGTTCCAAGGTTGATGAACAAAAGACAATGCACCTCAGGACTTCGGAATTCCAGGGTCCTAAGGTAGACAACACCAAAGACACCTGGGGACTTTGGAACTCCGAAGTTCTGCGGTAGACAAAATAAAATGCACATCGGTACTCCAGGACTCTGAGGTTCTGAGGTAGATGAAAGAAAAATAGATAAGATAGGGCACCACCTCAGGATTTCGGGGTTGCGAGATTTCGAGGTAGGTGCACTAACAAGAAAAAAGGGCCAGCTTCGGGACTCCGGGGTTCCAAGGTGGACAAAGAGAAAACAAAAAGAAAGAGACCTCAGGACTCTAGGACTCCAGAGTTACGAGGTAAAAGGAGCAAAAAGCAAAAAAGGGGACCCATATTTTCAACACAAGAAAACTAATGGGCGTTAGGTATTTAGGGCATAACAAATGGCGACTATCTAGGAAAAATGACTCTAGGCAATTTAGAACTTCAGAATCTCTGGTTAAGCCAACGCCTAAGGCTACTGTCATTCAAAAGGATGTATAAGAGCAAAAGATGAGTGCACCAATGAAAAAACAATCAAGTCTAGAACTGAACATGATTATCTCATAAGTGTGTGCGTATGATTTATTACTCCACCACTTTTAATAATGTAGATAAACAGAGGAAACTGGGCCCAAGCTACATAGGTGAAGTCAACCAATATGTTTCATGCAAGGTCATCCTGAACATAGCTCTGCTTCTAGTCAGGTGTCTATAGCCCAGATATAGATACCTCTGATTCCCATCAAGCACTACTCCACTGCCAGCCACAGGTCCATAGCCCTGGTGGAGATTACTTGAAACACCCATTTTCAATTGCTTTAAGAGGATCATTTCTTTTTCTTTTCTTTTTTAAAACATCATGGAATATAGAAGGACTATTTCTTTAATAACCTTTTAAGAAACTTTTCAAACATTGAAGTCTGATTACTGGGTTGGGAACCACGGTGGATAATGAAAAACATCCTGATTTCTGTTTTTTCACTTGAAAACCAGTTTGTCCAGTATCTTACAAAACTTTTTGATGTATTTTAATGTGATGTTAGTGTTGAGTGTATCAAGATAGCCTTTTCCAATTGAAGGTCAAAAACTCAAATCATATTTAAACCATTATATATCATCTTGAACAAGTGTAGACAAAGGTTTCAAAATTAACCAAATGACAATGAAGTCGTAAATAGCAAAGAGTCGAAGTCTCTCAAAATTTGGCAATATGTTATGCCAAGGACACCTTCCTTTTAGAATCTTTGAGAGAAAATATGTATATCCTAACACAACGAAAACAAAAACAAATGAAATGAAACAAATATTAAAAGGGAAACATGCATGCAGCAAAGAGGAAACACAACAAACATGCAAAAACCCAAACAAGCAATGAAGCAAAAGAAACAAAAACAAAAAAACTAACAAAAACAACTAATCTACTATATACAACAGGTCAAGCTTCACTGGGGGTTAATTGAAGTAATGTTTGAAGAGCCCATCATTTATAGGCAATGGTACAAGTTCTCCAATCAAAGAGCTTAACCTAAAGGTGTTCTATTTTGGCTATTTGGTAAGGACCTAACCATAATCTTTCAAAGTTGTGGTGATCACCTTTCTTCTCCTTGGCCTTGTCCCATAACAGGACTAGGTCAGATATCCGAAAAGCTTTTACCTTAGCCCATTTGTCAAACCATTGTTTAACAACAGCTTGGTGCTTGGCAAAGTGTTGTAGAGTATTATTCCTTTTTTCGTCAAGTTTTAATAGATTTAATAGGCAAACATCTACCTGATCCTCAATTTTAAGTTCTTCCATTAACTGGAGGACAGATATGTGTAAGTTGATTGGGAAGATAGGGGTTTGGCCATAAACGAGGTAATACAAAGAAGTTCCCAAGGTAGCTTTTACTCTGGTTCGATCAGCCCATAAGGCGTTACTCAACTAATTATGCTAGTCCCTGGGATTTTTCTCAAGTAGCATTTTCATGACATCTAAGATGTTCTTGTTCATAGATTCGGCTACTCCATTACCTTGCGGATAAAAGTTGGACGAAAATTTCAATATTCATATGACCATTGTATCAACTGTGTAGAAGTAAAAGTAGGACCATTGACACATACCAGAGCAAACAACATACAAAACCTGATGACGATGTGTTATTTAATGAATTTCAAGACTACCTCCATAGTAGCATTTTGACAAGCAATGGCTTCCGTCCATCGGGTGTAGTAATCCGTTGCTGTAAGAATAAACTTATGTCTTGTAGACGAGTTAGGATTAATGACACCTACGAAATCCAGTGTCCATTGGGCAAAAGGTCATACCTCAAACACTGGTTGGAGAGGCATGGTGGGATTCCTCTCTTGGGAAGCTGCGGTTTGGCATGTATGACAGTGACGAACATGCTCATGAGTATCCTTAAAAATATTAGGCCAATAATATCCAGCCTTCAAAATTTGATGTGCAGTGGCATCCGCCGACCCATGACTTGTACCATACTTCCCATGGAATTCATCGATCATTTTACAAGACTCTTAGTGATCAAGACATCGAAGGTAGATACCTTCGTAATTCTTTATATAAAGTGTCGAATCCTTGATCATATAATTGGCACTTTTGATCCTTAAAGCTCATCTTTGCATGGCTATAAATCCCTCAGGACACCTATTATTCAATAATATGAAAACTAAATCTATGTACCATGGGTCCTGAGTGAAGGATTCCAATGTATATTGTTGGCATTAGATTTGAGGGATGTTAGCTGTCATGGCTTGGGATAAACATTGACCTCTAACTAACTTCATTAGATGCATCTCTAGATCAAATTCTTGTAATATTGCCATCCATTTCCCTTGACGTTCTCCGAGCTCAGACTGCGTAAACAATGACTTCATTGCTTGATCAGGGACAATCGCATAGATTTTACTCCTCATGATATATTGCTTCAATTTCTTGACTGCTCTTACTAACACAAAACCATGTTTTTCAAGAGAAGAATATATGACCTCAACACTCTTGAAAGAGTAGCTCATAAATGCAATGGGTTTCTCATCTCCTACTTGCCTCTGCATTAAAAAAACTACTCTCGAGTGTAGCAAAACAAAAGAATATATGTAGAATGGTAGGGTATAGTCAGGGCTAGTTAATACAGGGGCTTCAGCAATGGATTTCTTTATCTAGGCGAAAGCCTCTTTTGCTTTAGTTGTCTATTCGACCTTAACATCCTTCTTCATCATTTCATTTAATGGCTTGACTATCTCTGCAAACCCAGTGATAAATTTTTTGACAAAATTGATCTTCCCAAAGAAAGATCTCATCTCCTTTTTATTGTCAGGCATTTGTACTTTCAGTAATGCTTCTACTCAATCTAGGTCTATAGATATCCCCCTTTCATAAATTACATGACCGAGGAGCCTTCCTTCAGACACCCCAAATACACACTTCTTGGGGTTAAGGGAAATCCCATATCTTCGACATCTCTCCAAAACTTTTCGAAGGTGATCCGAGTGATCCTCTCTGACCTTGGAAAATATGGTCAAGTCATCCATATATATAATGATACATTTGCCAATCAGATCTTTGAAATCCATATCCATCGCTCTTTTGAATATCGTCACAACGTTAATTAATCCAAATGGCAGCCTTCAATACGCATATGTTCCCCACTTCATTGTTAACATTGTTTTCATACGATCTTCATAATTCACCAAAACTTGGTTATATCCAGAATAACCATCTAAAAATGACATCATTTGTGAAACATTTATGATTTGTAGTACCTCATCCAAGGAAGTAAGCGAATAATTATCTTTTTCAAATGCTTTGTTGAGGTTGCAAAAATCGACACAAAGCCAAATTTCTCCGTTCTTTTCCTTATTGGCACCAAATTGGCGACCCAAGTAGAGTAACATACCAAGAAAATGATCCTAGTAGAGAGCAACTTCTGCATTTCCTTGAAAATAAAGGGTTCTATCAGTGAATTAACCGGTGGTTGTTTCTGCGTGAACGAATTTATATTGGGTTTCAAGGGTATAACATGAATGATGATTGATGTATCAAAAAAAAATTTAATCTTCATACCCCCATGCTATTACATTAATGAACTCTTTCAAGATTTGTAAAAAAAATTCTCTTTCATCTTGAGTGCAAATTTTCCCAATATAGACAATCTTCTCTTGACCTTCTGGGTCAATATTATGTGGCTCATATTTGGTGACATCCAAAAGTATTTGTAGCATCCTAAAATTGCGACACTTGCAATTTCGACTACATTTCGGTCTTCACGATGGTGATGCAACACGCAGCCTGAATGGAGACCCTGAAACCTGATTATGACACTGAAAACTGCATTTTCTTGCACCCTGGCCTGAACCTCCTTTGCACCCTGCTGTCCCAGGAGGTGGGACCAGAGCGCCCAGCGCCCTGGTCCTTCAGGACCAGGGCACCTAGCACCCTGGTCCCTGGGTCCTATTTTGGGCCCGGTCTCTTTTGGACTTCGGGTCTTTATGTTTGCAAATTGGAAAATTATCTTTCCTGGTCGGCCTAAGGTCGGGAACATCAGTCTATTAACCCTAATTGGCAAGTATATAAACTACATTTTCCTCTTTCATTCGACATGAGGGAAAAAGCATGGAAACTATACTCAAGCATTCAAGAATTCTTTTAAGCAATTGATCATTCTAAGTCTCCATTCAAGGCTAAGTGTTGCATTCAAGACAAGGATTCAACCATTGAAGAGGAGATCACATACTACATGCTACATACAACATAGAACAATACAACAAACAACAACATCTATACCTTCGCACATAAGGATACAAACATCCTTACAACAAGGTATTAGTACTTGTTTTACATTACATTCACAGCGATTTCTCATTTCTTGGTTAATTCCAAAATCGGGGTTTGACCTAAAGGCAAACCCCTAATCCCTAACCCCCCAATCGTCTTCACTTTTCTGTGTGTAGGTTGCAGGTACATGGCTGAAATTGAAGATCTGGAATCCTTGTGCAGAGATGAACAGATCCCCCTTCGTTTCGCGGATTTTTCGGAGGACCGTGTGCACGCCGGGCGCCATCGTCCCGACAACTTTTGCTCAAATTTGCAGGACAGTGCCGTATCGACATTTTACTGCTAATTCCAGGTCCGCAGCTTCATCCTATATACCTATCTCAGTTTATAAGAGAATCTTTGTCACTTTCTATGCATTACTAGCTTAATTCTTCTATCAACATTCTTTACAAAAGAGGGTAGCCTTGCTTTCTTAACCCTTGAAACACATTTAGCATCCAATCTTGCATTGTGTGGGATTGGATCTTGTGGGTTTCAACCCCTCTTTTGAATGTAAAGTCTCTCCCCTAAGTGAAAACCATCAACCCTAGAGACTCTCCCTTCTCTCTCCTCGGAGTTGGAAGAGGGGAGAGCAACTAGGGTTCGATTGCGATTTTCCGGTTTACATTTTGGTGAACCTGACGTGAACATCCTTTCTGATTATTCATAACTAGATCTGAAAATTGGATTCCTTGATTAAATTTCCATGTTTGATCTTTTGCAAAATTTTAGAGGTTAATTGCATAAAAACCCTAAATTTTCTTTTTAAGTAATTAAACTTGTGAAATGTTTAATTGTTAATGCTTGTTTCAGATCTGCCCTTCTATTACAAATTATCAATTCATATTTGTGCTTTAATTTTGAAAATTAAGTGGTTAAGTGTCAAAACCCTAATTTTTGAAACCCTCTTGATTCAACCTTTGTCCGACAATTTCACTAATCAAAACACTTCCAAATCGGCTGTAACTTTGGATTCCGCAATAAAATCACAATATCTTTCATCCCTGAAAATTTGGAAAAAAGTTGCGAGGACCGTGTGCACTCCGAGCGCCATCGTCCTTGACATTTTTTTCGAAATTTCGGGAGCGAGATCTTACTGTATTTTCCTGCTAAAATCCAGAATTTTGGCTGATTTTATCAATTTTAACACCTTCAAAATTACAGTCAAAGTTGTTCTTGTGATTGCTTGGATTAAGGCCTCTAAACATTCAAAAATTGTTGAAATTGAAATTTTGTGTCAAAATTGTGTTCTTACTATCATAAATCTGAAAAGTGTGTTAGCATTCATTCGAAATTTCAGTACTTTACTCAAATTCTTGCAATTTGTGACTTTTGAAATTAAGTGCTTAATTACAACAACTTTGATCTCCGCTTTCAAAATTGAATTTTGCGTGAAATTGAGTCAATTTTCAAATTTCAAAACTTGCATTGCTTTTGGTATTCCCTCTAAAATCATAAAATTCAAAATTTCAGTTTCCCTCTCTTTTTCAAAATTCAAATTTTGTATTTTTCGACAATCTTGGTAGGGTTCAATTTTGAGATTGCAACTTTAATTTGGCCTATCTACGGATCGTAAAATCACTCAATTTTTTCAGGTTAGCTGTAAAATCATCATAACTTTCATTCCTGCAAATTTCAAAAAAAGTTGCGAGGACCGTGTGCACTCCGAGCGCCACGGTCCCGGACATTTTTTCCGAAATTTGGGGAGATTGTCCTGATTGTATTTAACAGCTTAAATTTGGAAGATTGGCTGGTTTTACTAAAATTTGCTACCTCTAAAATTCAAAATCTTCTCTCTCTCTTTAGTGCATGAGTTTTACAACAATAAGCCCTACTTACACCATTCCCGTTAGACGAAGCCTTAGAATTAAGTCTTTCCAAGGTTTAATTACTGAGGAGATGGAACCTAATTTGAATGGACTTTTTAACGAGGACATGGGTAATTCCTCTAATCCTCTTAATGATGAAGAAGCTCTCCATGAGGTTTCTGTAGAACAACTTTCAAAATTGGATAACCAATTTGACGATTTTCGACAGTGGATGTCTCAAGAATATCCTGATAGTCAATCTCTTCCTTTAATTGAGGGTCTAAAATGTATGCTTCAAAGTGATAAGAATGGAATTGATATTTTGCGTGGTATTGCACACATTATGGATTCGAATGTGATGCCTATGAAAATTTGTGCCGAAACCTTAGGTTATACACAACCTCCTACTCAAGACAATCATTCTATTCCTTTGACGACTTCTATTGCTAGCATACCTACTTTTACATCAAACATAATGACTACCACAATAAAAGATATTCCTCCTATGATCACTAGTCATGGGGGCAATCCCTCTTCTTCAATTAACCCTCTTCCTTCATTCAATCCAACTTCTTCATTCATTCCTTCAATGAGTGTTCCTATTATATCACCACAAATGAACATGACACAAGGGGGCAATTCATTTTCCATTCCTCCTTGTAGTGTTCCTCTTGTCCAATCATCTCCTATGACTAACTATCATAGTGTCCCACCACCTTACTCTCTACCTTCTTTCAATAACATAACACCTCCATCACAATCTAACACGTCTAATATGAACTCTTCGACTAAAGCGACCATTAACAATCTTGCACAAACTGTCTCTTCTTTACAGCAACAAATTGCCTCTATGAATCAATCTAAGTTTAGTGTGCCCACATTTGATGTTGCGAGCCCACTTTCTCTTGACATTGTTCGAGCTATCCCCCCTAAACATGTTGAAATTCCGCATTTGGAGCTTTATAATGGTAAGGGTGATCCTCTAACACATGTTAAGACCTTTCAAACAATATGTACTGATTTTTCTTATGACCAAAGGTTGCTTGCAAAACTGTTTACTAGAACATTAAGAGACAAAGCCCTACAATGGTATTGCTCGTTGCCTTCCTATTCTATTACTTCTTTCGAACAACTTGCAAATTCTTTCATTCAACAATTTCAAAACAATATAATCCTAAAGTTACTTTGATTGATTTAATGCATTGTAAACAAGGTGTTAAAGAAAAAGTGACTGATTTCATTGGTAGATATAAGCATTTGTATGCTCAAATTTCTTTTCCAGTGCCTGAAAATGATATTCAAAGAATCCTTATTTCTAATTTACAAAAAGACATTAGAGAAAAACTCCTGTTTTCTGAGTTTACTTCTTTCCAACAGTTGTGCGCAACTCTTCACAATTATCAACTGACTGTGAGTCAAATGGAACAATCACATCCTATGGCTCCGAGTGATAAGGGTGATAGTAGTCAACAACCATTTGGGAAGTTTAAACCGAACAGAGAGTCCATGAAATTCAATGAAAACATCATCAACAACAATGTGAATGCAGCATCAGGTGTGTCTCCTATTTCTAAGTTTTTCAAGAGAGAAAGAAAGTTTACTCCTTTGAATGAATCATTGCATAGTATTATGAATAAGTTATTGGAACAAAATGTGCTTACTCTTCCTCCTATAAGGCAAATTGATCCTGCAAAGATTACTTCACCTTGTTTTGATAACAAATCTTTTTGTCAATTTCATCATCAACCTGGGCATGATACTGAAAAATGTTTTGCTTTAAAGGGGAAAATTCAAGATTTGATTGATAATAATACTATCTCTATTTCTGGTGTGAATGATAAAGGCAACAAATCTGTAGCTCTTCCTAACAAAAATCTTCAGATTTTTACTGATCCATTGCCTTCTCATACCTCTAATGCGATTGATACTACTGATTCCTCTGTCTCAGCTAATGATCTTGTGTCCATGACTCCGAATGTGATTAACTTTGTAGAGCAGCAGAAAATACCTAAAGAACCTTCCATCACATTTGATTCCAGTGAAACTATCAGGGCACCTGATGGTCCTTTATATATAGTTGCAAAAGTCAAAAATACACCTTGTCGTGGAGTGCTTATTGATCCTTCTTGCATGGTTAATGTCATTACTCAAGAATTCCTTTTTACTTTGCAATTGAATCAAGTTATCTATGACAAAACAGATGTGGTTGTGAAACTATTTGATGCATTTTCTTCTCCTGTAATTGGCTCTATTACATTACCTATTGAGGTCCATAACAAATCCCTTGATGTGAACTTTGCTATTATTCCATCTTTCGAACAATTTCGTGTGAAGCTTGGCTATCCTTGGCTATCTTCCATGAAAGCTATTGCTTCTCCTATTCACAAGTGTTTGAAATTTCCCCATAATGGTGAAGTTGTTACTGTCAATCATAGTCTCTTTAAACCAGCTGAAAGAACTTCTAGCGTTCCTCTTGATTACTTTTGGCCTAAACAATTCCAATCTCTTCCTTTGCGAAGTGATCATCTTTTCAAATCTTATCAAAAGTGGAAAAAAGATATGATCCTATCTCTAAGTGAACCTAGAATACCCAAACTTGACATTCCTATCATTCTTGAGAAGGAAGTTCTTCCTTTGAAAGATAAAACTAATGTCTTTCCTCAAGAAGATTCCCAACCCATCCCTATGGATGTGACTATGTCTATGTCTGATAAACTTCCTAAAAGTAGACCTATCCCTCCTCGTCATGATGGACTTGGTCTCCTTCCTAAACCAAATATTCCTCCCTTATATGGAGCAGTTCCTCCTCCTTCCTCTTATGGAGAGAAGAGACCTTCCTCTTCTCCTATTGTTCAGCCTAAGAGACCACAACCTAAACACCCAAGTGATAAGGATGAGAACATTCCTCCTCCTCAATCTTCTCAACTTCCTACTAAGACTAGACGAAATCGTTCTGCACATGAACGCCGACAAAAGCGTCGTCTTAGAGCTTAGACAGCTGCCTCTCAAACTTTGCAATCCCCAAAAACACCTTCAACAAGCATTATTCCATTTTCTCCTCAGCCGACGATTGAGCCGAAATCTCCTAAACATAAGATGCATGATGGTCTTGATCCTGTGCGAGTTAAAGATCCTATTTTTATAAATCTTGATGATGATATAGATGAAAATGTTATTCATGATGCAAATGTTACTCCTGTTCATTCTGATAGTGAATATGAACTTGTTGATGTTGATAACCATTTATCTAACGCGTTTTCTAAAGCACTTATCCTAGCTCCTAGACAAGAACACCGTGGCTTGGGATATGAACATAGCCCTTGTTTGGATCTTGTGATAACTCCATCTGCTGTGTTGGATGTTCCTCCTCTAGCGTGTTCCCTACCTTCCCGAAACATTGATCAGCAAGATCGGGGGGTAGATGACGTGCTAGACTAGTTTCATTAGCATAGCAGATTCTCTCCCCCTCTCTTTTGTTACTTCTTCTATGTGTTATTCTCATTCTTCTATTTGTTGTCCTTAGTGTTGTCTACTTGAGGATGATGCAAAGCATTAAGATCTCTCAATCTCTCTCATGTTGACTCAAAAGATACATGTGTTCCCTTCTTCTAGGTGACCTTCCTTGATTGGGGAATGAAGAACAATTATGCATACATACATATGATATACATGAATTATCATACAGCATACTGATCCCGAGGAAAGCGAAGTCACCTTGTGCTTTGTGTTTTGTGTCTATTATCCTTGGGCTTATCTCACACTTGGGGGCTAAATCCTTGTGATAATGTGCTCCTTTCCCTTCTCATTTTTATATGTATCACTACCTTAAAGCAATCACCCCCGGTGAGGCGTGGGCGATCGCTTTAACGTAGGGGGGCATACATCCCGTTCATATCTTTTCAAGATACTTGAAAATTTCTTGACAAATTTAGCTTTGCCTTGAAAATTTTGATATCTTTCTTGCATGACTCATAGTGAGGGAACCTTGCTACTGACAGTCATGGTTCTCCCTCGTGATCTTCCCTTTTACTTTGTCAATCGAAGTCGTAAGATCCTTAGTCCACTAGGGGCTTGGTGTATCTTGCCTCCTTGACGTGGTGAAAGTTTTTCAATGTTGTTTCCTTGTACTTTACCGAAAGTATGAGCATATGCTTATACTCCCGCTAAAGTGGGGGCTAAATGTAGCATCCTAAAATTGCGACACTTGCAATTTCGACTGCATTTCGGTCTTCACGATGGCGACGCAACACGCAACCTGAATGGAGACCCCGAAACCTAATTATGACACTGAAAATTGCATTTTCTTGCACCCTGGCCTGAACCTCCTTTGCACCCTGCTGTCCCGGGAGGTGGGACCAGAGCGCCCAGCGCCCTGGTCCTTCAGGACCAGGGCGCCCAGCGCCCTGGTCCCTGGGTCCTATTTTGGGCCCGGTCTCTTTTGGACTTCGAGTCTTTATGTTTGCAAATTGGAAAATTATCTTTCCTGGTCGGCCTAAGGTCAGGAAAATCAGTCTATTAACCCTAATTGGCATGTATATAAACTACATTTTCCTCTTTCATTCGACATGAGGGAAAAAGCGTGGAAACTATACTCAAGCATTCAAGCATTCTTTTAAGCAATTGATCATTCTAAGTCTCCATTCAAGGCTAAGTGTTGCATTCAAGACAAGGATTCAACCATTGAAGAGGAGATCACATACTACATGCTACATACAACATAGAACAATACAACAAAAAACAACATCTATACCTTCGCACATAAGGATACAAACATCCTTACAACAAGGTATTAGTACTTGTTTTACATTACATTCACAGCAATTTCTCATTTCTTGGTTAATTCCAAAACCAGGGTTTGACCTAAAGGCAAACCCCTAATCCCTAACCCCCCAATCGTCTTCACTTTTCTGTGTGTAGGTTGTAGGTACGCGGCTGAAATTGAAGATCTGGAATCCTTGTGCAGAGACGAACAGATCCCCCTTCGTTTCGCGGATTTTTCGGAGGACCGTGTGCACGCCGGGCGCCATCGTCCCGACAACTTTTGCTCAAATTTGTAGGACAGCGCCGTATCAACATTTTACTGCTAATTCCAGGTCCGCAGCTTCATCCTATATCCCTATCTCAGTTTATAAGCGAATCTTTGTCACTTTCTATGCATTCCTAGCTTAATTCTTCTATCAACATTCTTTACAAAAGAGGGTAGCCTTGCTTTCTTAACCCTTGAAACACATTTAGCATCCAATCTTGCATTGTGTGGGATTGGATCTTGTGGGTTTCAACCCCTCTTTTGAATGTAAAGTCTCTCCCCTAAGTGAAAACCATCAACCCTAGAGACTCTCCCTTCTCTCTCCTCGGAGTTGGAAGAGGGGAGAGCAACTAGGGTTCGATTGTGATTTTCCGCTTTACAGTATTATTAATCTCTCTTTTACCCCGAGATCATAATTGAAAAGCCTCTCTAGGGTGACCATACCTTTAGGAATAACATTGGTAGGTAAATTGATAATTTCATCATCATTCCCATCATCAAGATCATCTGATCTATCTTTCTCATCAATGATTTGTTCTTCAAAAGCCCCTGAGTTGGCAAGAAAGGCTAGGATATGGGTGTCATCCTTGAAAACTTGAAAGTGTTTGATGTTATCTAGCACAGCAAGTGTGGAGACCAACTCTACGAAGAACTTCTTCAAAGGAGATTGGCTCATTGATTCTAATGTACTGGCTCCTACGACCAATGCATCCGATATTCCATTTACTATTCTGGGTACCAGTTGAATATCGAAAGCATCAAAATCCTCAACCAACCCCTATACTCTATTCATATATGATGCTAACCTTTTATCATGACATGCATACTGGCTTTGTACTTGTTTAACCACTAGCTCAGAATCTCCCTGCACTTTCAAGCATTTAGCTCCTTTCTTCTGAGTGAAGAGTAGTCCTCTAATTAGGGCCTCATACTCTATCATATTATTAGTACAAGGGAATTGGAGTTGGCAAGAGGCTAGAAAGGTCTTACCCTTTGGACTCCTTAACTCTACGCTTGCTCCACTTCCTTGCTTGGATCTTGACCCATCAAACTTTAAAAACCATATTTCATCTTTTGGTTTCTTTACATTTTTCCCCTTAGGATCAGTGATCAGATTAGCTTCCAGGAGTGATTGCTATCTTTCAGGTTCAAGGTCTTGCAACACCTAAGGTTGTTCAATTATCGGTTGTAAGAGTACCTCAAGGGTATTAGGAGTGGTGTGTTCTACTAGAGGCTGCACTTGGGATTGAGTTTCTTTATTCTTGTGTTTAGGTGGGATATCATCATTCTCTTGTTTGGTAATCTCAACCATGAAGATGTCCTTGTTACATTATCCTGGTTGAGAAGTTTTATTTATAAGATCCATTGTTCGGGGTACTACTCCCTCGTAACTTGGAATTTGAATTTCTTCCATGTTGATGATATGATCAGCGTCTTCACATGGGACCGGGCTCATCAACTATGTAACCTCATTCTAACATGGGATACATGACATCTTTGAGTGCTCCTCATAATGTATCCAACACCATTTTGTAAGAAGCAAATCTTGTATTTTCATATAATCTCCCAACAAACACATCCCTTGTTTCACTGTTGCAGTGAAGCCTTTGACCCGTCCTCTATATGCGGTTATATCAACTTGATGTAACTAGGGAAGAGCGAGTGCAGAGAACATGAGGATTTCATTGACTCTATAGACTCATGGACTCACCTCAGCATAAGCCACCTCATTGGGAGCTCCATAATCCATGACTAACTTCTTCAACTTGGGTTTGCTATCAATTCGGATCTAGTTGCTCACCCCCTTCCATGGAAGCCATAAGTATGTAAAATAGCTTAAGAAATATCCTCCCAAAGTTTTTGACCAAACCCTACTAAGGAGAATCCCATATACTTCTAGAATATCCACCACCTAAATATTGATGTAACGAGATATGTACTGATCAGCACCCAATTGGATATACAGATCTTTTGATTCTCCAATTACATTGACATCAGGGTTGTCTAGTTGTACCACTTTATTGTTTGCGCGCACTGGGTTGAGGTCAAGCTTCTGACAAATAGAGTAAGGCATTACATTTCTGGAAGCACCTAAATCTACCAAACATTTGCATAGATTCTTTCTACATATCCTCAAACTCAATAAAAATGGTGGGTTCTCAATTGCATCACTACTAACATTGGCGTTGACTTCATTTAGGCCAGCCATCTTAACCTCATTTCTCTGTGACTCTAAAAGTTCCAACTTCCTAAGGAGAACCTTCTTTTGTTCAGGGAAATATCTCAGTACTTCCACTAGGGACATAGTGGTGGCAGTCCTCTCCATCTCCTTGGTAACAACAAATGATCCTTTCAGAATATATTCTTTCCCTTGAGCTTGTCTAGGGCGTACTCTTTGAAAATCCTGAGGAGGGTGAGGATTATTGCTTGCATTTGCATTGGGAGGTACAAATCCACCCTTTGGGGGAGGTGGCTCCATTAATGGAGCCTTGCCTTGACTCCTAAGATTGTAGTTTTTTCTAGTCTAAACGGTCTAAGCATCATAGACACATGGTTCAGGTTCAACTTCAGCTTCAACTTGAAACTCTTTGCACAGGAACATGTCAACCAACATTGTGGCATTAACTTTCTCAGGTTTGTCATTAGAGAAATCCTTTGGTTGAGAATCTTCTTGAGCGATTCTTATGATCATCTCGAACTGGGCATAATTAACCTCGGAATGCACAATTGTATCATGCAACCTACACCAATTAGTCAATAAATTTATATCAGCAAGGTTAACACTTTGAGAGTTATTTGGGTTATCTCATGCATTGGGATGATCATGGTTCACCCCACCATTGTTTAGACCTGTGTTCCATTGCCTATTGTAAGGTTTGTTGTTATACCTTTGGTTTTGGTTCTGGTTGTTGTAGTTTTGTTGATTATTGTATGGTTGGGATTGGTTATACCCTCCTGGGGGATTCATCTTCAACTGACTCAAATCTGAAGTAACTTGTGAGATCATTTTCTTTAACGCTTCTACTTCAGTGGATACATGAGATCCTTGATTCTCTCACATCGTAGCTAGAGGTTGGCTTGATGTGTGAGTATTACCAAATTGTTAATTCCCCCCTTGTACTTGACCAACATATTGTGTTTGAGTTGGGGCAGTATTGGTATTATTCTGCCAAGTCAAAGCTTGGGCAGAAAAATGTTGATTAGCCTGAGGTTGGGATGCATAGATTGGCACCGAGTTCATTGTTGGGGCTCCTACAGATGAAGGTGAAGGTACCCTGAGGAGTTAGTTATAGCTCCCTTGATTCACTCCTATGGGTAAATTGTATCCAATTCCCCCTGGTGTTTGGTTCAGCTCATGATTCATGTTGATCGCCAACATATAGACTTTTGCCAGGGTGTCCCTCTAATCTTGAGGAACACTCTTTTTGATAAACATAGTTGTCCATGGGTCAATAGCTCTTAGATATGAGTCAATCGCTATATTGGGTGCTACCTAGTAAGGAGCTTGTAATCTCTTGAATGCCCTTTGAAAGTTGGTGTTAAAGGTTGTTAAAGGTTCATTTGGTGACTTCTTAAGGGAGGCGAATTGATGGTACAACATCCCGGGGTCTACATACACCCGGAATTGATCAATGAAATCTCTCTCCAAAAGTATCCCAGCCAATGATAGAATTTGCTAGTAGAGTCAAATACAAGTTATATTCATTCTCCCAAAGTCAATATGGGGAGATTCTACACACTACATCTTGGTGTTAAATGTTGTTACGAACTACTGCATCTTTGAATGCTTCAATATGCTCATCAGTCGACCTGCCCCCCAAATAATAGAATTTTCTGCAAAATTTATCTTAGTTTCTGGGTAGGTCATGTATACCCCCTGGTATAGTTCCTAATGGTGTGTGGTCTTGGTTAAAGTAGGCCATTGAAGGTGGTGATGATGGATGTTGAGTGACAAAAGGTGTAGCGATAGGTTGAGGACTAGGGATCAGTTGATCTTCTACATTGACTATGGATGACTGCACTGGTGAGGCTGTTGGGAGTTGTCTCTTAGCTTTATTTATCTTCCTCCTAGTAACAGGTTGTGGAATCTCTCAGGAGAGAAGGATGATATACGATCTAGCTTAGTACCTCAATTTTCTGGTTGTGGAGGTGGTTATGGATTTTCCTGTGGGTTCTCTTGTGGATTTTCTTGTGGATTTAGTTGTCTTTGTGCCTCTGCTTCTATACATATAGCCCTTTGTCTTTCATTGTCCAATACTTATCATGCTCATAACCAATCGTTATAATCTCTTGTATTGTCCCAAGCAAGATCGTATAGTTGGGTAAGAATGTCGTCTTTCTCATAGTTGAGGTTAGGTTGGGTAAAGGGCAATAGTCCATCTCTTGGAAGTACCATATGTGGTTAACCAATGAGGGGACTAGTATAAGCCCCTCCCTCTAGTGCCAGTTTCTATTGACGACTGTTTTGACACACCCACCAACAGTTGGGTAGCCAATGTGAACACTCACCACCTCTCCTAAAAAGAAATAAGTTTAGGAAAACTCACTACTCCAAGGTCTCTATAGTCAGGTCACGATGGTGATGGGCATCCTAATGGTTGATGTGGTTGTACTTGTTAAGGGGCCTTCTAGTTGAAACTAAATCCCATTGATCGTTAATGGTTTAACATCCTCCTTTTTTTTGTATTTTATGATTTAAGATTCTTTGGAAAATAAACTGCGAAGAGTAAAGGAAACAAGAAAACGACAATGAAACCAACTCAATAACAACTTAATAAACTACTCAATTACCTCCCTACAATCCAATAAATTATCAAATATTATTTGAATTAGCATTCAACAATGGACCTCCAATAAACGTGCAAAATCATCAACTTCACAAACTTATGGAAATAAAATCATCAATAATATCGCATACCACAATAATTCTCATACACCACTCACATGCGCAATATGATTCATAGAGCAATAAACATAAGATCAAACCATGTTGCTAATTCCAAATAACAGACATTACTAGATTACACAGAACAATTTCGTAGAATATAGACGTAGATCAGGCAATCTACAAGCTGCTTCTTGTATTAATTTCAAAGAATGTGTAACAAAAATAACTCAAATTCATAACAATCTGCAAAATAATCTAAACTCTCTAAGTGGGCCACAAATCATCAATTTGGGGACCCTTACAAATGAATCCAAATTCTCAATTTATAGAGTTTTCTGCCCTACTATTTAGGAAATAAATATAACCTTAATTAAGAACTCAAAACTAGGAGTCGCAATTAACTTGCAAGCTTTTGCCTTTATACTCCAGTTAACTACTACAAAATGGAGGTTGCATGAGTACTACGAAGACCATGTTGTGTGAACCAAGCTTTCATAGTCATAAAGAATTTTTCTCAAAACTAGAACATGAGTTGGAGCTGCCGTCGAAGTGCTAGTGGAGATGCCATGCAAAATCTCTTCTTATAAATCCTTCTATCTTTAGTAACTACAGGTTCATCTTCTACTTCTTTTTATAAGATTTATAATTATTAATAATGCATGAAACTTCTTGATCAAGAGGATCAGCTACATGCTTAATTCTAAATTTGTACTTCCTCGAAACTTCATCCACATGCTTCTTTCCCTTCTCTAACTCTCTATTGTTTCAGCTACTTCTTGGCATTGGGTAATCAGGTATGTGTATCTATGCATCAGTATGACATCGAATTGAGTTGGAGGTCCCAAATGTTGGGCCTCATATGTATCCCACTCATTCAATACTTGTTCTTCCTCCATGACCCCCGTATTGGTTAACCCCGATCCAAAAGCTTTGAGCAATTTCTTTACAAAATTCTCATATTTTAAAACTTCCCCAAGGAGAGGGACTCGGATTTCTACCACATCCTTCACATACTGCTGAAGCATTTCAATCTTGAGTTCCAAAATATATGCATAAGATTGCAAGTTCTTAAAGCTATCTCCTCCTAAGAGGTCCTCCTCCATTATTACCTTTTCTACTAAATGCAACACTTTATCCAAAATTTGGAACTGTTTATTAACAATGTTTAGTTTTCATTCCCTTTGCGTAGAACAAGAAGCTAATGTTCTGCCTACCTGTGTTGCCTCTCGGTATACCCTCGTGGTATCCTGCAAAAATAACCTAATCTTGGAAACATTTATCTTAGCCCATGATTTAGCTACAACAACCACCTGTCTCACCTCCATTAATACTTTTACTTCTCCCTCTGGCAGTGATGAGGTTGAGGGTAGGTTGTCAATCCTACAAGAGTTTAGAGGGTTACTCATCTCTACTAGCAACTGCTTATACTGCCCCAACTGTGCTTTAATATCTATGTTGAAGGTATGCTCCTTCTATATGCATCCTTTGACGATACTGGTGGCTAGTTCTAAAGTGTCTAACTCTCCCCACTTTGTTTGCTTACTTAAGTTTATTTGGGATACTTGGTATTTGGGAGAGGTTTGACCTTCAGTTTGAAGTGGAACTGCCACATTTGCAACCACTTCATCAAAACCTATTCTTAACAAATGATGTACAACCTTTGGTTTCTTGACCTTTCGGGGCTCCTCTATGATTACCTATTGCAATGTCACCTTAGGCAGATCTACCTTTATCTTCTTCTTCTTAATAGTAAATTCAAGCCACTATGATATATCCTTATCTTTGTCACCTTGGTGTGACACTATGTCAGCAGTTACAATATGAACATCTACTTGTTCCTCTATTTCATCCCTCTCTTCTGCATCTGCCTATTTAGGATTTTGAGGTGAAGAAACTTAACAAGCCAGATTAGTTTGGAGAGAAATATTAACATTCAGTTGTTTTTGCTTGTGCAACTCTCCCAACTTACCACTAAACTCTTTGTTGAACATCGTCTCTTCCTCATTTGCCTTTGTTCCACCTTGCCCGATAGTTGTGTCCTTAAAGAGGTCTTCTTGATCCTAAGGGGTTAAGACTAATCTTTCATTTAGCAAATCTTCTGCCTCATATCCTTCTTTCTCCCCTCCATGCAACTATTTTTCCTTGGGCTATTCCTCTTCCTGGTCTGAGTCTGATTGAACATTCCTGATAATTACCTCCTTAGTGGTAGACATAAATCCCTATACCCTAGGCTATCCTTTCGTTGTATCAACTGGTGGTGGTATAGGGGCGTTGGTGATGGGAACTTGTGCAGCAGTTGTTGGAGGAGGTTGAGTGGGCAGATATTCATCTATTTATATTCCTTTTTCTCTCTCTTGAGCACCTTCTCCTGTAGCCTACCCTATAGCTATCCTTGGCAGAAGGACTTTAGCAAGTGGCACCGCTCCTAATCCATCTGTTATCCCCAGGTCTGGAACCTTCTTCAACACCTCAGATGTCCTCATCTTTTCCTTAAGCTTTCTCGTTAGATCATTGGTTCTATCTTGGGGCCCCACTTCTTCATCAGGGTCCATAGATGTATTCTTTCTTGAGCTTGATCTCATTTTCCGAGCATACTCCTTATAACCCCTTGACTGGGGAACCCCTGAGGTAGACTCTTTTTGCTTTCCCTTTGAGGCACTCGGCCTGACCCTTTGACTTGTCCATTGTTTGGTCCTATTGATGAATTCTTGGGAGATCTTTTCTATATTCACATCCTCATTTTCACACCACCTTAATAGGGAGAGGGGCCTTTTGTCAACTTCTCATTCTTTATAGATAGCATCAAGCAAGTCTCCATCATCTCTCAAGTCTTTAGGGAGATTGGTTTCAATTTCAAAATCCCTTATTTGAGGCACTGGCAACTTGTTGTAATTTTTCTCTCACTTCAAAATTGTCTTGGAGGTTTGCCCAAAACTCCTCCAGTCTAGGCTTATGCTCCTCATATGCCTTAGCCATAGTTTGCTTAAGCTTCCCATAGGGATCGTAGAATTCCCTAGCAGAATCAAATTCTTTAAGATTAAAATCTTGGAGCTCTAGCTCCCCCAACTTTGCCACTTGTATCTTGGAGAAAGTGAAATACCCAATAGACACTGAAAAGTCAATCCCTATTTTGTGCTTGGATGAGAGGAGAGATTGGAGGCCTAGCAGCTACTTGGCATATTCTAATAAAATAATCCTGTCATTACACTACCTTGGGAGCAGCATTGGGTTTTCTGTGAATCCGTTGACCCTAATATAGGTGGAGCATGGGTTCTGGATAAACCAACATGCCCACTCTCGGGTGATATCCATGGCTTCAGGGCTGATCATGTATCCTATATCTCCCGCCAGTTTAATTATTACAAGAAAAATGAAGGCATCATTGATCCTCTTAAAATGGGCCTTTGCATTGATGAGGGGGAGTTGAGAATAATATTCCAATAACTTTTTCTAACCTTCTTGTTCTCCTAGTTGACCTTCAACCTGTAGGCCTAGGTATTTAACAACTCTTACAACCACCCAAATGACATAAGATGTGAACAAAAATTTCTTGGTCTGGTGGACCTCTTTCATCTGCATATGTTGTCCGAAAGGATTTGAGGCCAATCAAAATACTGCTTTCCTACTAGGATGGTTGTCATGAATTAGAATATCCATGGATGAAAGTGTTTACAATCGGGCTTGCCAAAGGCCTTGCTTAACATGATGATCAGGTCTCTCTGAGGCTCCTTAAAGTCTTCTCTTAGTATCTCTGTGGCCTTTAGACCTATTTTCCTTTCTTCCTCCAACCAATTTTCATTCATGTGCCTCTTGTTTGAGGTCACATTATCATTCCATACCTTCAAGGCTCCCTTTTCAGTCAAGAGGAATATCTCATCTCTGGTTGGGATGTCAAACACAAATACAAGCATATCAGGGGACAAATCTATCACTGTTTTACCCTGTGTCTGTGCACTTCCTGGTGTCAGGGTCATAAAATTGGGCAATTGTCATTATAAATTTACGAGCCTGCATCGACTATGGAAAGATGGTAGCTGCTACTAGGCCTGATCTCTCTATTCTCCTCTGAGGAGCTTCCAACGTTGGCTTGTCCAACTGGGTTTTGATGTCCTAAATTTCGATGTGCCTGATCTCAGTATCAGTGACCCATTTAACTTGATCATCAAACTTTGAAGTGTAAACCTACCCTTGGTAGTGGTATTCATGGTTGTCAGAAGTCGATCAATATCCTTGCCTCTCTTGCTAGAAGATGGGTCCATCTAATTGCTTAAGTTTGCAAGAAGTAAACAAGTGTCAGTACATTATACAAAACATGGAAAAATTCATTCACCATGGGACTCCAGGGTTCCGGAGTTCCAGGCTGAGTAATTTTCTCTTTAAAAACAAGGACTCGGAACTCTACGATTCTGGGATAGGCAAACTTTAAAAAAGTTCAAAACTTTGGGGTTCTGGGGTTCTGAGCTAGGTAGGTGTGAATGAAGTCCAGAACTCTGGGGTTTTGGGGTTGAAGATAGGTAGTTCAGGCTCATCTTGAGGCTCCGAGGTCCTGGACCAGATACAAAGATAACCAAAAGGATTTTAAAAAAGAGCTCGTAAGAATGGACCTCGAAACTCTGGGGTTCTAGGGTAGGTGGTATTACTTCTTCAAAATGGGTAATCCACAACTCCAAGATCCCGGGGTTCCGAGTTCATCAAGTGTTAAGCTCAACAATAACCTCAGAACTTTGGGGTTTTAGGGTTCAGAAAAGAAAGAAACCTAGAACTCCAGGGGTCCGAGGTTCCAGGGTTGGGAAAAGCAAGCAACTCAGAACTCCAAGGGGCTAGGATTCTAGGGGTGAAACTCAGGCACGCAGAAAAAATAAAACATGAAAAATGAAAACAAAGAAAGAAAACAAGAAAAACCCACGACAAAAAGGAATATCTAAACTACAAACGATGAGGAAGTTAAGAAAAATCACCAACCTAGTGAGAAGAATCACCCAAGAACATGAAAGAAGCTCAGAAGGATAGAGGCACGAATTAAGGATGCAAGAAAGCAAGAGCTCTGGAAGATTGAATGCACAAATGAGCTTTAAAAAGTTCACTATTCATATTTATACCCCCCCGAACCTCGTCCTTATGAGCACCTTAAATAGGATCTCGGGACTTTGAGGTTCTAGCATTCTGAGGTCGATAGTAAAAACCCAAAGAACAACCACCTCACCTCGAGACTTCAGGGTTCCAGGGTGAAGGAGAATCAACAAGAAAGCAAGGATCAACCTCGAGAGTCTAGGTTCCGGAGTTTAGGGGTTGACGAACAAAACACAGCGCACCTCGGGACTTCAGAATTCTGGGGTCTTGAGGTAGACAACACCAAACACACCTCGGGACTCTAGGACTATGCAGTTTTGAGGTAGACAAAATAAAATGCACCTCGGAACTCCGAGGTTCCGAGGTAGATGAAACAAAAATAGACAAGACAAGGCACCACCTTGGGATTCTGGGATTCCGAGATTCCAGGGTAGGTGCACTAACAAGAAAAAAGAGCCAACTTTGGGACTCCGAGGTTCTGAGGTTCTGAGGTGGACAAAAAGAAAACCAAAAAAGGAGGCCTCGGGACTTCAGGACTCGTGAGTTCCAAGGTAAAAGAAACAAAGCCGCAAAAAGAAAAAAAAAAGGGACCCATATTTTCAACACAAGGAAACTAATGGGGGTTAGGTATGCAAGGCATAACACATCCTTACATCCTTAATTCTAGTACCTCTAGTGTGGGGCATTCCACTCCTTTGCAACATAGTCCTTGGGTCTCCCTCATCCTACCCTCCATCCTTTATTCCTCTATATCCTATCCATATCCATCCACTCAATCCATCTGTCTCCTATCCTAACAATATCTCCTTCCATTCATCCATCCTTTTACCAAACCTTAGTTCTCCCTTGTCATTGGTTTGAATTCATTTATCCTATCATCCACAATCAAATCCTATCCATTCAATTGTATTCCCCATCTCATCCAATCCAATTCAATCATATTCCCCATCCCATTGAATCATTAATCTACCTCCCATATTATCCAATCCATTTTCTACATCAAAACTGAGCTTTTCTCATCTATCAGAGCTTATATTGACTCGCACATAATCCAAACATCCATCCATGCTATGTTAATCAAATCCAAGTGAAAATCCTTCCATTTGCAGACTTTGCACAACAAACTTGTCTTTTGCCATCCATCAATATATCCACACCCTGCCCATGGAGATGCATCCTTCCCATGTCTAGCAGTTTTTCCAAATCTGTCTTCCTGCCCATCGGGATGTATCCTTCCCATGTCTGGCAGTCTATCCAGATCCATGTCCTACTCTTGGATATAGATATTAGTTGGCCATGTGAATGTTGTTTGCATGATTGGGATTTTCGCTCTGATTTTTATCTTGTGTCCCGGGACTATACTTGTTCAGGACTACCTTGATTATCTGATATCTTGGTATGTCTTGGCTAGTGTATAATGGGGCATAATTTTATGCTATGGTGTGTTTTAAGGTTTCCCTTGTATGTACTGGCAACCCTAAATTTGTGTTTATCAATACTTGCATTATTGTGTGCAAGGCATACCTGTTTGTTTGAGAGTCAGTCCACACCTTGGATATTCAAAACATTTTGATTCCTATAATCAACAGTGTAGATAATCTGTGGCAATATCAAAACTAGGTTTTCTCCCCATATTTGCACAACAAGAAATCCCATCCACTTCATTTCGTTCATCCATCTCAGAGGCTCCAGTTCATTTATTCCCTCTTTCATCATTTTCTTCCTTTCATTATTTAGTCTTCTAATCCATTTCAAGAGCAAACCTGTGTTCTTTGAATCCGCTTGTCCTCTCGATGGGGCATACCACTACTTCCTCGTCATCCTTCCTCCTGATAATTCTTCCTCATCTCATGAATGGGGCATCAAGCTACTAGTCCTTATCCTCACCATCCACTATGTTTTACTCTTCTTTGATATAACATCACTTCAAGATGCTATATCAAAGAGGGGCAAAATGTCGACACCTAAAATTAATTGAATTAATGTTAAATTAATTTAATCATATCATAATAATTAACCAATTTAATTGTGTTAATTCCCTTCTTCTTAAGATTAATTAAATCAAATTTAATCAATATTGTCACTATAGTCCAATAATTAATTTATCAAATACATGAATTATTTTCTCATTCTTTTAAAGTCAACCAAATCATTAAGTCTTCTAAATTCCTCTTAGTTAACTAATTCTAATTAATTAACTTAATTCATGTGATTCCTACAAATCACTTTTCCTAATCCCCACTCAGCCTAATTAATTCTTCTAGAAACTCTCTTAATCCTACTTATCATTATTCTCCAATTTTATATTCCTCCACTCATGTCACATCAACATTGTGACTTTCAAGAAAATTTTAATTTCTTTAAATCCCCCCATGCATCCTTTATTTTGGAATTTTAAATTCCTCTTTCCTCTCCCCAAGGAATTTAATATTCCTTTTTATTCTCCCCATACACATTGATCCATGTCTTCCCTCTCAAATCAATCTTGGTCCTCCATTGGCCTCATCCAATCTATAAATTGGAGTCTCATTTCCTCACAATCAACACATAAACTATTCCCCTAATCTTATGTTGCCCCTTTCTTCCTTTATCTTCCTCTATCATATCCTTATCATGTCCTCATGATCCTTCATCAAGTCCGAATCTATTCATTTCCATCTAATCCAAATCCAAATCCTATCAAATCATTCCAATCTTGTTATGCATTTGGAGAGCATTCCACATCCATCAAGAAGAGCACATCCAAACAAGTGGAGCAACAAGAGAGAACTCTACTTCATCATTTGTTCAATTGGAGCAACAAGAGAGAACTCTCTCTCTTGCAAGGTATAATTATGTTGTTGGATTATGCTTTATTTGGATTTCTTATGCTTATTTGCACTTAAACTAACAATTAACCTTGCAAAGTTTTTCTCTTGCTTCATAGGCTTCTTGGATTATATCAAGACTTTTATTGCCTCATCTTGCGTGTAAATGTTTTTCTAGGATTCAATTCATTAGGACCAATTTATACCAGACATCTCTTGTTATTTTGTAGAATATCTTATTTTAGATCTAGATGACACTATTAACAACATACATCTTATCTTTGATGAATATGATCCTTATTTAGTTGTCATAAGGGAACATTGAGATCCTCTGATTCATTCTCTACATGATCATTCCTTGCCATTTGATACAAGTGTGGATTATTTGGCACAACATTTTGAGGAGATCTCTTTGCCTTCATAAGAGATACTTGAGTATTTTGGTTGTGTTATACATCAATTTCTACCCTTTGATTCTTTTTTTGAGAAGGTGACATTTTTCCCCTTCACATTCCATGTTTGGAGAAAAATACATCTTCTTTTTAAAGACACATGAAGTTGGGAGATTCTTCCTCTCAAAATACTCCATATGTTCATCCAAATGGGTGATTCATGAGAGAGAATGAATTATCAAACTCAACATTATCCTCAACAACCTTAACAAAGTAAGATGGGTGGAATAGGATGATGACACTTCACCCATTCTATCTCTTGAAATCTAATTTTTTCTCACTTAATTAAAGGGCCACTTAAAAAGGTCTAAAACTCAATCATACAACAAAATAAGTTTTTGAAAGTGTGCTTAACCCTTAAGTGTGCTCTTAGGGTCCTGAAAAACATAAAAGTAACATGAAATTAGGCACTCTAAACAATTAAAAGACCCAACTTAAAGTAAGCACGAATAATAACAAGATTAAGAGTTTTCCTTTCAAACATAAGAGTTAAAAGATCAAAGATCAATAAAAAAAAAAAATCTAAATATCAATTATCAAATAGGTGAAACACAACACTTTAATATGCAAAATCATAATTTAGTACTTCAACAAATGAAGTACTTATAGGATTTTGGTGATTCTCCCTTCTCTCCAAATTGAGTGGGCCAGAGCCCTATTGAGGGGCGTAGGTATCCCGTACCGAAGTTGCAACTAGTAACCAAAGATTATGTCCTAAGGGATATTCCTTCCTTCTAAGAAAGAAAATATTGTTTGTTTGTTGATAGAATCCTTGCAAATTAATTACTATGTTTATTAGTCCACTATAATAATCAATTATCCACTAATCCTACAAAGTTTATTCTATAATGTCATTAACAAGTACCCAATAATTATATAATCCAACTATGTGAAAAATTTATTGGAATTAATAATTAATCATGTATAACTTACCACTTAACATTACTTCAATGAACTCCAGTCATGCATGTGTATGGTCAATTTGCAATTCCATTTAAACTAATAAAACTTCACCCCAAGCTCTTAATCCACTTCATGACTTCCTCACCATGATCAAACCAATGCATTAGTATATTTATAATCAATAATCTAATCTTCTATAAATCCAGTCTTTTCTTTATTCACTTACTTAACTTTTCATACATAGTCTTTTGTAATTAATTATAAATCAACAAATATTGCGTCCAATTCTTAGACCAATTTAAATTCAATATCATAAAATAAATCAGATATCAATGTCTATTTTAGTATCCAAATAACATTTAATAATTCTAAACTTAACTATGTCTATTTACCACTCTATTAATTTTAAAGAAAATAATTTAATTCCACTATTTATACAATGTACTTGTCCACTCCTTGACAATATATCCTCAAGTTCTCCAATATGCGATAAAACAGAAAAGAAAGGATAAACAAGAAAATGCTATACATTTTAATACTAAATTAGACTCCTTAAAGAGCTATAACAGCTATACATAGTGGTAGGCCTTACATTAGTGTACCTTTTATTCATTTACTTCCATGAATAGAGGTTTTGGTGAGTAAAAAGTAAAAAAATTTCAAGAAATGCAAGGATATTAAACTATTAATTTGTCATCTTAAAAAGTAATTCTATTTAATTTTCAGGTTTGAAGCATTGCATTCATCCTCTTGAATCTTTGCTACCATTTTACACTTAATATTTTTTTTTGTGACAACAAACCATTTGGGAAGAAAACTTCAGTAGCCATCCTTCCAAATTTCATTATTAGAACTTGATAGTATCATGCCCATGAAAGGAAAATTCCACTTCTATTACAAATGAAATTCTAAATATAAAAAAAATCACTTATGCTATCGTTTTCAAATTTTCATATGTTCAATCAAGGAAGTGTGTCAATGAGAAACTAACATCAAATGATTTTCTATAAAGACACAAAATATGAAACCTTAAATAACTTTCTCCTAGAATAAAATATAAATATTACACATTTTTCTCTTTCATTACAAAATGACACTCTTTAACCAAAAAGTGTTTAAATATTTATCAAGCTTTCATTTCAAAATTGTCATACATGTCAATGGAAAAAACACAAAATAAAGAATTGTTGTCCTCCCAAACTAATGGCATCATGAGGCCTCAATAACTTTAACCATACCCCCGAGAAAAATAGATACATTATACACAATGAAAATATATAATGATAGCATGCTAACATAGTACAATCTCTCATTAACACACCTTTCTCTAGCTTACATGCCAACTCTTGTCTTTTTCAATAATCAATCCACATAGTGAAATATTTACCAAAACTAAGCATAAAATGTGAAGGATAACTTATCTCTCTCTCTCCAATCTCTCAAGTTTATCTCTATATCTAATAAATATTTTTTCTTATTCAACCATCTCTCCTTTTTCTTCTTAAGCCAAATTCTCCAAATGGAGAAGTGGGTAATAACGCTACGTTCATTCTCCACAATGTATATAGGAATCTCTACCCAATACACTTTCTCCCAAGCTTCTAGCTCATCACCTCACTAAATTAGGCTTTTGAAAGGTCTCATCAAGCCCCAACAATAATATCACATGTACTAAAGGTCACCAACCTAAATTTATTGAACCTATGGACCAACTATTAGAAAAAAAGTTGTAAAATTTACCAAACAATACCTTTTAAAGATCCATATGGGTTTTAACTTAACTAGGGGTTCTGATACCTAAACCCGAATTACATCACCTTTCCTTAAAATCCACTATTCTATAAAACACATTTAAAGTAGACCCACATTATTAAGACCCATAAACACAATCATCCTAACAATAGTACTCTCATTCCCTAGATAGGGCTACACTTGTAACTTTCCAAGGAGCTATTTTATTTGGTCTTGACATCTCAACTTTATCCTTTTACATACTTTATTAGTTGTACAATATAACCATACTATTTTTTATATTATTATAGTGAATCATATTCCATAATATTACTTTCAAATATATTACTCATCAATTATAGTATGTTACTACAAATCATGTTACAATCTCAAGCCATATTTAACAATTGATACATGCATACATTTTTATTGATTATGAATGATAAATAAATATAATAGTAAAATAATATGGGAGAGTTATCAATACTAACCATTCATAAATAATAATTTAATTATTATGCTAGATTAAGTTGATTTTTCTTCAAGTACTTTAGAGATAGTAGAAACACACAAAAGAATGTAACAAATGGAGTAATCACTCACAACATTATTTGCTATTTTTTAAAAGCTAAATAGTCAAGATATGTTTAGAAATTAAGGTTACATTAATTTATTAATAAGGAAAAACTTATTACATGGCATGATTACCATGAAATCATAGGGAATATACAAAATTACATTTCAAATACTTAAACACTCTTCATCACATCCCAGTGCACCTATTTAGCATTAACCATAAACTAACATATGACTCCCAATGCTTGGGAATTGTTTGGCCTCGTATAGACCATTGCATACATCAAGCTACCAACAATTCTTGCAGAAGGAAGTTAGGTCATCTCCTCCATCTTGGTAAGAGTCTTTGGACAATCCTCCGCAGAAAGATTTATCCCATAAACAACTAGAAAAGCTATCTACAAGTAGTCATGTTGAACCTCTCCAACATAGATTTCACATACTTTCTCTAGCTGATCCAAAATGTTTTGTTAGTTCTATCACTTTTGACCTTTATTTCTACAATATAACAAGAATAAATAATATTCCTATAAATGATGCAATACAATATTATCAACTAGATTGAATTAAATGAATAGAATAAGGTAGAACCCTTGGTTAGATAGGCCAAAGTGAAAACATAGGAGTGCATAAGATTACAACAAGTGTCATAATCTTATGACATGAGACTAAAATAAATAACTTTTCATGCCATCTAAAGTAGAAAAGAGATAGTGTGATAACACCACTAAAGGTGGATCATCCACTTAAGGTGAAAAAGTGAAACCACAAAAGGTGGATGTGAAAATGTGAGAAAGCAGCTAAATGTGGAGAGACACCATAGTATGGGAATGATAACATGATAACACCATCTAAAGTGGAGATGCTAAAGAAACCTCCTATGTGGCCTCTAAGTAAGCCTAAGTGACATGTAACTAGAACCTAGGTGATTAATAACCAAGGCACAACATTTCAATTAAAGCAACAACCCTCCTTAAGTGCAACTTAGGGAGAATTCATACAAAAACTAATAATGCATGATGGGTCCTAGCTATTAGGGCATGTTAGGTACCCATGTACAAATGAAATGCAATCTCTTACAAATAAAAAATAGGAGAAAATATAGTGGGACAAAACTCTTCCCCAAAAGAGATGAAAAAGAAAAAGTTTTAAAGAAGAATGAGAAGGAGAAAACCCCATGCGAGGAAAATGTTCCCCCATAAGAGAAGAGGAAAGACCATGAAGTCCCCCCTGAGTGTATAATATCTTGAAAATATGGTCTAATGATGTCAAACAACATTCCTCCCATTAGGAGAAAATAGAGCCAATGTTACACTAAGAATGTCAAAGGGTGACGAAACAAGGTACCACTATTGATGAAGAAATGATGATGAATCTCACTGCAACATGATAAAGATTAGGCATGGAAACATTGGCATGAGCATCAATTGGGTATTCAAACTACATACACTCTCAACTAGAGACATGTACCAAGTCTCAAATTATAGTTCCCAACCTACTGAACACGAGAGGATTACAACCAATGAAGCCTCAATGACAAAGTATAAAGAAGTGTGGCACTTTATTGTAGTGTATTTACAATATGACTCATATAAGAGATAACATTAATGACATGACAATAATAAAAATTTGGAAACAAGAATGAAGATTCCATCAAAGATGGCTTGAAAAAGACCATTGATGATGCCCTCTAATTGGGATGTTTCCAAAGAAATAGGAACAAGTGCCCCTTGACTGCTTAGTTTGATAGGTGGAAGAAAAACTTTCTTTCCCAAATTTATTTATTGTGAGAAAATTTATTTTAGAAAAATCTTATTTAAAATCTTAATTAAAGAATTTATTTAAAAAACACATGATTAAAAAGTTTATTAAATTAATAAAAAAAGAGTTGAGTCTTGACATTGAAACAAATTTATTTTAAAAATAAAGAAAAAGTAGTTTTTATTATTTTTAAGAAAAATATTATTCTTAAAACAACAATAAAGAATATTATAATTTTTTATTTTTTAAACTTTATTAAAGATGGTTTAATTAAATTTTACTTAATGGAGAAAATGATTTGTCAAACACACCTCGACTATTGCTTCCTCTAGATTGAGTTGATAATTTAGAAAAGATGAGGAATTCAACCCATATGATGGAGAATGGGATAGATAAGTCTTTCAAAAGTGCAAATGGATTAAAGAAAGAAATAGTAAGGATATTTGATAAATTTTTAGGCATTCTTGAAATAACTCAAGCCCTCATGGTAGAGTATGATTTTTTCTCTTTCACTAAAGATTACACCATGTTGAGACTCCAAGAAATGAATAATTTACCTTAGTAGACTTTGGTGAATGGAGAAGTGTTGAAGGAAGGACAATCACATGATTTTTAACATTGGTATAACGTACTCCAGATAAGGAAGGTCATATTTGAGGATATCAATAGTGGTTGCACTCAAGTAGATAATGCCATAAACCTGATACATGATAAAATTGTTGAACTAACTTAAATTATACTTGAAAAGGAAATGAATGAAGGAAACCATATAGATGTTGATCAGCTAATTGAGAGAGTGGAATTCATATTCTTTGGGACACCCAGATCACCTTTAGAGAAATAGCTAGATGGCATACACTTACTCATGGTACTTGCAAGATATCAAGAACAAATATTTCAAGTTAGGATGGGAGAAAACCTTTGATTCTTCTTTAGATGAGGTAAGCTTCATGCAGAATCAGCTAAAAAATGAACATGTTGCTCCAATAATAGATATTGAAAGTATAATGTCCAGATTCATTTAATTTGCAACGAAAGGAAAGGATAAAGGAAACAAACTTCTAGAAGAAAGTTTGTTATGATTCCATGTGGTATCATTTTTCTCATTGGAGGATTTTTCCTTTAAGTTTGTGCCAAATGGATGTCACATTCCAATTAGATAATATTAAATAATTTCCAATAAGACTAGGTTTTGTTGTAACAAATCCTAATTAGGGTTTAGGTGGTAGGATCTTGGCCCTCAATTTTGATTTAATCTTGGTCATTCATTGTATTTAGGAGCACTATATAAGCCCCACTCATTTCATTTGTACAGGGTCAATTAGAAGAATTTGAATCATTTTTACTTGATGCTGCCAAATTATTATGTTTGGAGAATTTGCTTATTTCTTCATCCTTATATGAGAGAACTTAAAATCTTAAAAAGACAACAAAAAAAGATAAAGTATAAAATTTTCTTAAGTATTTGGATGAATGAAATATTCGTGTAAATGGTTGATAGTGATGCTCCTATTGTTCATACTACTAGTATTTCACTGATGGTGAAGTATCTTACGTAGTCAATTGAACCCATTTTAACCAAGATTAACTTCAATTACTACTCCTTCATTGATATGCTTCATCGTGATGGTATATATGCTTGTAGTGGTGATTTGAAATCATTAGCTATCCCTAGAAGATCACACTAGCCTTGTGGATATATTCATCGCATGTCAAAGAAAAGCTTACTTGAGTCTCACTTGAAATTGTCCATCACTCTTGCATTATTATTGTTAGTATAGCATTTCTATACCCTTCATCATTTATCTCTTTTTTATCAAAGAAATCGTTAGTAGTAGGAAAGAAATTTAGTGTTAAACCATTCATAATAATAACATTCCTTGTGAACAAGAATATTATCTTCAAGTCCAATTATGTAAGTTCCTTTGGAGGAGGAGCAAACACATCAACCATTGAAACTATCCAACATGTTAAAACCTAAAATTGTAAACCTTGGAGTCATCTCAAGTGATCTTTGCACTCAACATTTAAGAAGTATTTGTTCAAGAGAGCATAGTGTATTCGATACTTTATTCTATGAATATTGATAGTGCATAAAAATAAGTCAACAATTAGAAGGACTGAGGACCCAAGACCAAGATGCCTACTACTAAAAAGGAACAAAACCTAACAAGAATTCAACATTATAAAATAAACCCATACCACAAACAAGTAGAACGAGCATACCAAAAAAAAAAAAAAAAACACACCCCCATTGAAGGCACACATTAATTTCTATGTACTTGACATGGGAGATTATGATGTTATACTAGGCATGACTTGGATGTCTTCTCTTGTAGAATTTACATTTAATTTGGAGAAGGTAGAAATGAGATTTGGGCATCAGGGGAGGAAAGTGGTACTTCATGGTTTATCAGGTGGTGGAATTAGGGTGGTATCTCTTAGGCGGATGGAAAGGTTGATCCATCTGTTGGCAATATTACAAGGATATTGAGAAGGTTGTTGATGATTATGGACATAACTGATTAAAAATGTTTTACTATCTTGATATTATTATTTTGTCATTGATGTCAAGAAATTGATTTTCTAATTCAGTATGATGTTGCCATATCTTAAGAAATATGATATGAAGATTATAAAAAAGTTGGTAAAGAAACAGGAAAGAATATGATGAATAAGGGGATAAATTATTCAATGGGCAACTCTACCAAGTCAGACAATGATGAGATCTTGATGTTTTAGATTGTTTTAACATCATACATATGTTGTAAAATGTAAAGGTTAATACTATACTATGTTATCAAGCAAAGAACCTAGTCGGTAAACCCTAAGGAACCTAGTCAGTAAACCCTAAGGTTATCACAGTCGGTTAATGAAGACAAAATGTCTACCAAGTAAAGTTTAGTATTCACCGAGTTGTAACCGAGCTATAATAGAATGCATTAAATGTTTACATGTGATATTTAATGAAAGATGTTGATGAGCTGGAGCGGATCAATGATTGGTAAGCTGTGGAAGAAGTTTGTAAACAAATCTAAGGCAATGGAAAGTCAGCAAGAAGATCTATAGCTCAGATTGAACCACATTACCCTAGCACAAGTTCCAAGGTGAATGTGCAAGTTCCGAGGTAGGGTAAAACGTTTTTAGATCGAAAGATACAATGAACCTGGACAAGATTGAAGATCTGATGGCTATGATTGATCATGGGAAATGTGATCAAGGAGATTAAGTGGTTAGAAGATTGTTTATAAATAAGGAACTATTGATAAACAATGTATGCGGGCAAGTGTATGCATAGGGGATGCTACATAGTGATTACCGAGCACAGAAGCTTGAAGACCTGTTAGAATAACAGAGTATTGATGCCTAGCAGATAGACAAGATTAGTTCTATGTCTAGATTGTATTGAACAAATAGGAATCTGCTTTAGCATTTTAGATGTGAAGTTGCAGATAGATTCTATTATTGTTATTTTGTGAAAGTGATAGGAAATCTCTTAACCGAGTGGACTTAACAGTCTTATATGTAAATCCTCTAACAAGGTGACATTCTGATTGAGTGTTTGAAATCCTTTAACAAGGTCACTTCTAACAAAGTGAAGATCCTAATAGGTATGAGGGAAATTTCTTAACCAGGTCACATCTAGCAATGTGTTTTGTAATCTTTAACAAGATTTGCTTTTAACCGAGCATACTCTAGAAGAGTATATTTCTTAGTGGGTCCGAAATCCCACAGTGGTTTTTCCCTATTTGGGTTTCCACGTTAAATCTGGTGTTATGAGGTTTATATTGTTCATATGCTTTTATGTTTGCATGTTTGACAGTTTCTGGTTATATGACTGATATATGTTACCGAGGTTGAATCTGATGTTTTTATGGATGATTAAGTTTGTATGATTCACCCCCCCCCCCCCTCATCTTGTTGGCTATTGGATTTGTACTTATATTAAGTATCAGAACTATCAATTGGTATCAGAGCTTTGGACTCCGAAAGGAAAGTTTAAAGGAACTTGAGTTAAAGATCCAAAGATGTATAAGAGGGATGCACCTAAGCTGAATAAGTCAAGTTTCTCTACATGGCAGAAAAGGATGAAGCTACATCTATCAGGAGTTGCAGAATATGCTTTATACTATCTGGAGAATGATTTTGTTGCACCGAGCACCTATCCATTGACTATAGAAGAGATAAAGGCAAAGCAAGAACATATTCAAGCAATGATTGAAATAACATCTGCATTGACCGATTCTGAGTTTAATGATCTAGAAGGCTGCAATGATGCAAAGGCAATGTGGACTAAGCTCATATCTGTATATGGAGGAGATGAACATGTTCAAAGAGAAAAAGTTGATAGTCTAAGAGGACAACTTGAATCTATGAGGATGAATGAAGGTGAGAACATAACCTAGTACAGTACAAGACTAAAGGAGATTGTAAATCAAATCAAAGGAGCAGGAGGAACTATTGAAGAAAAGGATGTGACAAGTAAATTGTTAAGAACACTTCTACCTACCTATGCAATCCAAGTCTCAGCAATCAATGAATTGAGGTCTGTACCTAATATGTCAGTTTCCTTGGATGCTACTATTGGTAAGCTACATGCATTTGAGTTAAGTAATTTTGGTAACAGTGGGTCATCGGTAAATAAAGTTGAATCTGTATTTAGTTCTTTTCATCTGAATGAATCTAATGATTACAATGAGAGAAAGTATAAGTACTCTAAAGGAGATCACAGTGGAGCAAGTGAAATATTTCAGAAGAACATGGAGGAGGTACACAAACTGTATGAAGAAATCAAAAAGCAAAAAGAGTTTGAAGCACTATTGGCCAAAAGGTTACCGAGAGGCAAAGGTAAGTATAAAGGAAAACTACCTTTGAAATGTTTCAATTGTGATAAGATTTGACATATGGCTTCTAACTATCCTGACAAAGATTTCACTGAAAAGAGAGATTACCGAGATGACAGACAAAAAGATAATCACTATAGAGGACACCGAGACTTCAGAAGAAGAGATAGAAAGACATGCTTAATTGCTGATGAGGAATCTGAAGATGATAAATCAGATGAGACTGATACAGAGGAAGTTTTTTATGTGGCCATCAAGGATGGATCAGATGAAGAAAGGTATGAAGAAAAAGCCCTAATATCTCACATAAACACTAATGATTCTTGGATTATAGATAGTGGATGCTCACATCATATGACAGGAGATAAACACAAGTTTGTTATGCTAGAAGATTATGATGGAGGCTATGTTAGATTTGGTAATGATGCACCATGTCCGATAAGAGGTAAAGGATCCATAACACTTCTTGATAAAGCAAGATGCAATGATGTTTATTGGGTTGAAGGTTTGAAATATAATTTGTTGAGTGTAGCACAGCTAAACAACACAGGTTACCGAATAGAATTTTAGAAAGGAATTGTCAAAGTTCATGACAAGAATAGAAAGTTAGCTGCTATCAGGACACAAACAAAAGGTAATACATTTCACCTTGACACTACTCACAACAAGTGTTTGCATGCAAATATTGATAACACCTAGTTATGGCATAAAAGGTTTTGTCATGTTAATTTTGATAATCTAATCAAGATAAGTAAGAAGCACAGAGTAAGAGGTCTACCGAGTCTTGAAAAAATTGAGAATGCTATGTGCCGAGGATGCCAGATGGGCAAGATGACAAGATCCAGCTTTAAAGTAAGTCCTACACTTCTAAGGGAATTTTAGATCTTGTGCACACTGATCTTTGTGGTCCTATGAAAGCTCAAAGTTATTATGGTGATAAGTATTTCATATTATTTGTGGATGATTATTCAAGGATGATGTCAGTAATGTTTTTAAAAGAAAAATCAGAAGCTTTTCAAATGTTTAAGTGGTACAAGGCTAGAGTTGAAAATGAAACAGGAAGACAATTGAAATGTCTTAGATCAGATAGAGGAGGAGAGTTCACATCTGATGAGTTCAACCTATTTTTTAATGATCATGGTATTAAAAGATAGGTCTCCGCACCAAGAACTACACAGCAGAATGGAATAGCTAAAAGAAGAAATAGATCTATTGTGGATTGTGCTAGAACACTGATGATTGAGAAGAAGGTTCCACAAACATTTTGGAGAGAAGCAATAAGCACAGCTGTTTACACCTTGAACCGAGTTCAATTGAAGAAAGGTACTTTGAAGACACCTTATGAAATCTGGTATGGCAAGAAACCTAATGTAAGTTATTTTAAGATCTTTGGAAGAAAATTCTATGTTCATAAAGATGATAGAAATGGCAAGTTTGATCAGAAAAGTGAAGAAGGAATATTTCTAGGATATTCTTCTAGAAGCAAAGTATTTAAATGTCTGATCAAATCATCTAACAAAATAGTAGAAAGTGCAAATGTGAAAATTGATGAAATTGCATAAAGAACTGATGAAAGGAATTCCAAAGAACCAGAAGACTATGATGAATTTGTCTATGTGCAACCGAGAAGTCCTACCGAGATAACTGTTGAAGGAAATGAGGAAGATATCTAGTTATCGAGTTACGAAGAGGATCATACAGAGCCTACCGAGCCTGTATTATCCAAATATGTCAGAAGACACCATGCACCAAGTCAGATTATAGGAGATAAGGATGATCCAGTGATGACAAGGAACAAACTGAGATAGAACACATGTTTGATATCTGAATTTGAACCGAGAATAGTGGAAGAGGCATTCAACAGTGAAGATTGGATAAATGCTATGACTGAAGAGATTGACCAAATCAAGAAGAATGACACATGGACACTGGTCCCAAGACCCAAGGACAAAAATGTAATCGGTACAAAGTGGATCTTCAGAAACAAGCTAAATGAGAAAGGTGAGGTCATTCGGAACAAAGCAAGATTGGTTTGCAAAGGTTATGCCCAAGAAGAAGGAATTGATTATGGTGAGACTTTTCAACCTGTTGCTAGACTTGAAGGAGTTAGAACATTGTTGGCATATGCTACTTTCAAAAACTTCAAGGTATATCAAATGGATGTCAAATCTGCATTTCTGAATGGAATATTAGGAGAAGAAGTTTTCATTGAACAACCTGAAGGATTTGTTGAAGACAATAATAAAGATCAAGTATGTAAATTGAACAAAGCTTTATATGGTCTGAAACAAGCACCTAGAGCATGGTACGAAAGATTGCACTCTTATTTGATTAAGATTGGTTTTATAAGGACAAGTGAGAACAACAACATGTACATGAAGAATGATGAAAATGGAATACTAATCTCAGCCATATTTGTTGATGATATTATATTTTGTGGAAATGACTCTTTATGCAAGAACTTTGGAAATGAAATGAGCAAAGAATTTGAGATGTCATTAATCAGTGAGATAAGGTATTTTATAGGCTTACAGATACTACAAATGAAAAATGAGATTTTCATTACTCAATCCAAATACATAAAGGAAATCTTGAAGAAATTTGGAATGGAGGATTCAAAGCCAGTAAGTACTCCTATGACTACAAACTGCAAACTATCAAAGAATGATGAATCTGCATCTGTTGATGAGACACTCTACCGATCCATGATTGGAAAACTACAATATGTTGTTCACAACAAGCCAGATATAGCACATGCAATAGGTATTGTTGCAAGATTCTCTGTAGATCCTAAGGAAATACACATGACAGCAATCAAAAGAATTTTCAGATACTTGAAAGGCACTGAAGATTATGGCTTAGTATATCAGAAAGGAAATGATTTTGATTTAAAAGTCTATACTGATGCTGATTGGGCAGGCAACATTGATGACAGAAAAAGCACAAGTGGAGGAGCTTTCTTCTTAGGAGAAAGACTAGTGAGTTGGCTTAGCAAAAAACAAGGATGTGTTTCTCAGTCAACAGCCGAAGCTGAATATGTTGCTGCAGCACTGAATTGTACCAACATTGCATGGATCAAACAATTGTTGGAAGGTATAAATGACAAAGTTACCGAGCCAGTAACTATATTTTGTGACAATACTAGTGCCATTAATATTTCAAAGAACCCTTTTATGCACTCTAAGACAAAGCACATATCTATCAAATATCATTATCTTAGAGAAGAAGCTCAAGAGAAGAAAGTGGTGTTGGAATATGTTAACACAAAGAAACAAATAGTTGATATCTTCACCAAGCCACTACCAAAGGACACTTTTGAATATCTCAGAAGTAAGTTAGGGGTCCTACCCCTATCTTTTACTCACTGACTGAGTTCGGTGAAAGCATCACTTCGATGACTCTATTGAATATCTTTTGGGGAGCTGATGCTGGAGTGATACATTTTAGAATGTTTTTCTGAAAGTGTACTAGAAATAATACTGAGATAATACAGAAAATAATACAAGGAACAGGAATTGTAAACAAATGCTCTGACCGAGACTCAGTTGATACACAACAGCAGGAAATAACTTCTTACTGCAAGAAATTATGTTTTAGTTCTATTCTTTTTGGCATTGTTGTCAAAGGAGGAGAAGACCAAGAAGAAGAACCAACAAGGAGAAGACCTACTCAGGGGGAGAAGACCACGAAGGAGAGGATCTACCAAAAGGGGAGAAGACTGAGAGAAGACTATAGATTGAAATATAGACTGAAAACAGAAGAGAAGTCTGATGTATAGGGGAGAGCATTTCAGCATTTCAGAATCACAACAATCCAAATTTTTTAAAGATCAAATCAATTGGTTTTGCCATCAATGCCAAAGGGGGATATTGTTGGCAATATTACAAGGATATTGAGAAGGTTGTTGATGATTATGGACATAACTGATCGAAGATGTTTTACTATCTTGATATTATTATTTTGTCATTGATGTCAAGAAATTGATTTTCTAATTCAGTATGATGTTGCCATATCTTAAGAAATATGATATGAAGATTATAAAGAAGTCGATAAAGACACAGGAAAGAATATGATGAATAAGGGGATAAGTTATTCAATGGGCAACTCTACCGAGTCAGACAATGATGAGATCTTGATGTTTTAGATTGTTTTAACATCATACATATGTTGTAAAATGTAAAGGTTAATACTATACTATGTTATCAAGCAAAGAACCTAGTTGGTAAACCCTAAGGAACCTAGTCGGTAAACCCTAAGGTTATCGCAGTCAGTTAATGAAGACAGAATGTCTACCGAGTAAAGTTTAGTATTCACCGAGTTGTAACCGAACTATAACAAAATGCATTAAATGTTTACATGTGATATTTAATGAAAGATGTTGATGAGCTGGAGCGGATCAATGATTGGTAAGTCGTGGAAGAAGTTTGTTAACAAATCCAAGGCAATGGAAAGTCAGCAAGAAGATCTATAGCTCAAATTGAACTGCATTACCCTAACACAAGTTCCAACGTGAATGTGCAAGTTCCGAGGCAGGGTAAAACGTTTTCAAGTCGAAAGATACAATGAACCTGGACAAGATTGAAGCTCTGATGGCTATGATTGATCATGAGAAATGTGATCAAGGAGATTAAGCGGTTAGAAGATTGTTTATAAATAAGGAACTGTTGATAAACAATGTATGCGGGCAAGTGTATGCATAGGGGATGCTACATAGTGATTACCGAGCACAGAAGCTTGAAGACTTGTTAGAATAATAGAGTATTGATGCCCAGCAGATAGACAAGATTAGTTCTATGTCTAGATTGTATTGAACAAATAGGAATTTGCTTTAGCATTTTAGATGTGAAGTTGCAGATAGATTCTATTACTGTTATTTTGTGAAAGTGATAGGAAATCTCTTAACCAAGTGGACTTAATAGTCTTATATGTAAATCCTCTAACAAGGTGACATTCTGATTGAGTGTTTGAAATCCTTTAACAAGGTCACTTCTAACAAAGTGAAGATCCTAACAGATCTGAGGGAAATCCCTTAACCGAGTCACATCTAGCAATGTGTTTTGTAATCTTTAACAGGATTTGCTTTTAACCGAGCATACTCTAGAAGAGTATGTTTCTTAGTGGGTCCAAAATCTCACAGTGGTTTTTCCCTATTTGGGTTTCCACGTTAAATCTAGTGTTATGAGGTTTATATTGTTCATATGCTTTTGTGTTTGCATGTTTGACAGTTTTTGGTTATATGACTGATATATGTTACCGAGGTTGAATCTGATGTTTTTATGGATGATTAAGTTTGTATGATTCACCCCCCCCGGCTCTCATCTTGTTGGCTATTGGATCTGTACTTATATTAAGTATCAGAACTATCACCATCATGATTAGATGTAGTGGGTGACTGAGATTTTAGTGATGCTAGAGGTGACTGGACAATAGAAATAGGAGTATCCTCCATAGGTTCAGTCATTGTTGACCAAACACTCCAAAGTGTTTGGTGATATAACTCTAGGTAGACCTCCTAACAGGGGCATTGAAAATGCTATAGAATTAGAGGAGGGGGATAAACTGATTATTACTACACCCTACAGGCATTCAAAAATGTATAAGGATGAGATCGAGAAGGCTATCAGTGAGCTTATCGAGATGGGGCACATCAAGCCTAGTAAGAGTCCATTTTCATCTTCAATTGTGTTGGTTAAAAATAAGGATGGGGCTTTTGAGGATGTGCATTAATTATAGAGAGTTGAACAAGAAAAAAAAAAGAATAGATATTTGATTCCCAGTATTGATGAACTCATAGATGAGTTACATGGATCCTGTTACTTCTCCAAGATAGATTTTAGATCCGGCTACCATCAGATTTGGGTCAAGGAGGATGATGTGGAGAAGAAAGCTTTCAAAACTCATTATGGGCACTTCGAGTTCTTAGTCATGCCCTTTGGCTTGACTAATGCACCAGCTACCTTCTAGTCCTATATGAACATGACATTCAGAGATCAATTGAGGAGATTCGTGCTGATATTTTTTTATGACATATTGATTTATAGTAAGAGTTGGAAGGAGCATCTGAAACACATAGATATTGCGTTGAGCATACTAGAGTGTGGATCCTTGCACACAAAGATTTCTAAATTTTCTTTTGGGATGACCAAGGTATTGTATTTGGGGAACATCATTAGTGCTGAGGATGTTCATTTGGATTCGGAGAAGATCACGACTATTATAGATTGACCACCACTGACGAAAATTCCTTAACCGAAGGGATTCCTTGGTTTGTGTGGATTTTACTACCGCTTTGTGAGGGGTTTTTCTCAGACTGCTACTCTTCTTACAGATTTGACTTGGAAGGATGCTTTTGAGTTATCAGATAGAGCTCAACAATTCTTTGATATGTTTAAGGAATTGATGAGCACTTGCCCAGTTTTAGCTATTCCAAATTTTAGCAGACCTTTTGAGTTACATTGTGACACCTCAAGTGAAGACATAGGTGTCATTTTGATGTAGGATACACACCCAATTGTATTTGAGAGAAAGAAATTAGGGGTGTTGAGAGGAGCTACAACATTTATGACAAGGAGATGTTGGTGATACTACACGCCTTGGCTAAATTTAGACAGTACTTGGTTGGCAGTAAGTTTATAGTCAAGACGAATCATAACAATTTGAGATATTTCCTTGGGTAGAAGGATTTGAATGATAGGCATCAAAAGTGGGTTAGAAAGCTACAGGCTTATGATTTTGACATAGTTTTTGTCAAAGGCAAGGAAAACATAGTTGCTGACGCTTTATCCAAAATACCTCACTTGTGTGCTTTGGGAGTGTTGGAGGATGATTGGAGGGAGTTGATTGTTGCAGAGTATGTGAAGGACAAGTGGGCTACCAAAGTTATTGATGGTACTATTCAGGATGATAGGTGTACATAGTGGTAAATGACTTTCAAATCATTTTAAAAGAGAGGATCTTATTAGTGCCAGGATCTGCTATGAAGCAGAAGATCTTGAGAGCTTTTCATGAGTCACTGCTAGCAAGTCACCCAAGGTTTTTTAAAACTTTACAGGTAGGTGAGAGAGTGCTTCACATGGAAAGGGTTCAAGACAAAGGTGTTATAGTATGTGAGGGAGTGCCTTGTGTGTTAGAAGAATAAGCATGAACACTCTTTCCCAGGTGGATTATTGCAGCCCCTACCCATTCCCGGGAGGAAGTGGGATAGTGTGTTGATGGATTTCATTACGGGCCTACCTAAGGTCCAAGCCAGGGATTGCATATATGTTGTGGTTGATCGGTTGACAAAATTTTCTCATTTCTTTGCCATTTCATCCACCTATACACCACTTTAGATAGTAGAGTTGTTTATCACAAAGATATTCAGGTTGCACGGGTTGCAATAGAGCATTGCCATTGACAGGGACAACAGTTTCATGAGTAATTTTGGCAGGAGCTCTTTAGGCTATGTGGGACAACGCTTACATTGAGCACTAGCTATCACCCGTAGAAAAATGGGCAATCTGAGATTGTGAATAAGTGGGTGGAAGGATACCTCCATAATTACACTCTAGAGCAGCAAAAGGTATGGATCTAGGTGAGTACTGTTATAACACCACTTATCATATTTCTCTCTTGATGTCGCCTTTTATGGCCCTCTATGGCTATGAGGTACTGAGTTTTTTGGACTTGTTGTTTGGTGATAGTCGGGTACCTAAGGCTAAGGATATCTTACATGAGAGTCAGGATATAATGAGGTCCTTGAAGGGGAATATGAAAAAAGCTCAGAATCAAGAAAAGCAATATGCATACCAGCACAAAGTGGAGCGATCTTTTGACGTTGGTGACATGGTTTACTTTATGTTGCAGCCTTGTCGATAATCCATTCTTAAAAGGAGCGGTGTAGAGAAATTGAAGCCATGCTATTATGGGCCTTTCAGGGTTATCAAGAGAGTTGGAGAGGTGGCTAATGAGCTTGAGTTGTCGACAGACACTAAGGTGTATAAGGTGTTTCATGTATCTCACCTCAAAAAGGCGTTGGGTCATAACATGGTACCTTTAGTAGAGTTACCTTCTTTGGATGATGAGACAAAACTTATACTAGTTCCTGAGGCCATTCTTGATACTAGGGAGCACACTTTACAGAGACGGGTCATCAGGGAGTATTGGTAAAATGAAAGAACTTGTTGGTAGAGGATGCTACTTGGGAGGGCGAGCATGTTTTGCAACATCTAGAGTTGAGATTACTTGAGGACAAGAAATTTCAGGGGGGGGCAAACTGTAATGTCTCCTTTTTAGCAGTCATGAGGTGATTTGTCATTACTCCATTTTTCCATGGTCCTGAGGGTTAACCAGGACTTTGTAGGGATCGATGAAGGATTTGGCCTAGGCAATTTCAGTTTCAGGCCAATCAGAGATATTTTGACACGATTTCTAGATACTTACTATTTAATAAATTAATGCATTTTATTATGCCAAAATTTTAGGATTCATCTTTCATCAACAGGTTTGCCATTTTATGAAAAGAACTAAAGTTAAATTTAAATATTTAACTTTAATGTTTTTTTAAATGTGTGGACTATAGTTTAAAGGGAAAAATTAAAAAGTTCCCTTTCAAATGGGAGACATAAGGCTTATTATCGTTTTATTATAAATTTCTACTATCCCATATTCTTGGTGCATTGGGATTTAGCCCAAATGAGGTAATAAAAGGAAGCATTAAATGCAGATTTAAACATCTTGGAAATTGTGTCTTGGGATTTGTGCTTTGTGGATTTAGTTTTGGAAATTTCTTTGACATTTGGGGACAAAATCCCTCTTGTTTGAAATTTCTCTTGCCTATGAGAAACGGTTTGGGAAATCTCTTAAAAGCAAATTTGGCTTTGAAAGAAAAAATCGACTTTTCATAGACTGAGACTGTTTTTCTACAATGACAAAGCACATTGAATGTGTAAGAGGTTATCTTCCAGCACTGAGTAAGAGGTTAGACTGGGACCTATGTGCGTAGGGCATACAACATGCAAGCTATGGTTATTGAGCCAATAAGCAACGTAGTGACTGCAAGCATGTAAATATTTAAAGGAGTTTGCAAAAAATACGCATCTTAGTTCCCTAAAATGCGAACAGTGAATTACTCTCTCTACTGGGCATTAACATTCCTTGACTGGGCGTAGGAAGTTCAATTTGTTGGGCATGAAGAGTCCCTTTGGCTGGGCGTGAACCATATCATTTGCTAAGCGTAAACATTGCTCGTGGTTGGGCGTGAACCGTATTATTTGTTGGGCTTGACCAATTCTTCTGGTTGGGCGTGATTATCACCATTAACTAGGCATGTACATTCCATCATTGAAAACCATTGTACAAACAACTATGCGTGACTCTTGTATTCACTGTGTGAAGGGTAACAAGAGGCTGTGGATCTTTTTGAAGACTTTTTAGTTAGTGGTGTGAAATAAGGGGGCTGCAACAGTAGTTGTATGAGTGAAGATATCTGCTGGGTAGTAAGGACAAACAGACTCTCAACAAACAAGCTTTTTCCAGGTTCCCAGTTCATACGCTTGCAGTTGTAGATCTAATATTTGTGTATTAAATTTATGATTAGTATTTTTCTCTAGGGAGGAAGTATAGTAACATTGAAAAATTGTGAATGCTGGGAAAATTAATCAATACCAATTGTTTACTGTTTAATTATTATGATTTATTGGTCTTCTATTAGTAATGTGGATGGAAATCAATGTACATTTGAATAATTGTTGGCTGTAAAATTATTACCCATGGGTATATGATGAATGAATACATGGAAACAATTAAATGCAACGAGAACAACTAAACCACATAAAACTACAGGAAGTAAGTAAAAATCAGACCTTTAATAATTGACTGCCAATTGTTTATAGAAATAACAACAACAGGTTGTAAAGAGAATTAACAGCAAATAAGACAACCTCCTACAGTGGTATCAAAGCAGAAGATTCTACCAGCCTGAGGGTCTTAAAAATCATGCATCATCAATATTATTTGAGGAGAAATAGGTCCAACACTAACCTCAACAATCAGACTGAAGTAGGGTGAGAAGATCCACCTATAATTGAAGAAATAGGTGACCCCTTTCCAACCTCCTACAGCGGTATCAAAGCAGAAGATTCTACCAGCCTGAGGGTCTTAAAAATCATGCATCATCAATATTATTTGAGGAGAAATAGGTCCAACACTAACCTCAACAATCAGACTGAAGTAGGGTGAGAAGATCCACCTATAATTGAAGAAATAGGTGACCCCTTTCCAGCTATAAATATGGGTGAGAGAAGAGACCTAGGTGAGGAAAGGTTTTTACAATTATTAGACACGTTGGTACAAGGGTAGAAATTAGCAGAACAAAGGGTGCAACAACATAATCAATGATTAGACTTGTTGACACAGATGATAGCATGACAGATGGGTATTAATGTGAATAACTTAGGTGGAGGTAATGCTGGAAACAATAAACAAGGGGGTAAGGGGGAAATAATAGACAAAATGGAGGCAACAATGGTGGGCACAATGAAAATGGACGAGGACAGGTGGCAGATAAGTTTGGTCATGCAGCACAACCCACTAGGACAGCGAGTTCTAGACCTCTCATATCCACTTTTCCACCTAGAGTTCTAGTTCAGCCAAGTGTTGAGCCATATATTGTAGATTTACAAGATCAGTTTCGAAGAGATTGGGAGAGTGGAGGACAATATTTTCAAGAAGCTATAACTCTATGGCACTACATTGACATGAGGATGAGATGCATGCCTCGTGCAAGAGAGAGGAATCAAAACTATGAGTTAAGGAAGAAAGTAAGGAAGTTGTCTCTACCATATTTTAATGCTTCTAGAAAAACTACAACACGAGCTTAGGTCCAAAAGGTGGATACTTACCTATAACTTAATCGTATGCTTGAAGAAGAAGCCATTAAATATGTTACTATACATCTTGATGGAGTTGCTCATGAGTGGTGGCACCACGATATGGTGACTATGGGACATGGACAGATTACTTCCTATGTTGAGTTCACAGAATGATTGATTGAGAGGTTTGACAACAAGGATCTTGAGTTGCATTTCAAGGAGCTAGAACAACTTAGACAGTGGGGGTCAGTAGATGCATATATTGCCGAATTCCAGAGGATTGTTGTGTTAGTGACTAATATCTCATAGAGGAGGCTTGTTTTTTATACATGGATAATCTTTCAGATCCATTATGTGGTTGGGTCAAGGGACATGATCCTTTGACATTATAGGAGGCCATTAAAAGGGATAAGGACTTGGCACCATCATCCTACAAGAGTAAATTCTAGTCTAAGGACTCTCATTTCAGGAAGGACAAAGATAAGAAAAACATTCCAAAAGGACTCACATTAGCCATGTGAGAGTACTAAGAAATTGGATAGTGACTAGTTGAATGAACTTAGGAGGAAGAAACTATGTTTTCATTGTAGGGAGCCATGTGGTCCATCTCATAAATGTCCTCTTAAGATTAAGGCCAAGAAGATTGAGTAATTTTCAATTGAGCAGAGAGACTCTCAGAGTTCAGAAGATTCATCTACTTTTGGGGACAACGATGGTAAATCAACAACTCGAGGGGACAGTAGTGATAAAAAGGTGTTAGTGCGATTGATAGGCACCCAAAAATCAATTACCTTTAAGGTGCATGGTGTGATACAGGGGCAACAAGTGATATCATTGATTGACACTCGTGCTACTCATAATTATATTGATGCTCAAGTAGTGGCAAAATGGCGACTAGAGACAGAGGATCATGAGGGATTCAGAGTTATGGTGGCTAGTGGACACAAAATCCTATTTTTAGAGAAAATTACTAATTTGTATATGAGGATTGGTGATTATGAATTGTTTGATGAGTTCTATGTATTTGACATGGGAGATTATGATGTCATACTAGACATGACTTGGTGACCTCTCTTGTAGAGTTTGTACATTTAATCTAGAGAAGGTGGAAATGGGATTTGAGCATCAAGGCAGTAAAGTGGTACTTTGTGGTTTATCAGATGGTAAACTAAGGGTCGTATCACTTAGGAAGATGGAAAGGTTGATCCATCATGACCAGGTGCAGTAGGCTGTTGAGATTTAAGTGATGCCATAGGTGACAGGATAGTAGAAGTGGGAGTATCCTCCATAGGTTCAGTCATTGCGGACCAAACAATCCAAAGTGTTTGGTGATATACCTCTAGGTAGACCTCCTGACAGGGGCATTGAACATGTTATATAATTAGAGGAGGGGGATAAACCTATTATTACTACACCCTATAGGAATTTGAAAAGGTATAAGGATGAGATCGAGAAGGCTATCGGAGAGCTTCTCAAGATGGGGCACATCAGGCCTAGTAAGAGTCTGTTTGCTTCTTCAGTTGTGTTGGTTAAAAATAAGGATGAGACTTTCAAGATGTGTATTAATTACAGGGAGTTGAACAGGAAAACAATAAAAAAAGATATATGATTCCCTATATTGATTAACTCGTAGATGAGTTACATGGAGCCTGTTACTTCTCCATGATAGATTTGAGATCCAGCTACCATCAGATTCGGGTCAGGGAGGATGATGTAGAGAAGACAGCTTTCAGGTATCATTATGGGCACTTTGAGTTCTTAGTCATGCCCTTTGGGTTGACTAATGCACTAGCTACATTCTAGTCCTGTATGAATAGGACATTCAAAGATCAGTTGAGGAGATCCATGCTGATATTTTTTGATGACATGCTAATTTATATAGTAAGACTTGGGAGGAGCACCAAAAACACATAGATATTATGTTGAGCATACTAGAGTGTGAATCCCTATAGGCAAATATGTCTAAATGTTCCTTTTGGGATGACCAAGTTGTTTTATTTGGGGTACATCATGAGTGGTGAGGGTGTTCATGTGCATCTAGAGAAGATCGGGGCTATTATGGATTGGTTGACCCTTAAGTTCTCATTTTATTTTATACATGTTGCAAGAAATTGATCTAGTTGATTGTTTTTTTGATTAAGGAAAAAAAGGGTTTTACAAGGACCCGTAACCACAGAGTTTACAAGAAAAATAAAATATTCAAACAAAGTTCACTATGAAAGGAAAGCTGTATAACATGTAAAAAAAGACAACAGCAATAACCCAAAAGTAAGCAAAAAATGAACACCAGACATACAAAGCTAACCTAAGGACTTTAAGGTATCGACAATCTTAGCTTCAAGGATATTCATCTCTTGAGCCACCTTCTTCAGCTCCTAGATTTACTGAGGCACATAATCCTCTTTTCTATTTAGGTTGTCTCTAGTCCTATTCGAGGGGTCGGAGTCCTCTTTTTGGCTTCTGTCTTTGTCAGCTTCCAAGTTGACAAATAGGGTCCCTTGTTGGGGATTTTCCATCTTTTCCACCAAGGTGCTCATAGTAGTAGCAGAATTCTTCACAATTAAGTGGCTTTGCTTCATGATGGAATTCATAGTTTCTCAGATTTTGCCAATTTCCCCTTCTAGATGCTTTATCCTTCTTCATCTTATTCATGAGCTCGATTGATCTTTCAAGGCACTTGACCATTGATGTATTTTCTTCCTTAGTCTACAGAACCCCGGGAACATTCTGAGGCAACCCTTTGGCTTCCATTTCATCCAACTTACTAGAGACAACCTCGTTCTTTATGGTAAGCTCCTTTATCTCATGGAAAACCCACTTAATAATCATGAAGTAGTCAACTGCCCTGTTTCTTTCTATTTCCATTATGTCGTCAGGAAATTCCTAGTCAGGCTTGAAGTAGTGTCTTCGGGTCTGAGATCTCCAAGGAATCTAGGCCTATTTTATTTATCTGTGGGAGGGTAAGAGGTATTGGAGCCATCAATGGAACCAAGGTCATCAGAGGAATCCACTGGTGAATCCTTATAATAAGAAACCAACTTTTTCTTGGTGAGGGCTTTCTCTTTGTTTTTAGCTTTTTGAGTAGTACCAAAGAGGGTTTTCATAGAGGAGGCTTTTTTACTTGAAGGCTTTCTCTGTGAGGTTTTCTTTGACACATTCTTGGGGGGAGGGATCGGGGGTAGGGGGGTGGAGAGACTCTTCTTCTTCCCATTCAGTGTCCTATTCACCTTCATCCTCAAACACACTAACATCAATATTATAACCTTTTGAGACCGAAGTCAAAATGGGGTTCGATGGGGCCGACATATTTTGAAAATGCTCATGGGTTAATTGAATAAGGCTAGCATGTAGGATAGGATTCTTCCTAGGGATTTTTCAGTGTTCTTAATACTATGTTTCAAAGAGCAAATAAAGTATTAAGGAAATGAAATCCTCACCTTGTGTCGAAAATGATTGAGGAGGGAAAAATGGTAGTTGTAGACTTTGGTAAATCTGCCATCCATCGTGATGTATTCCATGATAACTATGAGAACCTCCCTCCATAGCGTCTTTACCTTCCCAAAATCAAAATAACTGTTAGAAATTTTGACCAGCACCTCCATTTCCTCAACAGCTTTGGGAAATTTGATGACCACTTCATCCAAAACCTTTTTGTCATGAAAGAACTTCACACCCTCTATGGAAAGCCTAGTAACTTCCCCAATGAGATTATCATCAATCTTTGCCTTCCTCCTGTAATACCCTAAAAATGGTCATCTAAACCATAGGCCCCCTAATCTCAATTTCATCACCAAGGTCCTAACCAAAGGAAATTAAAATTAATCTTGAGCACACAATTAATTTCTTAAATCATCAATGTCACATGGAAAATTAATCACTTTGAATTAATTAAATAATTATTTAATTGATTGATCATTTCAAGTAAATCATTTTTAATCAATTATCCCATTTATTTTATTAAATATCCTAGCATATCTAATTAAATAAATCAATTTGCCATTAAATCATCAAAAAGGAAATTCATTGAAAAAAAAGAATTAAAAATTGAGAAAAGAAATCAAATGGAGATAATCTTGAAAATCAAATTAAAAATTGAAAAAATCTCAAAAAAGCAATTAAAACAATTAAATCTCAAATTTGAATACAATAGAGAATAAATCAGTTTTTCTAATTTATCTTAATTTTAGTTCAATTTCCTTTAAAACTAAGAAAAGAAGTCAATCACATCAATTCACCTGGATTGTCCTTCTTCTTGAAAAATCTTGACCGCACATCATCATTTGATCTCAACCGTTGGTTTCTTTCTAAATTTTTTTAAAATTCGAGCTCTCATCTCTTAATCAAGGATCCTTGAGACTATATTGTTATTATGATGTTTTTTTTCTAGGTTCATTAATATTTTATATTGAGAATATTTTGATATTAGTTATTGCATATTTGTTAAATCATTTAGCTTAAATATTCATTTATAGTGTAATCATGAGCCTAATATTCATAAATCTTGCATATCTTGCATTCATGTATCTTAATCTTGCATCCATTTAGCTCAATTTTGTACTCATATAGATTAAATCCTTAATTTAGGTGTTGTCTAGTCACTGGTATTGCATATAAAAATCTGAGAGCAAGACTAAACTCACATCCACTAGAAGGCAATAGGTCACTTTGTAATGATTTATTGTTCATTGTTGATTGATTTACTAACCATGCATCTAATGACCTAATTGAAGTGTTGTGTATTCCAGATACAGATACGATTCACTTTTCACACACATATTTTTGGTGCCCACCATGGGGCGGAATGCACGACTACAATATTTCTAATGTTTCTTGAATAGATTTTATGTTTGGTTTTTATAGCTAATAAACATGTGTTAAATTTGCAAATAAAAATATTTCTTTTTGCTTGTTCTTCTATGACAATAAAAAATGGTCTTTTTTCAAAGGGCATAACTATTTATTCAACCAGTGGATATAAACCAATTTCTTATATGTTGTTTAAAACCAAGTTTTCGATATTTCACTAGAGCGATTTGCCTAATTTTGTCTGGTTTGAAAGTTATGAATGACAGAGTGCAGTACTATCATTTTACTTGTTCTTCTGTGACAGTCAATAATGGTCTATGTTTGGAGGGTATATATTTTTATTGAACCATTAGATCTAAACAATTTATTTATATGTTGTGTCAAACCAAGTTTTCTACATTTTCACCAAAGCGATTTGCCTAATTTTCTATGATTTGAAATTTATGAATGATAGAGTGCGGTACTATCAAAACTGTCATAACTAGGATAGTCCTAAAGAATGAAAATTCTTGTTAGATTAGTTTAATTCACATTTTGCATGATAGAATTTTATTTTGATGATTTTTTAATGTTATTTTGGCAACTAATTTTGGGCTTTTAATGTTTGCAAGTTCGCTTGACAAAGAATTCAATCATTAAACATACTCTTGCCAAAGATTATAAACTCAAAGTACTGATATCTTTGTTTTGTAGGTTGCCCCTGGAGATACAAACAAACATTCTATTTTCTTAATCCTTTTAGGAATAGTTCAATTTCTATAAGGGAAAGAACTTTATTTTACGTGTTTTTGGGAAAAATCTAGAGTAGGAGAGTATGCTCTTATCCATTCGGACAATCAGAAATCTAGAGCTTGATGTTTTTTCTATTAGAGTTTGAGATCTATTGATACCCTTAGAGGGCCTTCCTCCTGAGAAGCCCCTAAGGCTTGGTGAGAGGGAACGACCCAAGTGAGTCTGGCCAAATCCAGGAATCCAACTCACTATAATAAAACACTACTCGGGTGAAAGTCCAAGGAGACGGAATAATTGGTGGAATTGCTTCATTTATGAGGAGTGTCTCATGTTGAGCATCTTGTAGGGCCTCGCGGTATAAATCATGCTTGCGTGACTACATGGTTTCAACATTCTACTGGGTTTTGTATCTAAATCATGCTTGCGTGACAGTCAGGCGATCCTTCCAAATGAAACCCTTACTAACAACGATAAGATAGGGCTACCTGATTCACCTCCAAAAGGGGGATAATATTTGTGCAAGAGAGATAGTAACTCTCCCAAGACACTTGCCATATCGTTCCCCCATTAGCGTTTGGAGTCGGCTAATACGGCGTTGAGAATCCATTATGTGAGACTCAGCGATCATATTATGATTAGCTATTGGGTGTGTACCTAAGTCTGCAAGCAAATGTTTTCTTCTCTAAGCCAACTTCTATAGGGTTAGCGTGTTGTGCTTGAAAGTCATTATACATCTTGTGTGTTTATTGTATTTTCATCCTTGAAACTAAAACTGAAATACTAAAACTAGAGGAAACAAATCAACAACTCAGGGATCAAAACTGTCCATGTCCAAAAACTGGTCTCTATCAGTTGTCAAAACTCTGCCTATGTCCAAATTTCATCTCTATCTAGTCCTCTGTCATATCACTCTACTAAATTGTCATCTGGCTACATAATTATTGTCATATGAGTCTTCATTGGTCCTATCAGTTTTTCGTGTGGCCCTGTCAGAATTATCGTTTTGTTGTTAAAGAATTGTCGTCTGGCCCTTAACATATTGTTGTACGAATAACTATCATACTCAATAGATTGTCATTTGGAGATAACTAAACTATTGTGTGAGTTTAGGCAGCAACTCGTATGAGAAGCTATCTCTATCGTCTGGGAGCTGATAAATTGTCATCTAGGTCTGAAAAACTTTGTCCTACAAATTCTTGATTTTGTCAGTTCAAAAACTTGTCTATCCACACACTTTTCTAGAATAACCAAACTTGCTTAATCAGTCTACAACGAGCATAAAACTAGTCATCATAATCCTGAGCACATATAATCTTGATAGTGTGCCCCTGTCGTTGTGCTGCATGATTTTGTCGATCATCTTTCAGCTAGTTCAATTAACTACTTATCAAACTTAAGTCACTTAGATTACATCTTATACAGGATAGATCGTTCCTAAAACTAGAATGAGTCTTAGTCACTTCTCTCAAATAAAACTTAAGTTACTTCGATCACATCTTATACAAGATAGATCTTTCCTGAAACTAGACTAAATCTTAGTTTAAACGAACAACTAGCTTCAATTTGATCTTGACTTCTGCATCACATCTAGCTCTCGGTCACGTCAGTTATAAATGCTTGCTCAAACCAGAAGTTCTTGCAAGAAATATGACAAAGGTAAAGTACCATCATTTTCATCAAAAGATAATCCATTCTTTGTAGAATACCCCATCTCTAATAAACCTTCATCATCAAATTTACCATTTTTTTATCAGCCCTTATCTCCCACCATGTCTGGAGAAAGGCAAGAAAGACAAGCTACTAAACACAATACTTATGACAACCTCAGCAGTCATGCTAATGACAGTGATTCCTCATCTAGAGATTCTGAACCTATGGAAGCTGTTATAAATAGTTGTCAAAAGGATAAAGATTTCCAAAAAATGATGAAGATTACCATGGCTAGAGAAAAAGAAGATTATTTTCTAAAGCTAGCAAAGCAATGCGCTAAACTTCCTATTGATTATAAAATTAAAACCCTTATCACTAAAGAGGAAGAGACACCTTTAGCGTTGGTAAACAAACAATTGCAATTTTTACAGAGTGAAATTATAGAGCTGAAAAACAAGGATAAATCATCAAAGCAATATTCTTTGGACATGATATGTCTATTTCCATTTGACAAAAATCTTTACATGCCTCCATTTCCTTCAAGAGTGGATATTCCTAAGTTTGACAAATATGACGGTAATGTAAATCTTCAAGACCATGTCAAATAATTTTGTGCTTTATGTATGGAGTTCGTGCACAAACAAACATATCTCATGTGCATTTTCCTGAGGAGTTTAGGTGGACAAGCTATGGAATGGTTTTCAAGCCTACCTATGGGAATTAAAAATTTTAAGGAATTAATCAAATTATTTCTCCAACAATACTCCTATAACATTTGTGATCCAGTCACTATGATTGAGCTTTGCAATACCAAATAGAAAACAAGAGAGCCTTTTCTCACTTTTCTTCAACGTTGGAGAAAGATGTTCTCTAGATATTCATGGCCTATTCCAGATTCTAAGAAAATGGATATCTTTGTCAATAACCTAAACCCTGAATTGAAATATAGTATCCAAATGCAAGTGTACCCTTCATTCAACAAAATGGTGGATAGTGCCCTTAGAATGGAAGATGTAATTATAAAGAAAAGGGATATATCACTTTGAAAAGAAACACAACAAGGTTCTAGTTCCAAAAAAAAGAACAAATACTGGAAATACGGCAAAGATAACAATAGAAACATTGTTAATGATGGAGTGGTAGAAACTGTTAAAGAAAAATCAAAAGCCACAATATTTAATCTGGCTAGCAGCACACAAGCACTCAAAGCAACTGAAACTACAACAAAAAATCCTTCGAAAAAATAAAAAGAGTGGTTTAAAGAGAAACCTTGGCTTTAAAACCTAAATGCGATTTCACTCCTCTAGAAGAATCATATGAATCAGATTTTAAGACTATTAGCAAATGATTTGATAACATTTCCAGACAACTCTAAACCATATGATCCAGAAGTTAAACCCAAATGGTGGAGGGAAAACAAATACTGTGAATATCATCAAAATAAGGGTCATACAACAAACAACTGCATGAAACTCAAACATGAGATCTAAGACCTCATCGATGCTGGCAAAATTGTTGTTAGAAATCACACAACTAATACTGATCACAAAGGCTTTAAAGATCCCTTACCTACTTATGAACAAGGTGATTCCTCAAAATCCAAGGGAGGTCCCAAAGTCAATTACACCTATATTAACAATGACAATATGATCAACTTGATTGGATCTTTCCAATCAGAGTATTGCAATGTGATCATAATCAAAGGTAAACAAAATAAAGTGCAAACTGCAAATGTTGTGACCCGCACTCAAAAGAAGGTTACTCTCCAAGGAGCTAGTTCCTCAACTCTTGATCAAACAACATCAAACATGTCAACTTCTTCAAACAGACAACCACTACTATCATAGCTAAATTTAAACAATTGGTTTCATCATCCTCTCCTGGTTATAGCATTATCAAACAATTGAAAAGAACTACCGCTCAAATCTCCATTTTTGAACTGCTTAAAATCTCTTCTGCTCATAGAGAGATCCAAGACAAAGCTTTGCTCACTACTAATATCCCAAAAGATTTAGATGTAGATTGGTTTCAATCTATGGTGGGCCACCTGACTTTGCCTCATTACCGCACCTTCTCTGAAGAAGATGACAACTCACTGAATCACCCACATAACCAACCATTACACATCAAAGTTATGATCCATAAACACTGAGTCAAACATGTTTTGATAGATGCGCTAGGTTGAGTATTTGTACCTACAATCTATTGACATGGCTAGGATTTTCTGAAAATGTCATTGATCCAACAAAGAAAATAACAATCAAAGCTTATGATGAAGCAGAGAGAACCTCTAAAGGTCTGGTGTTGTTATCAATCAGGGTAGGACTTGTAGAAAGAGATGTTATTTTCCAGGTGCTTGACCTTCCTCTTTCATACAACATCTTACTAGGTAGGCCATGGATTCACGAAATAAAAGTAGCACCATCTACATATCATCAATTCTTGAAATTTCCTTATAACGGAGTTGAAGTCAATATTCTTTCTAATACAAGCTATACCTATAATGCATTGACACAGTGTATTGATACCTTTGTTCCTCATAATAGGGAAACCCCTACAAATACTAGCATGGATGGATGCAAAATAGAACCTATACTTTCACTAATGTCTCTTCCTCCATCACCAAGATAGTCTAGAAAACCATTAGAGATTATGAAACCACAGCCTTCAACTCCAAATATCATTTCTAATGGTTATTTTGTACAGTCATCTACTTCCCTTGTAGATGAAATAAAAGAGGATTTTGTTCTCAAATGGCTTTTCAAAGAAGATAGTCAAAGAAAAGAAATACAACACTGTAAAATTTCCCCAACACAATATGGTCTAGGCTATAAGATGATTCACCACATGGGATATTCAAGTATTGGTCCTCTAGGCAAGCGTCAAAAAGGTATTGTTGAGCCTATTTAGCTACAAACTAAGTCTACAAATGATAAAGGTGGACTTGGATACAATCCAAGAAAGTCATCAGATCAGAAACATACTTCTCACCATCAGTCTAAGTGGAGGAAAAAGATACTACCTTCAAGATCACCGACAATAAATACTCAACAAACTCAGGAAGAGTATGAAAATTAAACAGAAGAATTGGCAATCAAGATAGAAGAAGCAACTGGTAATCAAGTTCCAATTGTATCAACAATAACACTACAAGGAGTAGAAATCCTAAAAGACATGAGAGAAGAAATCGAAGGAATTAAAGAGTTGTTTGCACCACTAAACATTCTGGTCACATACACAAGTAGAATACAAATAGATAATTCAGAAACTGGCTCAAATGAGTATGAATGGGTTCCGGATCCTCTCTCAAATACATCTATGGTAGAAACTCCTGAAGAATATAGTGACAACATAGATGAAGCACAAAAGATAATACGCTTGAAGCTACAAAAGGAAATAGAAGAAATCGGGCTAAAAAGACAAGAAGACTATGAACAAAAACTGAAAGAAGAAAGAACATAAGAAAATTCTTCACCTACTATATCTCCCTCTAATGAGATAAAAAAAATCAAGTATGGAACTACAAAAGAAGAATTAGAGGCTACAGAAGCAAGGCCAATTATTAGTCCAGGGGAAGCTAAATGGAAAAGATGACAAAGACTAACAGAGTCATCAAGGTCCTATCAACAAGTATGTCAATACAAGTGATCATTGAACCAAATCATGAAGGAACTTGCAGCATCAAAGATTTAGATATTGATACTATACATGCTTTTACTAAATCACCTGAAGAAGAGTCAAAAACTTCATCTCATGACTCTGATCACTCTGACAAAAGCTCTATTTATGACAATACCTATTCGACATCAAACTATGACTACTCCATCATGAATGTCGAGATTCTGCCTGTTGACCCTGTTACTATCAAACCAAGATATGTAGTCCAGTCTGAAGTAGAGGATGGTGCTAGTGGTAGGTCTGTTGGATTAGGTCCCCTAAATATTAACGTACACTTCAATAATCATGTTGTAACTCTTCCTTGTCTCGAGACATTTACGCAAGGTAGTCTTTTGGAATTCAACTTATGGTCCAAAGTTATGATGATAATACCGTGAACTCCCTTGAACCTATTAAAATTTTATCATTGGTACATCCTGAACTAATTGATTGTACTCTTCAAGACCAACCTTTGAATATACCTACCTTTGCCAATGACTATACATTAACCTACTATCTTAATGCAGTTGAACCAATGGACTCTTCCACCAATGAACAAATTAAGAACATGACAATAACAAATGACAAGTATCTTAGTCGAAAAAAAAAAAAAAGAGTTCTAATGGCGAAAACCACACTGTGGCGGTGTCAGAATAAAAATTAGTAAAAATAAAGGATGTACCTTATGGTGAAAACCTCTCTGAGATGCCTAAAGGTGAGATACTTGACATTTTGCCTGTTCACTTTCAAGAGCGAACATCAGTGTTATTTAAACCTACACAGCCAATAAACATTGGAACAGAAGAAGCTCGGCACACCATACATGTAGCTCAATCCTTGTCAGCTGAAGAACTAAAAGAATTTGCTGATTTATTCATGGAAAAGAAGATCAATTTTGCATGGACATATGCTAGTATGTCAAGTCTGGATCCTGACCTCATAATGCATCATCTCTCTATCACTCCTAGAGTTAAACCTATTAAGAAATAACTCTGAAAAATGCATCCTCATGTTGCATTACTTGTTAAGGCTGAGCTAGAAAAATTACTAAAATTTGGATTCATTAGAGCAATTGATTATGCTGAATGAATATCTAATATTGTACCTATTTCTAAACCTGACAAATCAATCCATGTTTGCATTGATTTTAGAGATTTAAACAAATCCTGTCCAAAGGATGACTTTCCACTTCTGGCTATGAAATGTAATCTCTAATGGATGGTTTTTTTTGGGTACAATTAGATCAAAATTGTACCTGAGGATCAAGAGAAAACAACATTCACCAATGCATGGGGAACCTTCTGCTAGAATGTAATGCCCTTTGGTTTAAATAACATAGGTACTACTTATCAAAGAGCCATAACAACAATTTTTCATGACATGATGCACAAAAAAATGGAGGATTATGTCGATGACACTCTAGTTAAGTCCATGAAAAGATCAACACATCTATCAGAACTAGGTCCAATATTAGATAGAATGGAAAAATTCAAATTTAGATTAAATCCTAAAAAATGTGCATTTGGAGTTACATCTAGTAAGCTCCTAGGATATATTGTTTCAGCAAAAGGAATTGAAGTGGATCCAGAAAAGGTTAAGGCGATCATGGAAATGCCACCTCCAAAGAATATCAGTCAAATGAGAAGTTTAAAAGGACGCCTCAAATCAATAAGACACTCTATCTCTTAGCTAGCAGATAAAGCTCAACCATTTACAAAGGCACTATGAAAATGAGTCAAATACAACTGGGATGAAGATTGTGAACAACATCTAAAACAAATCAAGGACTATATTTCAAACCACCTATATTGATTCCACCAATTCAAGGTAAACCATTTATTCTATGCATATCAGCTACAGATATATCACTGGGGGCACTTCTGGCACAACAGGATGAGAATAAAAGGGAAAGAGCTATATATCATATCAATAGGACCTTGGTGTCCTATGAGATTAACTATACTATCATCGAAAAAGCTTGTTTGGCATTAGTCTTTGCATCACATAAATTACGACACTACATGTTAGCACATTCTATCAAGCTGGTGGCTAAGATTGATCCACTCAAATACCTTCTCAGCAAAGAAACACTTACAGGAAGATTGGCTAAATGGGTCATGGTTCTTACAGAATTTGATATTGAATATATAGAATGCAAAGCTATCAAAGGACGGGTCATTGCAAATCAACTTGTTGATGCTCTGCTTGATGACAATCAACCTTTGTACATAGAATTTCCAGATGAATCCATTATGCACCTTACTCAACGATCATGGAAAATCTTCTTTGATGGGTCTTTCACTCAACATGGTTCTAGTGCTAGTGCTAGAATACTTTTTATTACTCCTCAAAGATATTCAATCCCAAAGGCTTACTCTTTCCTTGCACAAACAATATTGCAGAATATGAAGCTTTGGTAAATGGGATCAAGTTGGCTATCAAATGGAAGATAGTTGAATTATACATCTATGGAGACTCTCAGTTGATTATCAATGCAATCAATGATATATATTAGACTAGAGATGAGAAATTGATGCCTTATAAGAGAATGGTTGGTGACCTCAAGAAATACTTTACCTTTGTATCATTTTAGTAGATTCCCTAATCAACAAATAGAGCAGCAGATGCTATGGCTACCTTGGCATCTATACCATAGCTACAAGAATCTAACTTCCTCTTTGAATTCTTGGTGGAAGAGTTACATTATCCTGCCTATGATTCTCCTTAGTCCCAGATGGTCTATTCTATTATTGGACATGACTCATCTCGTTATAGCCACATTTACTCTTACTTGTGTGACCAAATTATTCCTGCTAATCTTACCCATAATGAGAAAAGGAACCTAATCTGAAATTCTTTACTGTATGTCATCATCGCTAACGATCTATTTAGGTGAGGTTTGGATAGTACTTTGCTTAAGTGTCTATAAACTGAAGAGTCTCAATGCACATTATCTGAAGTCCATGAAGGTATTTGTGGATCTCATTCAAATGGTCTAACTTTAGCTCAAAAACTACTAAGGGTTGGCTACTACTGGCCAAATATGGAGAAAGATTCTATAAAATTTACTAAAACTTGTGAGAAGTGTCAACTACATGGGAATCTCATACATACTCCAACAAGCGATCTAATACCTTTCGTCACACATTGGCCCTTTCAACAATGGGCATTTGACCTCATTATCCAAATATATCTGGCATCATCTAGCGATACAATTTCATTATAACTTCTACTGAGTAATTCACTAAGTGGGTAGAAGTGAATCCACTAATCAAAGCAACTAGTAAACAAGTAGCTCTGTTTATCCTTAACTATATCATTTGTAGATATGGGATACCTTCTTCCATTGTGACTGACAATGGAGGATAGTTCAAAAAAAAAGATCTAGATGAGCTATGTGAAAAAATCAAAATCAAACAACACTGGTCATCCATATACTACTCTCAAGGTAATGGACAAGTTGAAGCATCTAACAAAAATCTACTGACTATCTTACACAGAATAGTAAACAAAACTAGAAAGGATTGACATCTGCAGCTCAATCCTGCACTATGGGTTTATAGAACGAGTATCAGAACACCTACTAGGGCTAGACCTTTTTCTTTGGTGTATGGGTCCAAAGCACTCTTTCCTATTGAGGTGGAAATACCTTCTTTAAGAGTTTCCTTGCAAGGTCTTGTTACTGATAGAGACTACAAAATATCTAGATTGCAAGAACTCAAGTTGCTAGATGAACGTTGGCAAGTGGCGGTTGATCATCTGAGAGCATATCAAAAGAGAATGTCTAGAGGTTATAACAAGAAATTTCGACAAAGATAATTTTAGGTTGGTGACCTTGATTTGAGAAAAAATCCTAAAAATCAACAATTTCGAGACAACAAAGGGAAGTTTGAACTCAACTAGTTGGGTCCCTACATTGTTACTGCAATCTTTGGCTCTAGAGCCTATCAACTCTCAATATCAGAAGGCGAACAACTTCATGAACCGATCAACACTATCCACTTGAAGAAATTATTCACTTAGTATTCTCTGCTCCAATAATCTGTACAGCTAAAATGTCTTGAAAAAATCCTTAAAATCCTAAAATGTCTTGAGAAAAAAAAAAAAAAAAAAGATTCTTTTTCAAGGAGGTGAAAACCTGGTGAACAAGCGCCTCTTGTACTCCAGCGCTCTATCTATCAATGCAAGATTGGCATTTCCCATTCTCATTCCCTCTTTCCTGCATCTTTGCTTTCACTTGTACATAACTTTTAGTCACTTTTGTGACATCCTGGTTCTTTTGGAACCCTCGTGGCTTGAAACCGATCAATATCCTAGTCTTAGGGTAATCGACCGATCAATTTACATGTCCCAAGCAATTTAACCAAGTCATCTTTCTATCGGTAGTACCAGGTCATCCACTCTGAGTCACTCACCCGTCAACTAACTACTGAAGATTTTTATCACTGAGTAAACAAGCAAAACAAGACTACGGAAAAAAATCACTAAACTATTTGAGATATGCATGAAGTTTTCTTTATGTGTTTTCATTTACATTGGTCTTCCATTATTATTCCCTCTGAGTAACTCAAGGAAGTGTATCTTGACTAAGAGGAGAAAGGATTGGGGGCATAATACTTTTCTTTTTTTTTTGCTTGTAGGAGTGAATCCGATGATCTGGAAACATCTAATCAGTTGGGTGTCTGTGATAAGTGCCTTCACATCAAGGTGAAATCGCCACACATACCTCGACTCTGCTTATTTATATGCTACGGGGAGGTTCGAGTTATTTCTTTAATGTGCAATCTGGATGCATGCATAATCTGTCGAAAGATGTGAACAAAAAATGGGTCATTGCGGACAAGATAATTAATATTGCATATATAAAGGAAGGAACTCTACTTTGCCTGTTGTGTTTGTAAACTGCCCAATGATGAAAATTAAGCATACCAAATCTAGTGACTAGGTTTAGGTTGCATTCATTCTAAATTTTATGCATTTAAAGTTATTTCGGTGTGATAACAATGATCTCTTTATCTTTTGAATGAGAATTTGAAGCAATTGTCATTTCTTAGCTAGGTGGTCTCTTTTTCATCATCGTTTCTTCGATCAAGTACTTGTGTATTGAGAAGTTAGTTGCATACATGAGCATCTTATATAGATCTATACATTTCATTTTATACTTATTTGTATTCATATTATTGCATGAAAAAAGAAAAAACATTTGCATTACTAGTTACTCATTTTCATCATTCATTTGCATATGAAAAAAGAAAACACAAAACATTCATATTCATCTGCATTACATACATCCATACTGAAAAGATATGCATACATATAGAATAAAGCATATAGAAATACATCTCATAATGAATCAACACAAGTACGAAGAAATCAAATCAAGAGCTCGTATATATCATCATTATCTTAGTATCTCAAAGTACAAATGATATCAACTGTCATATACAATGTCTCATCGGAGCAAGAATTGTATAGGCTACAAAAATGGGGTATATGAAAAAATCTGGGAGATATAATAAATCTAGCTCTCTATCTCTCCCTCATCGACAAGTGGAGGAGGTGGTGCTTGTTGACTAACATCCTGTCTAGGTGCCCTAGCTCCCTCAAATCAAGCCATATATTGAGAATACAGAACAACTTGTTGTGCTACTGGGACCGCTACACTATAAGTTGCAACGTAATAAGCTGCATAACTCATCTAATGCAAAACCTCTCGCTAAAGAGAATCACGCTCTTCTCTCACCTCAGCAAGTTGTCGACCTCGCTCTTCGAACTACATCTACGCCACTATCAACTGTGACTGCAAACCTATCAATCTAGTCCTGAGAGACCGTACTACATTTGGTACTCCCTTCTCTCTCCCAACATCCCCCTCTCTGCCTCCCTACTCATTTCTTTTTTGCCTAACCTCCCTAGGAGTCGCTCTCTCCTCCTCACCTCCAACCTCTGCTACCCTAGCACCACCAACCTCAACCCCAGCAGCTCCTAAGGATCCACCCTCCCCTCTAAGTCATTGTCTAACTCCTACTAGTACCCTACTGGTACTAGCCCCAGGATCACCTCCTACCCATCTAGGTGCATCCGGTCTCTGCCCATGTACTTTTACTCATCCCTGTACCTGATCTGGTATCTATGCCTATGTTAGTGCCTCATCCTCAACCTCCTCTATAAGAGGTGCATGCTCTCCGGGATCTATAAACGGAGAAAAAGGATGTCTCTGAAACCAATCTTTGTACGAGGGCAATACTCCCGCGTTTGCAACATCCTCTAGATAATCCCACCTATGTGGCTATAAACCCGCTAACTCCTACATGCTCAGCACATATGATAGCCTTGGTCCCCATCCTCATCTCTCCTCCTCTCCATATTGGGCATAGGTTGTGAACTCCTAGGATATACCCTGCGGCCTCCCATACTGCCTCATCACCCTAGATACTACAAACCACTCAATGATAGACACTAATTTGCTAATGAGAGGTGGATTCATGAACATGTCCTTCTTCTAAGCTCTCCAATCATCCCACATCTCTAGAACCCTATATAGTCTCTATACTACGGAAATCAGATCATCCAACTGTCTCCTCCAATAGTCAGTCTTGCCCAGATGGGGTTGAGTAACATAACCTGAATAACAATAAACAATAGGCTGGTGTGCCTCTCTAGAATCATATACTATAGGTCTATATACTGGGATATGCTCTCATACCCATATCTGTAACACTAAAACACCTGCTACCATGTTCTTCCCCTCCCGATACACAATCTCGTGCATCTCATGATACATATGGGCAAGAAAGCATGATCCCCACTCTAATCTCACAGGATGAGTCAACAACCTCTCAAGAATTATGGCCCAATCACATAGAAAACCCTACTGTTCTCTATCAGGCATAATAAAACAACCGATAATACCTACTAAAATGCATGTCAGAGGGTCTTGCTCAACATATCTACTCATCAAATCATTCCAAGTAATGGCACACTCAAGAATAGTCTCATCATGGAATATTTGTCTCAATGCTAAAACACCTGATCGCTGAGTAGAATCATAATCAACCTTGTCTCTAGCAAATAGAATCCTCATAATCCTATATATGTCCTTTGGTGTGATAGTCATCTCTCCAACCGGTAGATGAAAGGTGTTATGCTCTGAATGAAAATGCTCGATTAATGCAATCAACATCTTGTGATTCACATAGATATCAAGCATCTGTAAAAGGTATCTGAATCCACACAAATCAATATGTTCTCTCTCTACATTTGATAACCCACAGACTAGCCTCATCGTTAGCAGAAATACACATCGAAACTAAATATCCGAGAACCAAATCTACAAAATCAAACATTAAAATTTTTAGCACATGATCCAAATTGTGTTAAAAATATGTTAAACATGCTCGTGAATCCAAATATACAAAATTCAAAATTAAATATTGTTTTTTAGACTCTCAAAAATGCTTGTTGTTTTTCCTACGAGTTTCCACAGATGAGCAGAAACTCGTACGAGTAAACATTACACACCGCAAGAGAAAACATGTGCATACGACAAAACATATCCCATCGCACGATACAATGGTCACTCAAGAACAATGTCGTACAACTAATGGGATGAAATCAAACGACAAACCCTATATGCCCATACGACAAAATAGAAGGAGGATAGTTTGTCATATGACAAATGGTGTTCAACCGCACGACAAAATGATGCAAACGACTTCAAACGAAAACTAAAATGCAAAAAATAATAAATGGACATGCTAAAGATTGACCCCTTACCGCTGGGTCGTAGTTCCGTGGTTGATTATGACGTCTCTGGCGCTTGAATCGATGCTCCTGGATTGCAATGGCCATTTTTCTTCACAAAGGATTTTTAAAATTTTTTAACTTTGAGAGGTAAAAATGAATTGAAAATGACACATTGAACCCCATATATAGCTCAAACCCTAATTTTTCAACTTTCTCCAATAGACGTAAAACTTGTACCCTAAGCTAAATTGATTGTCCTGAGTCCATTTTCAGGATCGAAATCGAAATCTGACATCAATTATCTAGTCAAAATTTCACAATGTTGACCACTTAGCACTTTCATCCTCAAGTCAATTTTTGAATCATTTTGTGCTCAATTTTAAATCTCAATTAAAATTCTCAAATCAAATATGATTTTAATCTTGAACTTCAATCTTCGTGCTCAAATAATTATCATCGCAAAAAATTGCCTAAAATCATTGTACCCTCCCTATCTTTTGACTTCGCTCCTGAGGGGGCATACTCATAACATATTTTCAGTGATCGTCATCATCAAAAGTCGACAATTTTTTTTAAATCTTCATCTAAAGTCGAGCAAAAATATTTTCAAACAAAGAAAATCAATTAAATCTCGTTACTAGAGGCATCTTAACTAAATCACGTTGTATCAAGTTGAGAATCTTTGATGTCAAATAAAGCAATCTCTAGGGGCATATCAATCTTTGTCCTTATCTGAATCAATCTCCAATTAGATGTTCAGTTTCAATCACATCAAATCAAGCTGGACATTTTCTCTTGCTAATCGGTTCTTGTTCAATCAAGTTCGGAATTAGTTTTATCACTTTTCATAGTTGTTTCTTGTTCAATCAAGTTCGGAATTAGTTTTTCTTTTGCTTTGCTCTATTTAGTTCAATCAAGTTCTAGATTGATGCCTGTTTCTTGATCAATTAAGTTCAAGAATGGTATCTCTCTCTTTTTCAATCCTAGTTCAATCAAGTTCAGGATCGGTATCACTTTAATCAACTCTGCTCAGTTTCATCACTTCAAATCAAACTGAATATCTATCTTCATCGGTTTGTGATCCATCAAATTCAGAACTGATTTCTCTCTCTAACATCAAGTTTTCTTTGAATCAATGTGTTGCTCGCACATCAATTCAAAGAGGGGAAAATGTAATACCCTTAAAATGGTCATCTAAACCATAGGTCCCCTAGTCTCGATTTCATCACCAAGGTACTAACTAAAGGCAATTAAAATTAATCTTGAGCATACAATTAATTTCTTAAGTCATCAATTTCACATGGCAAATTGTTGGTGTAAATAATTATTCATCTTGGATATTATTATCTTACTTAAGTTTACTTAGGTACATGCATTTTATAGCAGTTTGGGTATGGGACACTTGGGTGTTTGTGCCACATTGGGATAGTGTGTGTAGGAGAATTTCCACCTTTTATGGTGTTGATCTTGTTACTATTTTATCATATCCACTTATTGTGAAGTGATAATTCCACCTTTGGTGGGTGATCCACCTCATGTGGAATATTATTTTGTTTCTCCTACCTACCCACACCTATTTCCTACCTACCCTTGTTTCTTATTGAGCCACATGTCATGTTTGTGTGCTCACATATCCATATAGCCTTTCCTATAGAAGAAGGCTCATATTCATTGTATGTAACCATTGATGATCCAGTTGATCAGTATTTTCATCTTGATAGAATACAATTTATTTCTATCATCTATTTTATTCTCTCTTATTTGTGTTTTCCATTGCCTCTTGATCTTGGAAAAATCTCACATGGTATCAGAGCATCAGAAAAATATTTCACTACTATACAGATCATGACATTCTACCCCAAAACAAAAAAAATTGCTCGGAAAAAGGAGTCCAGATGAGTGAGATATCGCTATTTAAAAATTGCCTACAAAATTATAATTTCTAGAAAATTTCCATCGCGGCTGCAAACTTCAAATGCCTCTAGATTTGGCCTCTGAAGTCCAATTTGGATGAAACAAAAGGAAAAACTGACTTTCTTGGACCTCCTCAATCCAATGGCGACCTCGGATTTGACCTATCAAGCTTCAATAATAACCTGCAATAGAAAGCTCCAAAATGCAAACCCTAAATAACATCAAATTTCTCTCAAATGGCAAACCAATGACACTCTAATGGCTCTGATACCATGTGAGATTTTTCCAAGATCAAGAGGCAATGGAAAGCACAAATAAGAGAGAACAAAATAGATGATAGAAATAAGAGAAAAACTATCGCCTTTTTGAATTTTTTCTTTATTTTTTAATAAAGTTTTTTTTTGCATGGGCTCTAATAAATTATTTTTATTTAGATTTTTAAAATCTTTTAAAAACAAAAACATCATTTAATAAGTCAAATTGGAAACACTTTTTTTCTTGTCACTTCATACCTGTCTTGCAATGTTTCCAACCGACAATCAAGGGGGGGGGGGGGGGGGGGGGGGGTTGATTTGCTCATTTATATCTCTTGGCCACATCCCAATCAGAGGCGTCTTTTTCTGCAGTATTCTACAGGGCTTCTTGGTGGCATTATCTTCATGTTTCCAGATTTGCACTATCATGTTGTATGCTCTTGCATGACCAATGTTGTACTCACACTATCGTAAAGTGCCACACCTCTTTGTATCTTGTCATTGTTGACTATTTGATGTAATCCTCTTGTACACGTAGATTAGGAATATCTTGTGAGACTTGGTGCATGGCTCCAGTCAAGACTTATATTGTACACATTTGTGCATGGCTCCTGTGAGACTTGGATTGTACTGATATTTCTGTTGTTTCTGAGTATCCAGATGATGCTCACAACATGTTGTCTCCATGCCTGATCTACATTTTGTTGCAGCGAGTGATTCATCATCATCGACTTGGTACCTGGTTTTGTCATACTTTGACATTATTGGTGCAACATTGGCTCTCTTTCTTCCTTATGGGGAGGTATTTTGGTCATCATCATTGGACCATCTTTGTAGGAGATTCGGCAGTGAGGGGGGGCTTCATGGTCTCTTCTTCTCTCATATGGGGGGGACATAGTTTTGTTCTTCTCATTCATCATTGAGAGCATTGTGTGCTTTCGTATCTCTCTTTTGGGGGAGGGTTTTTTCCCATTGGATTTTTCTCTCTTTCTCCGTTTGTGAGAGATTGCATTGCATAGTTTTGTTTGCATTTGCATTTGTACATGGGTACCTAACATGGCCTCATAGCCGGGACCCATATTGCATCGTTTAGTTGCATTGTAGACTTTAGTGCATTCCCCTAAGTTGCATTTAAGGGGGGGTGTTGGTGTAAATAATTATTCATCTTGGATATTATTACATCTTACTTAAGTTTACTTAGGTACATGCATTTCATAGTAGTTTGGGTATTGTACACTTGGGTGTTTGTGCCACATTGGGATAGTGTGTGTAGGAGAATTTCCACCTTTTATGGTGTTGATCTTGTTACTATTTTATCATATCCACTTATTGTGGAATGATAATTTCACCTTCGGTGGGTGATCCGCCTCATGTGGAATATTATATTGTTTCTCCTACCTACCCACACCAATTTCCTACCTACCCTTGTTTCTTATTGAGCCACATGTCATGTTTGTGTGCTCACATATCCATATAGCCTTGCCTATATAAGCAGGCTCATATTCATTGTATGTAATGATTGATGATCCAGTTGATCAGTATTTTCATCTTGATAGAATACAGTTTATTTCTATCATCTATTTTTTTCTCTCTTATTTGTGCTTTCCATTGCCTCTTGATCTTGGCAAAATCTCACACAAATTAATCACTCTAAATTAATTAAATAATTATTTAATTAATTGATCATTTCAAGTAAATCATTTTTAAACAATTATCTCATTTATTTTATTAAATATCCTAGCATATTTAATTAAATAGATCAATTTGCCATTAAATCATCAAAAAAGGAATTAATTGAAAAAAAGAATTAAAATTTGAGAAACGAAATCAAATGGAGATAATCTTGAAAATCAAATTGAAAATTGAAAAAATCTCAGAAAAGCAATTAAAACAATTAAATCTCAAAATTGAATAAAATAGAGAATAAATCAATTTTTCTGATTTTATCTTAATTTTAGTTCAATTTCCTTTAAAAAATGAGAAAAGCAGCCAATCACATCAATTCACCTAGATTGTGCTTCTTCTTGAAAAATATCGACCGCTCATCATCATTTGATCTCAGTCGTTGGTTTCTTTCTAAATTTTCTATAAATTCAGGCTCTCGTCTCTTAATCAAGGATCCTAGAGACTGTATTGTTATTATTCTATTTTTGCTCTAGGATCATTAAGATTTTATATTGAGAATATTTCCATATTAGTTATTGCATATTTGTTAAATCATTTAGCTTAAATATTCATTCATAGCTTAATCATGTTAGCCTAATATTCATTAATCTTGCATCCATTTAGCTCAATTTTGTACTCATATAGATTAAGTCCTTCATTTAGGTGTTGTCTAGTCACTGGTATTGCATATAGAAATCTGAGAGAAATGCTAAACTTGCATCTACTAGAAGGCAATAGGTCGCTTTGTGATGGTTTATTGTTCATTGTTGATTGATTTACTAATCATGCATCTAATGACTTAATTGAAGTGTTGTGTATTCCATATACATATACAATCCACTTTTCACACACACACAGCTCCCAAAGAGAACAATTCCTTCATCCTTCCTTTTTTTAGCAAAATACACTATAATTCAGGGTCAGCACCATGGAGCTTCTTGAGGAAAGGACTCAGCCCCCCCTCTCAATATGCCTGTAGACATTCAAATTTTTCTTGTACTTCTCACAGTTTTTCGGCTCAACCCTCTTTCTGCTTCCCCCCATTTTCTCGCAGACTTCTCTTTTGTTGGTAGCAAAGCAAATGAACTATGCAGAAAGCCAACTACAAAATCAAAGCACCCACAATACGTGTAATCCTTCACCACCCATAGAGATAATTAAGGCATCGCCCACATATCAAGTTATGACACAGTACCACTCTCTACTTTGCTTCATCATAATTAAAAATGACAACTTTCCCATGAGTGATATCAAAGTTGATTAAGGCTCTAATGTTAGCTCCTAGTTCATTATAGGCTTGCCACATCCATTGACCCATGTTCTTGACCCCTTCATTGGTGAAACAATCGGCCACCTTATTAAATTCCCTAAAGACATGGGAAATTCTAACCTTGTCGAAGTTGGATAACAAATATCTGGCTTCATCTATCCAACTTTTTATAGTCCATGAAGGGGGGAATTGCCTAGAAGGCACTCAATAATGTTATTTTAATCACCTTCAATCTAGATATTTTTTAATTTCATTTTATTTGGAAGATCAATAACCTAGAAATCTCCTATGACTTCGATTATGTGGTTGGACTGTGAGCCCAAGGAGAGTGCCACAACTGAAATGAATTTGTCATTATGATCTCTTAACACTCCCCCACTCCTAGTCGGCCCCCGATTTCCCTTGGCCACTCCATTGATCTAGTTGATTGTTAGCTTTTTTCATCTTTGATATTTTATGTTTGGACACATTATTCTCCTCGTCTAATATCTTTAGTTTTTCTTCCAAATCTTCATTTCCTTTCTTGACCTCATAACACAAATTTAATTTCTTTTTGAATTATTTATTTATTGCTTCAACGCTCTTGAATTTTGTTTCAAGGCTCTAATTTCACTCAAATATTCACATATTTCTTTTCCAAACTGCTTCAAACTTGCTATCAAGCATGAATTACATTTTTTAATTCCATCACTTCTTTTACAATATCTTTCTCACAAAATAAATTGACATTTTCTTTCTTCACCTTTTTACTAATCTTGCCCATTGAAATAAATAATTTAAACTCCCCTTTTTTACTTATTTTCATTACAATGATTTATCTTCCTTCTCATAGTGATCTACTCTTTTCCTTGCAACTTATTTTTCTTTTTCTAATATTTGTTTTGATCCCCCACTATGATCACCCCTAAAAATTTCCTTCAATTTGCTCAAAGTTTTACTAGTCCTCCTTCACCAATTCTTCCATCCTTATCTAATTGTATCTTCCTTTTATTATGTAAATGGGATCTAAAAACAATAGCTTCTATAGAAATCTTTCAACCTTTCTTTTGGTGTAAACACCCTTGGCTAGTATGGTTCATTTTTATTTAAGCAATCTAAATTTCTTGGTGACTATTGCAATCTTTTTTTGTTACTAATAAAACGTGTTGTAGAATTTTCTTAGTAGCAACTTGACTTCTCTAATTGGTGGCACCAATTTTAATTCTCTACACTTGGTTGCTTCTGAAATCACATTGATCTCCTTTTTTAGATTGTAGTCTTCTCACTTCAACAATTCCCTAGTCTTTTACCCTATTTCTTAATTTAGCAATGGTGCCTTCATAAAACATACAAACCATTAATATTTTTAAGAACTTTTGATGATCTCATCAAACTCGCTCTAAAAAATCATGCCCAAGATCTTCCTCTCATGCTTTGACACAACTTGTTGTGGTGGATGGAGATATGAACATACATAAATTTAAAAACATAAAAAGAAACACATATTTCTCAAGTGCTACAACACAACATATTTATTAGTCCATTGATAACCTTACATTTTCTTTGAATGCTGCAATATTGATGATCAACTAATACCTCTTTCTAGCACTATACAAAATGCTGCAACTTCACTCTTTCTCTCCTAATTACAAAGAATATTATTGCCTCCTTTATAGAGGTCTTACACAACTCAAAAGCCTCCTAAAACTAGTTTTGTGCTAATTAAAGTTCTGTACAATACAAAATTGTTTGATCAATTTTATCATCTCCATGAGTAAACTATTTTTAGACTATCCTATTTTAAGACTGTTGCTTTGCTAATTTTTGTTTCATGCAATCTTCTATTTTTAAACTATTGCTTTTCTACATTTCTCTCATGCGCAATGGGATAAATTACATCTTCTAACATATGAATCACAAAATGTGATAACATGATGTGGTTCAAAATCATAAATCTAATCAAAGTCATGATTACAACATGGTTGAATTGATAGAAATAACAATATTTGTGTAATATTAATTATTTAATAAAATAATAATATAAAATTATTTTGAAACAATTGAAGCTCACCTTGAGTAACCAAACCATCTTCTAAATGTTTGATTTCTAGTAGTTCTCTTTGTATCTGAGAAGATTACAAAGAAGCTCAAATTATAACATCTTCAAAATAGGAAGACTTAAAAAAAAAAAAAATTTAAAAAAGAGAGAGAGAGAGAGAGGTGGGATTGAGAATCGTAAAACAAATCCTTGTATTTTATGTTAAAGTAGATATACAACAATTTTTTTATTTTGAAGTTTACCTTTAATGTCTAGATTCCAGCACCCAAATGTTATTTTCTACATTGACAAATCAAAAAAACATCACAATTCCATTTTTTTTGATTTGTCAATGTAGAAAGTCCTCGTATTGTGATAAGTGTCACAAAGATGAGATTTGATCAAGGTATAGGATTAGATGAGAAAAATGTAAGTGGTATGTGAGGTGGAAACACCAAGCATGCTTACACTTGTGTGAACAAGGTGGTATATGTGGAAGATGCTTACACGTGTGCGCAATTGAGATGGAGACAAGCCAATTGTAAAATAGATGAGATGGAGGATTAGCCTGCTCACACATTTATGAGCAAAGAATTGGATGAGTTGGCATGATCATACATGGTGTAGCATAGAGTGGGTTGAAGACAAAATAAAATATACTTCCAAGATGTCATTCTAGTACATGTGAGAGCAAGGGTAAATTGGGGAAATAAAGCAAGATGAGAACAATAAAAGATTCAGTTGATATAGATGGTCGTAATGACAGTAACAAAGATTAGTTAGTCTAAATGAATGAATTGCTTACTTTAGTTCAAAGATTTGGTGATGTAGGAGAATCCACTAAGTAACGCCACATTCAAAGCTAATGAGTTTGCTAATAACGAGACAAATTTTGATTGTTCATATAATTTAGTGAGCTGACCTTTGTTTACTATTATGCATTTAAATATTTAAAATCTGCATAATCTCAAGAAGGATGTGACAAGTATTTTCAAAAATCTGCCATAACTAAATAAAATCAAATAAAATAAGGGAAACCAAGCACCACCAAGGAATGTGGTATGTATGAATGGTCATTGGTCTGCGTAGAAGAAGAAGACCAAAATAAACATGAGCAGATTAAAGGAAATAAGAGAATAGCAATTGTGGTGTGGAGAGAAGGAAAAGTTGATTAGAATGCAGAAATTGAGAAGAGTTGTGTGGGCGTTGCATAGCAAAGAGGAAGAAACCGAATCTTTAATAGTTTTGAATTGATTTGATATTGTAAGTCTTCATGTAATGAGAAGTTGGCTGGAAAAATTCTTTTCATTTTGTTGCAATCAATATGGTTTTTTTTGTGTGTGTTTTTGTGAATTTTAGGTAGATAGAGGGTTTCCTTCTTCATCATTTGAGCATTAAATTTAGTTGAATTAATTAATTTTATTTGGTAATTTAAAGAAATAATTAATTAATGATGAATGGTGAAGGTAATTTATTAAATAACGATTTATTTAAATGAATTATGGGAATGTTAATATGAAAGAAATTAGTGATAAATTTAAGATGTCTAAATTTTTAATTTAAAATTAAAGTAAGAAAATTGAGATTTTAGACCGCATCAAAAACTAAAATGCTTGCAAATAGACATAAATGTCTCATAAATGAAAAGAAACAAACAATTTTTATGTATTTGTTCTTATTATAATTTTTTTTTTTTTGGATTTATGCAAAATCATCTGTAATGAATATAATGATAAATTAATTACAAACCAAAATTTATATTGTTTCTTTGTTTCTTTTCCTTTTTCCATGTAGATAGTCCCAATGATTAAAATTGTTGAAATTTAATATTTGGATGTCCTCTGGCTCCTGCTTTATATGTTTTTGCGGCGGAAGGGTTTGGTTACTTACTTGCTAATGCTATCTTTGTTGGGCGTGTCTGTGGTATCTCCCTACCTGAGTCACCTTCTCAACTTGTCAATGGCCACTTTGCGGATGATTCTTTCGTCACTCTCATTGAGGAAGAAGATAATGTGCATGTTGCTCTTCATTTTTTGAACACCTTTTTCTTGGCTTTTGGTTCGATTATTCAATGGCACAAGATGCAATGTTATAGGCAGTATTTTCTACCCGCCCCATCTTGGATTCTCCAATATGACTGGAAATGGCTTCATCATGGCGAATTTTTTCACTTTCTGGACATTCCTTTTGCCTTTCAAGCTTCTTCTGTGGATCTTTGGGATGTTATTTTAGCCAATATTGAGAAAAAGTTGGTCTACTGGATTACCAAGCCTCTCTCTCTGGCTGGTAAATTCCAAATTTGTTCTAAGGTGTTGGCTGCCACCCATGTCTATTATTGCTCATGTTGGGCTCCTTCTAAGTCCTCTTACATGAAGTTGGAAAGACTTATGGTGTCCTTTCTTTAGGCCTCTGGGTTTGACCATCAAGGCTTCCATAGGGTTGCTTGGGAGTATTGTTGTCTTCCCAAGGAGTCCGAAGGGCTTGGCCATACTTCTACCTAGAAACAAGGGCTTGCCTTATGTGCTAAATGGATTATTAGAGCCTTATCTAATGACAATGCCTGGAAAATTTCTTTCCAGCATTGCATTTCTTTAGGCTTTCCTGCCAACACGCTAGCTTGGAAGGGAATTGGGTTTCAAACCTTGCTCATTATGAAAGACCCTGTTCATATCTCGGGTAATTTTGTGGTTAAAATCATCTGGCATGCTTGGGAAGCTATCAAGCCTTGGCTTCGATGGGTCGGTGATGGATTTCGGGACGGGATATCCATGAATCAACACAACCTCTGGTGGTCACCTCTTTTTCAGGTGCAAGGGTTACCACTGGCCAAAATCCAGGGTGTTAGTGCTCTACATTTTCACAAACGTGACATTAGAATACCTAAGGATCTATTTTCTAGAGATTCTATGAGCCTCTGATCATGGGAGGACCTCTAGGTCCAGTTTTGTATGTCTCGGCCAGATCGACAAACTTATAACCTTCTAGTCTCAACCTTACCCTAAAATTTGTTACATAAGCTTGACATTCAGTATGTTAGACCTTGGTGGAAATATTGGAAATGGTATCTTTGGACTCCTTTCACCAACTACAAACCCAAAATGGGTTATCTCTGGTTGGTTCCTCATTTGCCTATGGTCCATATTCTCATTCAGCGCTGGCACTTGTAGTCTTCTCAGTTCTTGGAGATTCAGGTTTCTTATTGTCTAGTCTGCCACCACTGAACCCAAGATTGCACACTTTGCTTGGTTTGTGTTTTTCCAAGGGTTTCCTTTGGGTTCCAGACTTAATCATTTGCGGGTTCCTAACCCCTGGTGCCCTTTTTGTGGTCGCCCAAAAACTTTTCTGCACATTTTTTGGTTCTGTATAAGAGCTCAATAGTACTGGAGCTGGATTCATGATTTCTTTCGGCATTTTTGGCCTAAGCCCTTTTCTTGGCATATGGCTCTTCTGGGTGATTCACCTAGAATCCCCTTTAAATTTTCCCAGATATGGCATGCTTTCAGAATGGAGATCCTATTCACTCTTTGGAAGGATAGAAATGCAGTTTTTTTTACTCACAGCTTTTTGGATATTAATGTCTCACTTTATGCTAAAGCTTGCATTTATAATAATGTATTAATGCAGATTCAGGTACAAACTGACAAAGAGGCCCTGGAGGTGGGCCACTTATAGGATCTCTTGAAGCACTGGAGAAACGCCTCTTGTGCGGTTGCCAGAGTGTCGTCGGATTCTATTTCTATCGACCACACTTTGCCCCGTGGTCGCCGCTACAGACGCAGTTCCTTTGCCCGCCACTCCTCAGGTGAGAGAAGCGATGATTGGAGGCATCGCTCGGCTTCTCCTTCGCATCGTGGCTCTGCCTCGGGGTGGCCCTCTGCTGCTCCTGTGACTTTTTCTCCTCCCGCTGGTGATGGCTTTGGGTGGCCTTCTGCCACCACTTCCAAGTTTCCTCGGCTCACTCTAGTGATTTCGAGGAGGAAGGAGAAATTGACAAAGATCCTGAAGATGGGTGGTCCGTGCTGGACCCGACTCCTGAGCTTGTTGATGTATGGGGCAAGAAAGATTATCCTGATCCTCCTCCCTTGGCTGCCTCTGCTTTGGCTAGTTGAGGAAGTTTTTTGATGAATAGCTTTTTTTTTTTGCTTTCGGCCGCTGGCCGTGTGACTCTCGCGAGGTAATTTTGTATCCCTGGACCTTTTTTTGTGAATATGTACTTTAATATTTTAAATTAATAGAGAAGGCTTATTCATCAAAAAAATAAAAATAAATTTGACTACATTTATAAATTATTTTTTTAATCTTAAAAATAGCCAATCTTGTGGCAAGACTTGCGTATAGGTTTTTTTATAATATCTAAAGACAAAGCTCATTTTAGACATTCCTTAATTTAATCCAACAACAATAATAGTCTCGATTTAGTTCTCATATTTGACTAAATTTTTAAGAAAAATACATTTATAATCACACAATTCAAAAAAATATATATGATAATCAAATTTCTCAAAGAAAATGCTCATCAATTGCCAAGTGGCATCCAAGTCAACAATGTCCCCAGATTGTTGACTTGTAAGATTAATTTGAACAAATTTTCTACACGATGACAAGGCATTAATAGTTTTCTTAAAAATACAATTATGAAGTTTGAATCCTAACCCCAAAGTTTTGAGACTTAATAAGAAACAATAATTTTTTAATATTTTTATATTAATTTGTGAAAAAATTCATCATGTAGCTTCCAAATGTAATTGCCGGTTTCCATTAATACCCACGACTGTCAATATGCGTTGCCCACGACTGTCAACGGATATAATCTATCTTACATGAGAAAAACTTCAAGTAGGACGCGGCAAGTTTAGAATATTAATTTAAATATAAAGCCATTCTAGTTATTTATTTGAATTTATATTTATAATAAGTGATTTGAACCATTTTGTCATATAAACTAATTATAACATACATGAAGGGTTTATTGTTGTGTAAATTTGATATAGTCTTACAAGGTACTTAGTCATTATAATAACTTGATATAAAATATAAAGAGGAAAGTAAAAAATTAAATAAATAAATGTATATGATTTCAATAGAATAATAAATGATGAGTGTATATGGTAGATAAAAAAATTTGTTACCCAAACATGAAATTAAAATAACTCATGAAGTTTTCTATTGTCACGTAAACATGGGATATCCTAGCCAAAACCTTTGATGGTCACATTTAACTTAAAATAAAAAAAACATCCTCTAATAGCTTAGAAGCTACATACTATATATGAATCATGATCATTCTCCATAAACCATATATTTAGTATCAATGACAAGTATAATAATTGAAGTCCATGTTTATTGTAGAGGATTTCGCTAACAAATAAACTTGACATAAGCGAGCCAAAGTAACACATCGTTATATGTTGAATCAACATAACTTTGGCCAAAATTAATTTGTTATCAAATGAAGTCAACATATAATATTTATAGCTCTTATTGTGTATCACATCGCTTAAAAAATTGTTGTGGCCTAGCCTAACATGGATTTAGGATCAAATCCATGGTTATAGAGTTAGCAAGAAGTAAAATGGTGATCAATGAGTATCAATTGAATATTCATGCCTCTAACTCTTAGATTGGTGGCTCCTCTTAGGGTCTTGTCCATCACATTATTAATACAATTCTCGTGAACCCTACTCATACCACCCCATTGGCTCACATTGGTGATTCCCAACCACCTTCTACTTTAATCAGTTAGTAAACTATGTCACCGACTTCAAATTCATTTAAACCTACTCAGGTGGATCCCAAAGCCCTCAAATTTTCAAATATCATGGGTGTGACTTGATTAGGAAGACCAATGATAGAACCATTTGTTGGTGCCACTATAACCACAAATGATAATCTAATCAGCTTTGGCAATGTTTTTGTCATACAACTACATTGCCTTCCTTTGATGAAAAATTGACACTCCATTGAGAGTTCCCACAATGCTAATGATCTCAATTTGTTATAATATTTTTTCTATGATCTCACGCAATCAACTTATTGTAGGATGTTAGTAGTAGATATTTTTAATTTTTCTTAGGTTTTTGTTTTTCATGTAGTTTGTTAAGCTCCATCCACCTTGTGCTTTGATTTGGTATTCTTATTCCTCCATCCTATTCAATATCATCATTTGTAAGATATTTTTCACTATTGTTTACTCCAAATACATGCCATATCTCATAACTTTCAAGCTTTTTCAATTTCTACCCAATAAATGTGGTCCATTTTTTGAGCTTCCAACTTTCCACAAAAATTGAAACTAGTAATAGATTCCTTCAAGGATCATACATCTCATGTGGAGAAGAAAGAAGAGGAAGAAGCCTTAAGGAAGTTCAATGATAAGTTAATGGAAAAAGTTTTCAATTAGTGTGCTACTGCACGCAACACACTACAAAATAAATTAAAGAATTTGAAGTATAGTATTGATGAGGCTACAACATTATACAAATTTTGTTGAGGTGGCTAGAATCACCAAAAAGTATCAAAAGCTAGATTGAATCAATTTAGTCATAGATTTTTCAATTGGCTAGTGCATATGATCTAGGAAAAGATAAAGATGGCTCCACCAAAGTTCAAATAGAACAATTTTATTTGCAAGAATCTTTGTTGTAGGAGCAAAGAGATCAAATAAAAAAACAAATTGTTTGTTAAGAGAAACTATAGACTTGAGGTTGGATTCTTTGTCCAACATTTTGGGATAAGCGAGGAGCAAATTGAGGAGAAAGTGGAGGTTTTGAATTGATATATCTGAGAACTTATACATACAACTTGACTTACGAAACCAGATTCTCACCTCAACAAAGGCTAGTTGGGATGATACTTTGGCTCATCACAAGGTAAAATATAAAGGCATATTGCCCTCTAAGGGATTTTATAAGGCATAGATAAGACAATTTTTGGTTGTAAACTTTTGTAGTAGATCACAATATTATTTTTTGGCTCATAATTGAAGATTTGTGTACATAGTATCAACTTTTTTTGTTAGGGATCTCCATCTAAAGGGGAAAAATTTATAATAAATGCGCGTTGTTAAGGAGAGTATATATAGAATTAATTTTAATTGATATTATTCCCTTTTTCTTTGATGTCAAAGGGGGAGAGGTACTAGATAGATTCTATGCTAGAGAGATATTGGATAGATAATGTAGATACTATTGAAAGGGGGAAAGTATGTATAGATGTAGATTTGTAGATATATGGTGTTACCATCAATGAAAAAGTGGATCATTGTTGGTAACAAGTGTTGTCATTCATGTCAACCCGATGCCTGAAAATATATGTTGTCATTTAGGAGATGATTGGAATATGTATTATGGTCACTGATGTATCAAATGATGTGTGTTGGGCATATCTGAGAGAATTTATTCTAGATATTTGAGATCAATTGTACCAAATATTTGAGAGTATTTGTGCCATTTCAAATTCCATCATATGCATAGAAGAAAATTTGATGGTACATCAAATAGTAGGATGTCAACCCGGAGTAGATGGTACATGAATTGATAGACATAATTTGTGTCTTGGTTACATGATGTGGTCACTTCAATTAGTGTCTACATGTTCAAGAAGTCATCTAGATGATGTTTGAGTTTAGTTTCATAATTGGGTGATTGAAGTAACTAGTCTAAGTGTTAAAAATTGTGTTTCCCTACGACAGTGTGTTGGTAAATTATTTTTCATATTAAGAGATTACATCTTCTAGTTATGTGGTCTAATGTTTAAGATTAAAATTATTTCAAGGGCCCACTATGAATTTTTTAAGTCATAATATATTCTATAGAAAAGGTTATAAGGTTTTGTTTCTTAAATCAAAGTTTGGCAGTGAAACATATCTTAGTTTGACCACTACAATGATTTGCATTCTACTATGGTGATTGGTTTGACTGTGTAGTTTTGGGAACATGTTAAGGATGGCCTATTAAAATAGTGATATGATTTCTAGGTATGTTGGTATTTTGGTGGATAATATCTAGACTATGTTGATGTCGCACACTCTGTTTGGTCTACATAGTGTTTACTAGTTCAGTCATGTTGCTCCTTTGCACCAATACTTGATAATTGATTTCTTTAGGAAATGTTTGTAGAAAGGTTGTAGATAGTATCCAATTCTTTTATCTTGCTTTGCATAGTAATTTTGAGTCTCTCTCTAATGGTAAGAAGACAAACAATTAGCATTTTTTACAATTGTGTCTATATTTGGTTGAATTGGTATGTTCCTTCAATTGTCGTTGATCCTAACGTATATTAGTGGCTTTTAAGTATGCACTGGGACATTATTAGAGTTCAGATAAGTTCTAGGTTGATCCAGAACCTATTTTTTTATTGATACATTTTGTTGAATCCAACCTATTCTATGTCACACGTTTCATTTGTTAGGTTCTATTAGAGATGACCTAATTGATATTTTTGAATATTGCAAAGGATATATAATGAAGGTTAAATTATTTGTGAGGATGATGCAGGAGAATCCTTGGTTCTTGGCAATCTTGCATCAACCAAAAATATTCCCTTTCAGTTTGTTTTCTGCTTTGTAGTTTCAACATTCCTTTCTATATTTTCTTGCATTGGGTCACCAGATCTTGTGGAGCTAGATTTTTTTCTTGAGGACATGATCATCTTCCTTATTCCTGAACTGCGAAGTGTTTGGATCATTTTCCAGCAAGTTATCAATTCTAGATTCCGAGACAATATTATGGCACCAGAACCGCTTGGACCTATTTGCATTGGTGAATCTACCGGATCCTTTTCATAGCTTATGGAGTACCAGTTGATTGATCTTGATGTTTCTTGGCATGTGGCCAACCTTCCCTCTAATCTGCACTTCACCCTTTGGATTTTTTGGAGGAATCTCTTTGGCAGAGGCTGACCTATTGATTTTACACATTTGATCTTGTTCTTCGGCATTTAATCCCTTTTGGGCTGACCAGATCCCCTTAGATCGTAAAAATAATTATAATTAAGCATTATAATTCATTCTAGAGAAGTAAGATAGAACATAGAGGATAGATCTTAGATTTAGAGGTCCAGAGTTGACCTGTTCTATAATTGAGCATGTATGTGGCAGGTCAATGAGCCGAATTTTGTAACCCGGATATTACCAGTTGCTTGTAATCAGTTTTCATGATCTAATACATTTTGTTTTGCATTATCTCCATCATATCCTCTTGTTTCCATTGTGTTTACTCTTGATTCCCAGTCCGGATTGATCTATTTGAGGTCCCTCCTAATCGGTGACTACATCAGAAGATGTGACAGTTGATGTGAATTTTTATGATGTTTGAAATAAATCAATAGCATATCAAATAAATATGAAGTGTCTGAAATCCATGTGAGAGATTATTTGGGCTACATAGAGGACAATATTATCAACATTTTTTAGATGCTTCTTATGCAATGTTTCTTGTCCTAGAGAAATCATCTTCAATTTGCAATTCTATTGTATCTTTCCCTAGCGTAGTATGCCTTAACCTAGAAGTCCATTCAAGCAGCAATAAGATTCTTTGACAAAGAGCCTATTATGAGCATTGTAATAAAAAATTTATATATTATAAGTTGATTCTCATCATGTTATTTCCCTTATTGGTTTTTCTTCGCAAAAAATATTGGTGTTCTTATGTGGTTTATGTTTTGTTTCCATTATTTACTTCAATAGATCTAATTTAATTATTTAATGGTTAATAAATGGTTAAGATTTAGTTAATGATGATTCACCCCCCACCCCCCTCTCATCATATGAGTGTGTTCAACTATACTTTCATTTCTTACTTTACTCCTTAGTTTCTTGTTATAAAATGTATTATTATATGAAGTGATATTCTATATACAATATAAAATATGAGAAGTGTGAGATTTTGCCAAGATCAAGAGGCAATGGAAAGTACAAATAAGAGAGACAAAATATATAATAGAAATAAACTGTATTCTATCAAGATGAAAATACTGATCAACTGGAACATCAATTGTTACATACAATGAATATGAGCCTACTTATATAGGCAAGGCTATATGGATATGTGAGCACACAATCATGACATGTGGCTCAATAAGAAACAAGGGTAGGTAGGAAATAGGTGTGGGTAGGTAAGAGAAATAATATAATAGTCCACATGAGGTGGATCACCCACTGAATGTGGAGTGTAACAACAAGATCAACACCATAAAAGGTGGAAATTCTCCTACACACACTATCCCAATGTGGCACAAACACCCAAGTGTCTCATACCCAAACTACTATGAAATGCATTTCCTAAGTAAACTTAAGTAAGGTGTAATAATATCCATGATGAATAATTATTTACACCAACACGCCCCCTTAAGTGCAACTTAGGGGAATACACTTAAGTCTACAATGCAACTAAGCAATGCAAGATGGGTCCCAGCTACTAGGCCATGTTAGGTACCCATGTACGAATGCAAATGCATAAAAACAAATGCAAGGAAATCTCTCACAAAGCGAGGAAAGAGAGAAAAACCCAATGGGAAATAACCCTCCCCCAGAAGAGATATGAAAACTAGATACAAATAACTCTCATAGAAATATGTGAAGGACAAAACCCCATGTGAGGAAAAAGTCCCCCCCATATGAGAGAAGAAGAAGAGAGACTAGGAATCCCCCCCTCAATTTGGAATTTGCACGAATGATAGAAGCTTGAAGATGAATGAAGAACTGCTCCATGAACGTCTAACAACATTCCTCCCCTTAGGAAGAAACAAAACCAAAGGTGTATCCATGAAGTCTCCCCAACCATGAAGGGAAGATGAAGCAAAAATACTCATGATGAAAGGAATCTCTGAAAACTGCTCAAGTGTTCCCATGTTGATTCTGAAAGGTACCCCCTCCAAAGGTGGTAAACTATGCCACACTACTGAAAAAGGCACTCCAAGATCTAGTGGAGATGAAAGTAGAACAATATCCAAAGACTCATATGTCTCCTCAAAAGATAAAGAGACCTCCTCCAAGTGTTGTACAAAAGTATCCACAATCATGTCAACCTCTAAGGATTGATCATGTAGAGAATGCACAAGAGGGTCAGAGTTATCCCTCGCAACAATCAAAGAAGGATCATCTTCATCAAAGAGAAGATGGATGTCATGAATGGTGTCTCCCAAATATGCAATGTAGGAGTCTACAAACAAACCTGCAATGTTTGTCAAGTAGGCATCCCAATCAACTGAAGCTGGAAGACATAAAATATTCTACTGCATTGAATCATAAGAAGGCAAAATTGTCGCACTAGCTGCATCATCAAGTGCAATAGGTGGTGTGATATCAATAGAAGGAGATGAAATGCAAGGTTCAAGAACGGGGTCACATGTGAGAATCCCCAAGTTCAAATGCCCAAAGTTCTCCTCAAAATCTAAATCATCAACATAGGAAGAACCAACCTTATCAATAGGACCAAAATCTGAAAAAGAGTACAATCAAGACACATGATCAACCACCCCAGTCGCAATGATAGCTCCACTCTCCAAGTCTCTCATGATAACTGAATCAGGTGTGAACTCCACAGTTTTCCTAGTTGCCCCATGTGTGATTTGATAGATGGAAAGAAGATTATTTGTCAAGTGAGATACACACAACACATCATTGAAGGGGTTATCCCCAATGGCAATAGATCCTTTCCCAATCACATCCATGTATGTATGATTGCCCATCAAAATCTGTGGCATGTGGCAAGGCTCAGATGTAGAAAACATAGATTGCGAAGATGCCATATGATGAGAAGCCCCTGAATCTAGAAGCCATCTCCCTGAATCATGACTTGTAGTAGCACAAAGAGCTTGTCCCTTTCCTTTATCTATCCCAAAAGAGTGATCCTTTCCTTTATCCTTAGAAGAAGAAGCCGATGTAGACATTCTAAAAGGTAGGTTGATTCTATTCTTCTCAAGAAGATTCTTCAACTCATCAATATCCTTCTTATAACAATGATGTTCATCATGTCCTGACTTCTTGCAATATCCACAAAAAAGATTGTCCTTATATGATTTCCTCTTAGGTGAGAATGGTGAATCACCTTGTTGTGGAGAGGAAGATTGTGCTCCATCTTGTTGTGGTTTAGACTTATGTTGCTTTTGATTCTTGCCTTTTTCTTGATTACTTTGATTCCCTTTGTTAGCCACCAAAGTTTGTGACTTTGAAGTTTTGAGAATCCCCATCGTGGTCAACTTAGATTTCTCAAGTATCAACATCTTCATGAATGAATCAAATGAGGGAGAAGTGTATGAGGAACCTTGAGCTAACCTATGGGTGTGAAAGCTAGATACAAAGGCTACATACTCTGAAGGAAGCTTGTCCAACAAGTTATAAATTGAGCATCCTTTTTATCAATTCCACAATCCTTTAGCTTTGGTCTTAGCTCAGTTTCTTTTGTGGCATAATCTTGGACTGTATCAAAATCCTTGGGATCCAAAGTTGTGAGCTCACTATCAAGCTTGTAGCCCTTAATCTCATAAACTTGACCATACAATTTCTTAAAAATATCCCAAGCCTCTTTAATTGTTGTACACTTATCAATATGAAAAATGAGGTCATCTGATACATACTTTCTAAGAGTTCCAAGTGCCATAGTATTCTTAGTAAGCCATTCAATTTGAGCATTAGGATCAGCCTTAGGATCAGGTGGTGATGTAATAGTTTCATTTACATAATGAATGAGTCTTTTTTTCCATTAGTTTACTCCATGCCTTAATTTTCCATGATGCATAATTATGAGGAGTTAAAAGAGGAAATTTAGGAGAACCCATAGCACCAAAATGAAAAAACACAAGATAGAGAGAGGCACAATCACACAAGACACCCCCCCCTAAAAAAAAAAAAAAAAACCCAATCAAGAAATCCCCCCGAAATGGTGATTTTGGCACTTTATACTTAGTGCGTATACAATGGGCCACTTGCAAAACAAGGCAAAGTGGACTTCTGATTTCAATTTACAACTTCTCAAAATGAGATATAAGAGACTTCAACAAATATTGCTAGTGATCTAAACTGAGATCCAAGCAAAATGCAAGTACCAAATATGCCGAAAATGGCCAAATATTAAAAGTAAAATTTCCACTTAAAATCACTACAAACAGATGGCAGATTATGAAAGTAGATGAAAAAATATGCACTTCCAAAAAAAACGGCACCTGAAAAGGAGTCCATATGAGCCCAAACGAAGCCTCCAAAGTTGTAAAAATCGGGATTTCATGATTTCTGAAAAACCTATATTTGAAAATCAGAAAACTCCTACACCACTATATAGATCATGAAATTCTACCCCAAAACAAAAAAAATTGCTCGAAAAAACGAGTCTGGATGAGTGAGATATCGCTATTTGAAAATTGCCTGCAAAATTATAATTTATGGAAAAATTTTGCCGCAGCGTCAAACTGCAAATGCTCTAGATTTGGCCTCTGAAGTCTGATTTGGATGAAACAAAAAGAAAAACTGACTTTCTTGGTCCTCCTCAATCCAATGGTGACCTCAGATTTGATCCATCAAGCTTCAATAAAAACCTGCAATAGAAATCTCCAAAATGCAAACCCCAAATAACATCAAATTTCTCTCAATTGGCAAACCAATGAGACTCTAATGGCTCTGATACCATGTGAGATTTTTCCAAGATCAAGAGGCAATGGAAAGTACAAATAAGAGAGACAAAATATATGATAGAAATAAACTGTATTCTATCAAGATGAAAATACTGATCAACTAGATCATCAATCGTTACATACAATGAATATGAGCCTGCTTATATAGGCAAGCCTATATGGATATGTGAGCACACAAACATGACATGTGGCTCAATAAGAAACAAGGGTAGGTAGGAAATAGGTGTGGGTAGGTAGGAGAAATAATATAATAGTTCACATGAGGTGGATCACCCACTGAATGTGGAGTGTAACAACAAGATCAACACCATAAAAGGTGGAAATTCTCCTACACACACTATCCCAATGTGGCACAAACATCCAAGTGTCTCATACCCAAACTACTATGAAATGCATTTCCTAAGTAAACGTAAGTAAGGTGTAATAATATCCATGATGAATAATTATTTACACCAACAAAAAGTAATATGTATTCATGTAACTTAATATGAAAACTATTTTATATTCTTGTTACACTCGTATTTCATATTTAATATACTTAAATATTTAAGTTACATGTACTCCCCCCCCCCTTCTCTCTTCTAATTCCTTGCATCTTTGGGATGCAACTAATTATTGAGGGCTTATCATTTGTCCAACAATTCTTTGTTGATACTATAGAGAAATTTATAGGTAATAACACAAACATTCATCACCATGTCTAAATATAATTTAATCATATGACATTACATTTTTTGATATGTCACATGATAGTACACCATATCAATTACTATTTCTTATTTCCTACTTTTCATTATCCTAGATAATCAAATAATTTTTTTATTTTGTGCTTGTTTCATTTATAGAAGCTACTAATCACACACATTTAATCCATTTTTGGTGTAGCCGTAGTGGGAAGTTCCGCAAAGAGAACAACCCGAACTGTGCAACAAGAGTTACACAATAGAAAAACTCAAAGTGATGGAGGCAATGCAAAAAAAAGCTATACTATACCATGAAAATCAGTTAAAATTTTTGGCAATGTTCAGCCTCACAAATTTGGCTCATAGGCCCAAGTACAAAACATGCATGTTATGCAACATTCAGGCTCAAACAAGAATGTGAGGCAACTTTAGACCTCCTAACCTTTAGATCTATCTCCTATCTTCTAAATCATGATTATAAATGCTTACTTACATTGATTTATATGATCAAGGGTGATCCGCATTGGCCCAAGGTGAAACAATCGTCGATGAACAAGATGAAACATCTAAAACAACAAGGTGGACCTCCACCAAATAGATCCATCCAGAAAATCCATATGATGAAGTGCGGACCTAAGGGAAGGTCGGCCACTTGCCAAGTAACATTGAAAATAATCAAACTAAATCTCCGCAAGCTACGAAAAATTATCCGCAAGATTCGCCAATAGAAAACTAGGTCCAAGCGGTGTTGGTGTTCTAAGCCAGAAAAATTGTCTTGGATTTCGGGAGTGATAAATTGTCGAGAAAAGATCCAAACATTTTGTGGACATAGGATAAGGAAATTGAACATGTCCACAATCAAAATCTAGCTCTACAAGATTCGATGAGTAAATAGAAAGAAATCTCGAAAGAAATACTGAAACTACTAAAACAAGAAACAAGAAACAAACTAAAAGGTAAATGTTTTTGGTTGATGCAAGATTACCAAGAACTAGGTTTGCTATTGCATCAAACATCTGGGGTTGTTGAAAAAGTGATTCCCTCACTTTGTTGGGGTCAGAGGAAAACCAAGACGGTCTACCTCTGCCTGAGAAATCCCGAGTGAACCTTCAACTAGTCTACCTTTCCACTTCACAAGATATTCTCTGTATTGGTTGTTCTGGGTGCTATGCCCAATTCTGCTATCCAAAATCTCTTCAATTTGGTCTCATATCTGTTGAGGTGTCTTCTTCTCCAAGTTTTATACACTGTCCTTACTGAATTTTATCTCATGATATTGATGTAGATCTGCAATGTTGAATATAGGTGAAATACCCAGGCTATCTAGTAACTCCACTTCATATGCATTTCTAGAACTGGATTTTCTCAAGATCTTACAAGGTCCAAACTTCTTCATCTGCAACTTATTCTAACTGGGAATCTCTTTTTTCTCATATACACCATTGATTCATCGTCAACTTCAAATTCCTTATGTCTCCTCTTTTCATCTGGTTTTTCCTTTACTTATTGTTCATGTCTTCCAAATGTTGTTTAACTTGAGTATGCATTGTCTTCATATGCTCTACAAATTATTCTACTTCTGTACTCCTTTTATCTTCAGTACTGATGTCTCTCAATTTTGTTATGCCTCTAGCATGTGTTCTACTAACAATCTCAAAAGGTGTTCTTTTGATACTCCTATTCACTAAATTATTGTAGGCAAATTTGACTTGGGAAAGAATCAAATCCCAATTTTTGGTTTTATCTCCCACTAAGCATCTCAATAAATTTCCCAAACTCCTAATCACTACCTCTATCTTCCCATTAGTCTGTGGGTGAAAAGTAGAACTGAACTTCAAATATGTCTTCATCTTCTTCCAAAGTGTTCTCCAAAAATACCCAACAAAATTAGTATCTCTGTTAGGAACTATGCTTTTAGGTAATCCATGCAATCTCACCACTTCTTTGAAAAATAGGTCAACATGTACTACATATGTTGTCTTCTTACAAGGTATGAAATGTACCATCTTTCAGAATCTATCTACCACCACAAATATAGAATCATTTCCTCTCTGTGTCCTAGGCAAGACAATATAGAATCCATGCTTATGTCCTCCCAAGGTCTCTCTGGAACTGTCAAAGTCTTATACAAACCAACATTCTGACTACTACCTTTTGCAAGTTGACAAATTCTATAGATCTGCACGAATTTGTTGACATCCTTATGAATCTGAGGCCAAAAGTAATTCTCACTAATTAATGCCACTGTCTTATCAACTCCAAAGTGTCTGGATAATCATCCACTGTGCTTCTCCTTTATCATACTTTCTCTCATATAACTTCTAGGCATACACAACTGAAATCCTCTAAAAAACATCTCATCTTGAATGAAATAGTCCAACTACTTACCTCTATCTACCATAACCAGTTCCTTAGAAAATTTCCAAGGCTCTACAAAATCTATGTCATCTCTATACAAGTTCTTCAATTATTCAAAACCTAATATCTTCACTCTCATCTTTGTCAGTAGATTCCTCCTTCTACTCAATGCATCAACAACTTTATCTAACTACCCACTTCTATGCTTCAAAATAAAAGTATAACTCTTCAAGAACTCCACCCATCTCATTGGTCTCTAATTCAACTTACTCTGACTATTCAAATAATGCAAATCTTGATGATCTGTATACAACACAAACTCTTTAGGAAACAAATAATGTCTCCACTTCTTCAACACTTGAACTATGGCATAACTTTCCTGATCATACACTGAATATATTCTCCTTGCATCATTCAACTTCTCACTAAAATAAGCTCTATTATTCCTCCTTCATAACTCAACGCTACTCCAATTGCATTCCCACTTGCATCACAGTCCACTTGAAATACTTTGCTAGAATATGGTAAAGCTAACATATGTTGCTTTGTTACCTTCTTCTTAAAAAATTCAAAGGTCTTGTTTTCTCTGGTTGTCCACTTGAAATCCCTTGTATTCGGGCCTCTCATTACTTAGATGTCATAGGGCTACAAATTGAACTGAAATTTCTAATAAACTTCTGGTAGAAACTAGCCAATCCATGAAATGATCTTACCTCTCCAATGCTTTCCAGTGTAGGCCATTCAACAATTTCTCTTACCTTCTCAAGATCCATTTTCAATCCATCTGTAGATATCACAAATCCCAAATAGATTAACTCTTCCTTCATGAAATTGCACTTCTTAATGTTTATCAACAACTTCTTTTCTCTCAATCTCTGCAAAACTTGTCTCAGATGCAATATATGCTCCTCCTTTGTCTTACTGAAAATCCAGATGTCATACAAGTGCACAATAACAAACTTATGCCAATCCAAAAGGCATCACCAACCATTAATATAGTCCTTCATTTGTCTCAAATGCTATCTTCCACTCAGCTCCTTCTCTGATTCCAATTTGATGGTATCCACTCTTCAAGTATATCTTTGTGTAGTATCCGGTTCCACTCAAATAATCTATTATATCATCCATTTTAGGCAAAGGAAATCAGTACTTCACTGTGATCTTGTTTATTGCTCTAGAATTAGGACACATCCTCCATTCTCCATTCTTCTTAGGTGCTAACACTACCAGCATTGCACAAGGACTCAAACTTTCTCTGGTCAAACTATTCCTCAACAATTCCTACACTTTTCTATTCAACTCCTCATTTTCTGTCAATATCATCCGGTATGCTTCTTTATTAAGAAAACTAGCTCTAGGAATTAGATCCATGCAATGATTGATACTTCTCACATGCGGTAATCCATCAGGTACATTATTTGAAATGATGTCTCCATATTCTGTCAGCAACTCCTTTATCTCCTCTAGTTGTTCTTCTTTATGCTACGGTTCTTCATTCTTCTTTAGGAACTATAGCAAACATACACTCTCGTGTCTCATCCCATCTAGGAATTTCCTTCCATCCACCAAACAGATTCTAGCACTAGTACAAATTTTGGTTTTCAGAGGCTCCTCGAGGGTAACAGGGTCTACTTCATCCCATTTGAAACAATAATGTATATGTTCTTCCTTCCATCATGGATTGCATGTCTATCAAGCTACCAAGGTCTGCCCAACAAGATATGACAAATATCCATATGCATAATATCACATAGAAATTTATCATGATAAGATCAAATCTTTAATTTTACCAAATATTATTCACTTACTAGTATCTTATGATCATCCTAAATCCATGATATCTGATAAGGATAAGGGCACTTCAATCTCTCCAGATTAAGCTTATTCACCATCTCCTCCAAAACAAGATTATCTGAACTACTACTATCAATTATAACTTTACAACACTTACTGAATACCTTACATCTAGTTCTAAACAAATTCCTCCTCTGCAAGGGTTCCTCATCATCTCTGGTATGACACACATCTCTCCTAATCACCAACAATTCCCCATCTTCTGGTTTATTAGTTGATCTGGCATGGTTTCTTCCACCAATGTTGTCCTTCCATTGTTCTTGGTCTTCTTACATTCAAAATCTCAATTCCCTTCTCGTTAGCACTTAAAGAAGGCTCCTCTAAACACTCTTTTAACTTGTCTTCTATCATCTTTTCCATAAACCTCATTCTGGTATCCATCAAGTTCTCTTCTCTGGTAGAAATATTTGTCATCCTTTCGGTATGAACTACCATCTCTACTAGCTTCTTTGTCTTTATTTTGATCTGTATAGGATCCTCTTCCTCTGGAATAGCTTCTCCCTCCTTTGAATCTTCCTCCGGAAAACCTTCCACTTATAATTCTTTGCTTCTGCTCATGTCTTTTGTTGAACTTCTCTTCTGCTTCCAGGGCATATTGATAGGCTTCCTCAACACTCTGCAACTTGATTAAACTAAGTTCATCTTGTATAGACATCTGCAACCCATTCAAGTACCTAGCAACTTGTCCAATATCATCATCAACATGTATGGATCTGATATTCAACTTATAAAATGCTTTGGTATACTCCTTAACACTAGATTCCTTCTGTTTCAAGTTGTACAACTTTCAGAATAGATTCACTTGATAGTCGACAGACATAAACTTTGATTTTAACTTGCTAACCATCTACTCCCAAGATTTGATCTTCTCTTTACCTATTCTCTGTCTATCAACCTACAAATGTTCCCACTAAAGAGATGCATTTCATTTTGACCTAGTCCAAGCATATCTCACCTTTCTATATTTCGCGGTGCCTTCAAAATCAAAATACTTTTCTTTCTTCGTGATCCAATCTAGCGATTCGTCTGGATCCAACTTACCATCATAATTTGGTGGGGTAAAATGGGGTTTGGTATTTTCTCTAGACAATTCTCTTATAAACCTTTATCCATCTAGATCGTTCACTAGTTGATTTTCTCCTTGTTCTCCAATTGCCACTTCTTCTTTATCTTCGCTCATATCTTCAACATGTTGACCTCTTCTCTAGGCCATTTCAACAGCTTCAATTCGAGCTGCAATTCCTTTGAACATTTCCATCACAACACGGTCTGCATTTCCACACGCTCCACCATTTCTATTTCCTCTTCACGCCATCTTCATGCAAGTCCTCTGCAGTTGCAAGCCATATCTGTAATCTGCCACCCTACAACAAAATCTTACATGACAACACGATCTGTATAATGAAATCTCGCTCTTATACCACTTGGTGTAGCCATGGTGGGAGGTTCCTCAAAGAGAACAACTTGGACTGTGCAACAAGGGTTACACAACAGAAACAACTCAAAGTGATGGAGGCAATGAAAAATCAAACTATATTATACCATTAAAAACATTTACAAAATTTCGGCAACATCCGGCCTCATAGATTCGACTCATAGGCCTAAGTACAAAACATGTATGTTATGCAACATTCAAGCTCAAACAAAAATGTGAGCCAACTTTGGACCTCCTAGCCTTCAAATTTATCTTCTATCTTCTAAAATTTGATTCTAAATGCTTAATTATATTGATTTATATGATCAAGGGTGATCTGCGTCGGCCCAGGGTGAAATAATCACTAATGAACAAGATAAAATGTGTAAAACAACAAGATCGGCATTCGCCAAAGAGATCCATTCGAAAAATCCATAAGATGAAGTGTGGACCTAAGGGAAGGTTGACCACTCACCAAGGAACATTGGAATCAACGAATTGAAGCTCCACAAGCTACAAAAAAATTATCCACAAGATTCGTGAATAGCAAACTAGGTCTAAGTGGTTCCGGTGTTCTAAGTCAGAAAAACTGTCTCGGATTTCGAAAGTGATAACTTTTCGGGAAAAGATCCAAATGTCTCGCGGTCTTAGGATAAGCCAAATGAACATGTCCACAATCAAAATCCATCTCCGCAAGATCGGGTGAGAAAATAGAAAGAAATGTTGAAAGAAATATTGAAACTACAAAATAGGAAACAAAATGAAAGGTAAATGTTTCTGGTTGATGCAAGATTGCCAAGAACCAGGGATTCTCCTGCATCAATTTTGTAATTTTTTAGAAGGCATTCTTTCTTAAGGATGAATCAATGATAAAATATAATTATAGATTTAAAATTATCTTATGAGATGACATTGTTTGATATGTTACATGGCAATGCACCATATTACTTTTGTCAACCCTACTTTTCATTATCCTAGATAAAGAAAATTTGTATATTGTGTTAGTGTTATATGTGAAATAGAACCTAGTAATAGAACATTTTTTCTCTATTTTATTAAAAAAATAGGGGAACATCCTTGCTTAGAGATGAAGCAATAATAAAAATATAAATATAAAAAATATTAATAGAGTTTTATCTAATGGTATGCCATTGTTTGATATGTCACATGGTAACACACCATATAACTTTTTGGAACCCTACTTCTCTTTTCCTACATTTGATTATTTAGATGATTAAAACTAATTTTTATTTTATGCTTATTTTGTATGTGAAAAAGAAGCTATTAATCGTACACTTTTTCCTTTTTTTATAGATTTCTAGATATTATTCTTGCTTGGAGATGAACCCATGATATATATATATATATAGAAGAAATTGATAGAATTTAATCTAATGAAATAAATATGTGTTATATGTCACATGGTAGCACACCGTATCACTTTTGTCAACCCTACTTCTCATTCCCTACTTTTCATTATCCAAGATAATTATATTAAATAAGTATTTTGTGCTTGTTTTATATGTCAATAGAAGCTACCAATTAGAAACATTTTCTCTATTTTGTGAGTTTCTAGGGAGCATGCTTTCTTGGAGATGAACTAATGATAAAATAATATAGATACAATTTTTTTAAATAGATCTTTATCTTATTCATGACATTGTTTGATATGTCACATCAGAGCACACCCTATATATTTTCTCAACCCTAATTCTTATTTCCTTTTTTTCATTATTATGGATAATTAAAGCAAATTTGTATTTTGTGCTTCTTTTATTTGTAAAATGGAAGCTAATAATCATACACATGTTCTTTATTTTGTAAGTTTTTAGGACACATGCTTGCTTGGAGATGAAGCAATAATAAAAATAAGAATACATTAAAATTTAATAGAATTTTATATTATGATATGGCATTGTTTAATACGTCACATGATAGTACACTATATCACCTTTCTTTATCATAAAAAAATAGATCAAACTTATATTTTGGAGCTTTTTATTTGTTACAATATGTTTGCTTGAATAAAGGAAAGGAAAGGATCTTTTATAGTCCACGATGCCAATCTACAGATAGCTAATATGGAACTACCGCGTACTCCTTTCCGGAGGCACCTAACTACACTTCAAACAAGACATATATATCTCACCCCCTCTTGTGACCTTTCCTTCGAGAATACAAATTTTCCCAATTGAATTAATGATGAAAATATAAATATCAAAATTTAAATGTTTAATAGCTTAAAAGAGTTGCTACTCTTGATTGAAGGTTCCACACTACTATACAATCAATGAAAGCTGGCGCATCTCAATGACTTTGAATAGTTATAATCACTAATTGTTAAAACACAATATATTAAAAGAAAACATACAGCGATCTTGGTCACGAAGAATCTGTAATGGGAGACGCTTTGGTTTTTAGTATATGGCAACACCTCAAGGAGGTTTGAGCACGCGACGCGTGTTGAGTTTTTGTTAAGCGTCTGAATTGGATGTTGAATTCTATCTCAAATTCTAGCCCTACCTCCTTAACTTCACACGTAATAATTACATTTCAGAAAACCAACTTTACCATTGCTAGTGGTATCAAACAACATGAAAGGCCTCCTTGTTGTTGACAGATTTGAATGGCGAACGGAGTATTAGCACTGCTACTACCAACAAAATTCACTATAATCCACTTGACGGCAGGGATCATCACAACAAATCCTGCCGCCATGAGAGCCGAAAGGAAGCATGCTGCTGCCACCCACATAATGATTTCCGTCAACCAATATACCATATACTTGAACATGAAATTCATGAATTTGATGTACCAGAATGTGGATTGTTAATGTTTGAATATACACCAGGAGTGGTAATGTTCAGAGATACATTTGAGAAATCTACTAAATTGTAAGTATAATTTTTTTTCTTAATTAGACTTCTTGATAGATACGTTTTCAATAAAATTTTAAATTAGAGAATGAGTCTCTTTAAATATGGTAACCAAGCCCACAAATTAACAAAGTGACTACTCAATCAGCTTGAATGACTAATGAAGTTCTTAAAAAATGATAAGTTTAAATTTTGAATTTAAAAAGTAAAGTTTTGGATCCACAACTACTAAATTGGCGTAGATTAAGTTTGCATTCATGGATCTAATCGTAAGTGACAAATAACAAATTGTTTGATTCATTGAGATGCTGCACAAATACACAAGATTACACCACGACTACAATAAATAAAAAAATGTATTCAATGTGATTTTTATTATAGTACAAAGTGGTTTTATAAAGCCTTCTTTTCCAACAACTACCTATCATACTGTCCTAAAAGAATATAACTTCCAGAAGAAAATAAAATAAAATTTAATTATAAATAAACTAACATTTAATTATAATGTACAAATATTTTCCTTAGCTAATAAGCTCTAATATTCTAATGCCCTAATGCCTCCCTTTTATTCCAAAACATCAATTTAAACAAAAATGGAATATTGCATGATATATATATAAATATATATAGCAACCATATTGGTGTTTCCAACTAATTATTTGATCTTCTCTAGAGATAACCAAATTCTTATGATTAAGAAAATTAGATCGATGACCAATTAACAAAAGATTCATTTGAATGGTGTAAATTCTATCTACACTATAAGCTCCACTAAGCCAAGATGAGTTTCCCTTTACAAAACTGAAAACGCCAATTTAAGATATTCAATCTATTAATTATATCTAAACAAATAGGAATCTCAAATTATGATAAAGGTTAACATATAATGCCTCCAGCTTGTTAAAACACTATTTGCTAAAAATAAAACATAAAGGTAGACACATTTTTTATTGAAGTATATGGAAAAATTGAAAGATTTGGAATTGATAATGGGAGATGTTAAATGTGAAGTGTAAAAAAAAAAAATAACAAAATAAAAAATAAAGAATGGAAGGTAAAGAAAAAAGGCAACATGGAGCACCGAATTAATGTGCTTCACCAAATTGGCTACATCCATAAGGAGTAGGGGAAATATTTGTATTAATATCTCTATTTGTTTGCACATACAATGGAAAGCATACTCCAGCTATGCAATAATATCAATTGATTACATTATCCACAAATATATCCATCTCCAAAAGAAGTAGAATAGACAAGCTATTGAACCCCATGCTTTGTGTTAATGACTTTTCATGATCTAGAATTGCATATTGCATTCCTAGAGTTACCTTACTAGAAGCATTGTGCCTTCCCTCATTCCATATTTAAGCTTACTCCTAGATAATTGGTACCCATTGGGGACATATTCTTTCTTGAAATTATTGTGTACCTATGTGGAAATTCTAACCATTAAAATCTAGTTTATTTTTCTATACTAGGAACAATAATGTACCTTTCATGATTATATGTGTTAGAGTTATCTTGTATTAGCTAATAATTATTTATTTAATTATTAGTCTATTATACTCTGTGCTTAAGCTAAACTTAGGCATTTAATAATATTGTAGGTATTATTCTAATTATTAAATACTCTTTATCCCTTTAGGGTTTCTTTAGGGTTTCACATCTTTAGGGTTTCATATTCTCCTTTCATAAGGATTGTATTGTAATTTTTTTTTTATTCCCTCTCCGAGTGATAATCTTTTTCTTCAGAGTCATTATTTTATTTATGTCTCCAATCTTCTCTTGTGACGGGTATTTTGCTTGCAGGTGCTCTTGGGATTTCAGAAGTTGTATTTTCTCAACTTCTTCAATCTGCAACCATATGCTTTGAATTTTTCCTTTTTTATTCCTCATTTTCTTGTTACATAAATTATCATGACACTTATTAATTTTCATGTTATACTTACATGCTTAACTTGCATTTACATATTGTGTACTTTCACCTCTTTCCTCTAATTCCTTTCATCTTTTAGATACAACTAATTATAGGGGGTATCATTTTACAAAAAAATATTTATTGAATATATAAAGAAATATAAATTTTAATACAAAGATTCATCACTGTGTCCAAATAGAATTTTATCTTATAACATGACATTATTTGCTACGTCGCACATGATAGCACACTATATCAACCAAGCCTAAAATATGACAGTCTATAACACTTCAAATTATTAATAAACTATAAAAAATTATAATAGGTCATACATATTATATAGTATTATAATTTATAATATTGATATATATTGTTTAAGAATGTTTATTATAAATTATAAATTTATTTAGAATATTTTGAAATGGTAGGATATAATTATTTTTTATTAAGATAAGCAGGTTTTACATAGACCCAAAACCCAAAATCAAATAGAAATACAAAAAAATAGTCACTAACCAATCCAGAACCATTAGCAAAACAACCACAAAAATAGGGGCCAAGCCCACACAGCAAAAAAACAGAGCTAAACAAGAAAAAACCTAAAACGCACTAAACTAGAGATTGCATATATTACTAATTTATCATTGTTTTCTAAATTTTTACATTCTTTTTGTCTATATAGGATATTGATATGTGATAATGAAAGAACAAGGATTTTTATAGAATAATGAAAAGACAAGGATTTTCATTTCTTTTCAAGAAACGACATCATAGGTGAATCTTAAGGTATATACTCTGTAGTTCATACAATTATGTTATAATGTTTTTTATTTATCAATAAAATTTATGTTTGCAATTGTACTTTGTTGATGTAGGTCAACAACTCAATTTAATTATCATCTTTTTGCAAAGTAGATTGTAGACAACCAAAATTAAGAACTTTAAAATTACCATTATTTATTAAGTTCTTAGTGAGACAAAATAATATAATTAATACTCCTCTAATATATCAGAAGCTAACTTTTCTCTATATATCCTTGATAATTAATATTTTACTTAAAACATTAAAAAAAAGACATTACAATGATCAAACCATCATAAACAATTCATATGACAGGGAGGAGTGGTCAAGGTTGATATCAATTTTTTCAGCCCTACTTCTTATTTCCAATTTTAGATAACTAAAACAAATTTGTAGTTTTATGCTTGTTTTATTTCTAAAAATAACAAACATTTTCTCTATTTTGTAAATTTCTAGAAAACATTTTGTTTGAAAATGAACCAATGATAAAAATATAAATATATAAAATTCTAATATTTCAGTTGCAACGATCCAGACACTTCTACAATCAATGAAATCTGATGCATCTCAATGACCTTTAAGAATTAGATTAATTAAATTGTTAAAGAATAATTTATTAAAAACAAAACATACAACAATCTTGTTCTTGGGAGACACTTTTGCAATCTGAGTGTATAGTAAAATTGAAATAACTGGAATTATGATGGTAGAAGCTTTTGTTTTTAGTATATGGCAATATTTTCTGCTAGCTTGAATTACCCTGGAAGATTCGACACGTGCTGATTTTTTTGAAGCTTTGAATCATAGGCAAGTCAAAATGTGAATAATTAATAGGTCAGTTGTTGAAATCTATCTCGAATTCTAGTGCTCCCTCATTTAACTCCACACGTCATTATATCTCAAGCACATGAGTTTGTATTTGATAGTGATATTATACATCATTGATAATTTAGTGTTACTGGGGTATTTGAATGGTGATAGGAAGGTTTAAATCATATACAATTTCTAAATTCAAAAGTGTTAAATGCTTAAATTTGATTGATATTCTCTAAGCTTAATATATTGCTTAGTGTGTGGTTTAAGAAATATTTAAAGATAGTCTTTTGCCACATAGAATCTCTCACCTTCTTTGGTGAGAAAGAAAGTGTTGGAAACCAATAACATTGAGAGGGGGGGTGAATCAGTGTTATACTGGAATAGTAGATTTTAGCCTTGAGAAAACATTCATACACTAACCGGTATACCGGTATAAATAGAGTTGAAAGAAGTAATGCAACCAATAAGCCAAACACATAAATGAGAATCATAAAACACAAATTTATACGTGGAAAACCGCAAAGAGGAAAAACCACGGTGGGATTTGTGACCCACAATATCAATGCACTAGCCATATGAAGAGATATTACAATAAATGATGGGCCTACACTTGCAAGAAGGCTTATAGCTTAGAGCACACTGCTCAATCACAATAAGAGCCTCAATGACTACATATCATTCCAGATAACAATCTAGAGAAGTGAGAACTGCTAAGATAGCATCTTCTATGCCAGAATACCTCCAAAAATGTCTTGTCGGAGCTTCACCAGTTTCAGAATTTCTGAATAATCTTTCTCTAGTAATTCCACATAAGTATCCCAGCTAGTTTTAAATGTGTTAGAGATAGATACAAGTCCACTCAATAAATATGCAAAATATTCTTTCTCATTGACCTCTGTCGGTGTGGGCCTTCCCATCATATCCATGCATTCTCTCTTATGTACACAAAGTGAATCCAATCTTGGACTCACCAAACCTCTCAGACTTCTGGCTCTCTGAATGATTTTATCTCTTTCCTTTTCAAGAGAAAAACTTTGGTTCTCCAAAGTCAAAATTTGTCCATCAACTGATGTTGTCAATGAAATTAGTCCATCAAAAGAGTTAGCAATATTAGCAATTTTCTCCTGTATCTCCTTTATCATTTTATCTACATTTGATGTAAGTATTTCAGTATTGCAACATACCCTGTATATATGTGTACATTTTTTCAAAGAATATTCAATTAGAATTAACTTCTCCTTAATCTTCTTCTTCTTTGTCTCAATAATGTGATCAAAAGCAACTCTCTTAGCCTAAGTGAATCTTTCAAGTTCTTTCCGGTTAGAGAGATGTTGTAAGGATTGAAAATCTTTTGATATGTGCTCAGTTATTACCTTAAGCTTGCCGGAAGGGCTTACTTCATTTTCAATCTTACAATCTGAGACCAATCTGTGTAGAATAGTGACTGACTGATCTATAATCCCCTTGTCTGTGGATCCCTTCTTCATCAATTTTTGAGCAGCCATCATCATCAGTTTTGTGGGACTCATCTCTCTGATGGTTTTCTTTTCTACTAGAGAAGTATCAATTGTCAATAATGATGGGCTCCCAACTAGTACCCTACTGGATTCCCATGTTTTCTCTTATGATTTATCTTTTATTACCTCCTCACTTGCACTGGTGGCTTCGCCACTTGGTGCAGTCTATGCAGTTGTCGGTTCCTCTCTAGCAACAATATCCTCAACCTGTACATTAGTATCCAAAGGATAATTGTCCTCAATGTTAGTATCTTGTACAATTTTCTCAGTATTGACCAATGTTTCAGTATTTGTCTGTACATTTGTGTTTACCGGTGTCTCAATTTCCACTACCTTGATATTTTTCAAACTGAGGGTGGAGTACCCATAATTCATTTTCCTTTCCCTTCAATCGGTGTATCGATAGTGTCTGTCTTTGTCTCCGGTGAAGTAAAGAATCCTCTATGTTCTCCCAAAAAATTAATCCATGCCTTCTGTGTTTCCTTTATTACTTCATTCATTCTCCCTAGCATCAGGCTAGTTATTCTATATTTACTATTGAAAACCTTTCTATCAACAACCTCAATTGTCTTTTCCATTTCATCTGGAGCTATGGTAACACATATAGCTAAAAGTTCTTGCATTTTAATGTGTTTGTCTTCTTGCATAGCAAATAACCTTCTAGCATCTAACATGTTATATAACTTAGTCGGTATTTGATTTTCTATCTTTATTAATGCTTTCTTATAAATATCTAAGTATAATAGGACTGCTTCCTCTACCTCTCTTTGTTCATCAACTTCCAATTTGTCATAATAAAACTTAACATTCTTCAGCATGTCATCTTTAGTTATTTCATCTACAATCTCCGCACAAGTTTTGGGTGGTATGATAATTACATTACCAGTCTCAAGTGCTAAATCAATGTCACTCTTCTTCCTCCTCTTGGTAGTACCGGATGCAGTTGTAGGTGTAGCCTTAGGTGTATGCTTCTATGCTGGAAACTTGAGTGTGACCTTTCTAACCGGTTTCTTCTTTGCTTCCACCTTAGTTTCTTCCAGTTTTTTTCCTAAGAACTCTCTTGAAGACTAATGGTGTGACATCTTCTGACTCAGAATTGGCAGTTACAGGTTTAATGTGAACTACCAGATCCTTCCTCTTTCTCCCTTTCTCTGGGACAACATCAATTAGTGCCTTTATGTCCTTTGAGACCTCCTGTACAAATTTTCTTGCCTTTCCTTCTTGTTTTTCCCTTTTCTTTCGGTTGGACATTGTTTCAACCTCAAGAGTCTTTTGTTGTGCAGTTCTGCAGGGCTTCTCTGCCTCATCAATTTCTACATCAATCATAATTTTTGCATAGGAATCAAGGATTAATGCATCTACCTCATAGCCCATTTCCTCTATCCAAATCTTTTGGGGCTTGACTTCTTGCATGAGAGTCACATCCTTCTTAACCATGAAACATATGTCGGTAGAGTATTTCTCTACTATATGCTCGGGTATTCTTATCCTAGACCTCATACATTTTTGAAAAGCCTTGAAATAACCCCATATCTTATCATATCTTTGACTTCCTAATGTAGCAATTGATTGTTTTAGTTATCTTCCTACCGAAATGTCAAAAGCCCATTGTTTCCTACCAGAACTGGGAGTATAATTCAGAAAGTATAGCATCAAGCAGACTAACAAATTTCCATACCGGAAGGTGCCCTTCTTCTCTCCTTTAATCTTCCCTAAGTTGATCAATAACTCATCAAGAATCCAACCGCAAAGATCTAACTTTACATTTTCTCTCATCATCTTATATGCAGCCAAAATGCATGAACTGGAAGCAAAATTCAGTTGGTTTGATTGAGTTACTTATATCCTATAACCATGTTTCCAAATTTGATGTTGGTGTCAGTGATAGTGCTCACCTTCATTGATCTCTTGTTTGATGTGGCATCAGTGATCTACCTTAGGAAGTCGTTTGACACTTTCTTATCTGGATGTTTCCCTACAGATGACAAGAAGCCAGTAATTGCCCGAATGGCTTCCTTAGTAATTTTATAAGGTCTATCCAGCCATATGAATTCCCCATTTACTCTGCTCAGTACATATCTGATTATTTCATCCTCAAACTCCAGAATATCAAGAATATTTGTAAACCCTAGATCTTCAATGTGTTGATATGCCGATTTAATCTTTCCAGATTCTCCCATTAGTTCATTCATATACATTCCCTTGATCTCTGAAGTTCCTAAGTCCTCATATGATAGTGAATGTATGCCTTTACATCTTCTACATACACAACTCCCTCTGGAACGCAAGAAAACGCTCCAACTGAATCTTCCTTGGTAACCACGTGTGGATACCACTTTAAAATTGGCCTGGGGCGGTCTTTAACTGCCACTATAGTTGGGTTTGCAACAAAAATAGGAACAAAAGATGATCCCACTTCCATGATTCAAGAAAAATACCTTTAGATCATTTCTGATGAAGACCTTCAACAAGTTCTTCCAGACACCGGTGAAGTCACTCAAGAAGAAATCTGAATGCCTCTGAATAGCCTCTAGTCACACTTAGTTGCTCTAAATCGCTCTGAAATATCTCTGAATGCAGGGTGATTAACAATGAAGCGTATTTGACCTTTTATCCATCAAGAAAAACCCTAATCTTCCATTGACATAAATGATTGTCATTGGAAGATATCAGATCTATCTCTGAATATATCTATGCAAGATAAACCTCTCCAATATCTGGAACATCTTCCAGAATCTCTTCCCAGGGCATATGCATCATCTTCATGAATTTTGCCTACCCCTAAGGCATCTGCCTTAGTTACTGGATGAGCTCATTGTCGGTGTAGGAGTAGCCTCTTTTGTCGGATAAGTTGTTGGTGTTTTGGTATGGTTTTGTCATTGATGTCAACACCTACTAAAACACTAGCACTTTGGAGATCTAGCAACATTCACCGACAAGTAAGTAACTATTGCATAGTTACTGGTATCTGGTACACCAGCAAGATATAATGATCACCAGCACTTGGAAAGATATGGAAAACACTTGGTAATGTCGAAGACATCATGTGGACACTTTGTCCTGGAGTTTTGTTCATTGGTATATTCATATTTGCATATTTGTTGTTACCAGCAAATAGGTCTAGGGTTACACTGACAAGTTTATCTTTTCTAGATCAGCATGGCGCACTATGAAGATGATTAATTATTGTTGTAAATGCATTAAGTCAACATGTTCAATCAGTTATTGCATCGAATATTTTATTGTTTGTAAAAAATTTTTATTGTAATATCTTGTAGAGCCAACCTACTAAAATTGGTCTTAGGTTATGGTATAAATGTAAGATCTTATTTGCAAGATCAAGTGTGGAATGCGAAGAAGGTTTTTGTGAAGGTATATGTGAGATTAAGAAGAGATATACACGCAGACATCATTTGAAGGTAAAGCTAGGTTTTTGTGAAAGCATATCAGCATTACATCGGTACTGAATCCAGCATTTGAAGATGCTATTTTGAGCAGTACATTCTTATTGGATTTAACCATCCAATTGTAGTCAATGTGACTCCCATTTGTGTTTGAGCAGTGAGCTCTAGGCGGTTGGCCTTTTTGCATGTGCAGACCCCATTTATGTACACTTACTATCTGTAGTAGTATCATCTGATTGTGGGTAAGGTTTCCCACCGTGGTTTTTCCCCTTACAAGGTTTCCACGTACAAACATTGGTGTTATGTGTTGTGGATGACTTTGTGTTTATGTTTCATGCACTAATCTTTACTATTATAACAATTAACTGTTAAAACTATCTACCGGCATACTTAACTGGTTTACCGATATTAAGCATTAAGTTGGTTAACTTGTTTTTGGTTTGAATTTATTTGACAACTGATTCACCCCCCCCCCCTCTCGGTTGTCTCTGGGACCTAACAATTGGTATAAGAGCATAGTCCTCTTTTGCAAAAGTTTAACAGCTTGAGGAGATCTAATGTCTACTAACTATTTCAAGAAGGACAGTCCTAAACTTGATGGAACCAACTATGGCATATGGAAGATCAAAATGGAGACACATCTAAATTGCATTGGAAAGGACATCTGGGATGTTACAAAGAATGGTTATACTGTTGCTGTATAAGGTCAACCCAGTCCAGCTAACTTGACAAAAGATGAGGAAAATGATTGCAAAGCAAGAGAAGCACTTTTGAGCGCATTATCAGATCAACAAATCATGGGACTATCAGATAGGTCTACTGCTAAAGCTATTTGGGATCATTTGGAAACACTGAATGAAGGAGATTCCACAGTCAAAATTGCAAAACTTGAAAGCTTCCGGGTCAGGTATGAACATCTGAAAATGGAAGAAGATGAAAGGATTTCTGCTTTTATGGAAAGAGTAAATGAAATTGTTTTGGGTATTAAATGTTGTGGAGGAACCTTAAGTGAGGATGAAATTGTTTCAAAAGTTTTAAGAGGATTGCCACCAGCATATAAAATGAAAGTCACTGCTATAAATGAGTTAAATGAGTTAAGAACAATGCCTAATACATCAGTTACTAGGGATACATTAATTGGGAAACTTTCAACTTTTGAAATTGAAGAATTTGGTTATGTTGCTACTATAAAGACAGATTTGGCCTTTAAAGCATCAACATCATCTGCTCCATCATTTGACAAATCTGATTGGAAAGCCTTTTATGCAAGAGAACTTGAAGAAAGCAGGAAAGAAAATGAAGAACTTGAAGCACTATTTGCAAGGAAAATGCCTAAAGGTCCAGCTGGAAGTAAGTATGAAGGTAAAGCACCCTTTAAATGTTTTAACTGCAATAAGATTGGTCATATGGCTTTGAAATGCCCTGATAGACATGCTAGACTAAGAGAAGAAGCTAGAAGAACATACAAGCCTAACCCTAAATATCAGAGATATAGATTTAAGAAGAATAAACACAAATCATGTTACACTGCTGATGAAGGTGTGACTGATGATTCTGATGAGGATCCAGCAGACAATGGATGGGTTTTTGTTGCTATAATAGAAGATCAACCGGCACCTACTACTCAACTGGTAATATAGGCTCTGGCAGCTAAAGTTGAAGTAAAGGATGAATGGATCATTGACTCAGGATGCTCACATCATATGATAGGAGACAAAGGTAAATTCTTGAACTTTCAAGAATACAATGGAGGCTTAGTGAGATTCGGAGATGACAAAGCTTGTTCGATCAAAGGTAAGGGTACAATATCTCTTGATGGTAAGCATAACACTGACAATGTTTACTATGTTGAAGGATTAAAGCATAATCTTTTGAGTGTTGGTCAATTAGTTGAGAAAGGATTTCAGTTACAATTTAAAAATGGAAAATGCAAAATCATGAACAGAACTGGTTTGGAAATTGCAACCGGTAATCAGACTAGAGGTAATATCTTTCATTTGAATAATAGTGAAAAGACATGCTTGATTGCACATATAGATGAAAGTTGGTTATGGTATAAAAGACTCTATCATGTAAACTTTGATTGCATGGTAAAGATCAGTACTACTAAGGCAGTTAGAGATTTACCTAAAATTGTCAAAACTCATAATACAATATGTAAGGAATGTCAATTTGGAAAACAAGTTAGAGCTAGTTTCAAAAGTATTCTAGAAAAATCAAATAATGCTCTTGATTTGATTCACACTGATTTATGTGGTCCAGCTAGAACTAAAAGCTTACAAGGTGATAGATATTTCATGCTAATCATTGATGACTATTCTAGAATGTGTTGGGTTACTTTTCTCAGAGAAAAATCAGAAGCACTTGGAAAGTTCAAACTGTTCAAAGCAATGGTTGAAAATGAAACCGGTAAGAAAATCAAATGTTTAAGATCAGATCAAGGAGGAGAATTTACATCTAGGAATTTAATACATTCTATGAATTGAATGGAATTAGAAGACAGCTATGAGCACCTCGGACACCACAACAGAATGGAGTTGTTGAAAGGAAAACAGAACTATCTTGGATGCAGCAAGAAGTATGTTATCAAAAGCAAATTTACCACATGTGTATTGGAGAGAAGCAGTCAGTACAGCGGTCTATACATTTAACAAAGTTCACATCAAAGGTGAAACCAGCAAGACCCCTCATGAACTATGGTTTGGTAATACTCCTACTCTTAAGTATTTCAGAATTTTTGGAAGTAAATGTTATATCAGAAGAGATGAGTATATTGGCAAATTTGATCCTAGAAGTGATGAAGAAATATTTCTTGGTTATTCATCTAAGAGCAAGGCATATAGATGTTTTAATAAAAGATTGCAGAAAATTGTTGAAAGTACAAATGTAAAGATTGATGAACAATTCAGAGGAACTTCAAGGTATATAAACTCTGAACCGGCAACACAAATTTTGACAAATGAACCTACTCTAAATACACCAGTACAGAATGAAGATCCAGTTACCCTAGTATCATCTGAGGATTCAAGAGTAATTGAGGAACCACAGCAAACAAAGACACCCTGGTATGTAAGACTGAATCATTCTAAAGATCAGATAATTGGAAATAAGTTTAAAGGAGTTATGACAAGAGGAAGATTGGAAAATGAAGAGGTATGTCTTATTTCTCAAATTGAACCATCATCTGTTAATGAGGCATGTGAAGATAAATTTTGGATTAAAGCTATGGAAGAAGAATTAGAACAAATTGAGAAAAATAACACTTGGACATTAGTTCCCTGGCCTAAAGATAAAAATGTAATTGGAACCAAATGGGTATTCAGAAACAAACTTAATGAAGATGGTAAGGTTGTTAGAAATAAAGAAAGACTAGTGTGTAAGGGATATTCTCAAAAAGAAGGAGTTGATTACAATGAAACCTTTGCACCGGTAGCTAGAATTGAGGTATTTTTGGCTTTTGCAGCACACAAGAACTACAAAGTTTATCAAATGGATATTAAATGTGCATTTTTGAATGGAGATCTTGAAGAGGAAGTCTACATTGAACAACCTGATGGATTTTCTTTGACAGATGAAATGATATGGTTTGCAGGTTAAGAAAAGCTCTGTATGGATTAAAACAAGCTCCAAGAGCTTGGTATGCAAGATTGGATAAGTATCTTTTGAAGATTGGTTTTACTAAAGGGAATGCAGACAACAATTTATATTATAAAATAACTAATGATGACATCTTGATTATAGAAGTATTTGTTGATGATATAATCTTTGGAGGAGAAGATGGATTATGTAAAGAAATTTCTATTAAGATGCAGCAATAATTTGAAATGTCTATGATTGGAGAAATAAAATTCTTTTTAGGATTGTAGATTTCATAGACTGATAAAGGTATATTCTTGAGTCAATCCAAGTACTTAAAAGAGTTATTAAAGAAATTTGGGATGGAGAACTCTAAACCGGTAAGCACACCTATGACAACAAATGACAAATTATCACAAAGGGATGAATCTACACCTGTTAATCCAACTAGATACAGATCTATGATAGGAGGTTTACAATATTTGACACAAACCAGACCTGATATTATGAATGCAATATGTATTGTTTCAAGATTTCAAAGGAATCCTAGAGAAAATCATGAATCAATAGTAAAAAGGATTTTTCGGTACTTACAAGGCACTATAAATCTTGGATTATGGTACCCCAGAGATGAAAACTTTGAATTATGTGCATACACAGATGCAAATTGGGAAGGAGATGTGGATGATAGAAAAAGCACCACCGGCGGAGCATTCTTTCTTGGAAAAAGATTAGTTTCTTGGTTGAGTAAGAAACAAAGTTGTACATCTTTATCAACAACAAAATCAGAATATGTTGCAGCAGCAACTAACTGTACACAGGTACTATGGCTTAAGCAAATGTTGAAAGACATAAAGGTAAAATGCAAGGAACCTATTACTATCTATTGTGATAACACTGTAGGAATTGATATATCTAAGAATCTGGTACTGCATTCTAAAACCAAACATGTTTCTATCAAATTGAATTTTCTAAGGCAAAATGTTGAAGCTAAGGAAATAAAACTGGTTTATGTGAATACTAAAGAGCAGATTGCATATATCTTTACTAAACCTCTACCTAAGGAGACTTTTGAATATCTCAGAGATCAGCTTGGGGTCATACCCCCACCGGTAGAGACTTAGACAGTTGATGATTGTCATCAACCAGCAGAATTAACAAAGAAATCTTTTATTCCGGTCTTTGGTGGGAAGCTACTTCTCAAGGGGAGTAGTTGGTATATTGAATTGATTGGTATTTTGTATATGAACTTGGTTTTTGTTGTAACTTTGGCATTTGATGTCAAAGGGGGAGAGATTGGTATGGAAAAACTTTGAGAAACACAAGGAAAACACATGTTGCTCCTAGGGGGAGAGATTATTACTCTCTGTATGCATTTTGATTTCTGGTTATGATCTTTTTGGAGATTGTTGGTTTTTGGTACTTGGCATTTCTATTTTGGTACTTTGATGGTTTTTCCATCTTGTGTTGCCATCAATGCCAAAGGGGGAGATTGTTGGTATTTTGGTATGGTTTTGTCATTGATGTCAACACCTACTAAAACACTAGCACTTTGGAGATCCAACAACATTCACCGGCAAGCAAGTAACTATTGCATAGTTACCGGTATCTAGTACACCAGCAAGATATAATGATCACCAGCACTTGGAAAGATATGGAAAACACTTGGTAATGTCGAAGACGTCATGTGGACACTTTGTCCTAGAGTTTTGTTAATTGGTATATTCATATTTGCATATTTGTTGTTACTGGCAAATAGGTCTAGGGTTACACCAGCAGGTTTATCTTTTCTAGATCAGCATGGCACGCTATGGAGATGATTAATTATTGTTGTAAATGCATTAAGCCGACATGTTCAATCGGTTATTGCATCGGATATTATATTGTTTGTAAAATGTTTTTATTGTAATATCTTGTAGAGTTGACCTACTAAAATTGGTCTTAGGTTATGGTATAAATGTAATATCTTATTTGCAAGATCAAGTGTGGGATGCGAAGAAGGTTTTTGTGAAGTTATATGTGAGATTAAGTAGAGATATACACATAGACATCATTTGAAGGTGAAGCTAGGTTTTTGTGAAAGCATATCAGCATTACACCGGTACTGAATCCAACATTTGAAGATGTTATTTTGAGCAATACATTCTTATTGGATTTAACCATCCAATTGTAGCCAGTGTGAGTCCCATTTGTGTTTGAGTAGTGAGCTCTAGGCGGTTGGCCTTTCTGCATGTGCAGACCCCATTTATGTACACTTACTATCTGCAGTAGTATCATCTGATTGTGGGTAAGGTTTCGCACTATGGTTTTTCCCCTTATAGGGTTTCCACATACAAACATTGGTGTTATGTGCTGCGGATGACTTTGTGTTTATGTTCTATACACTAATCTTTACTGGTATAACAATTAACTATTAAAACTGTCTACCGGCATACTTAACTGGTTTACCGGTATTAAGCATTAAGTTGGTTAAGTTTTTTTTGGTTTGAATTTATTTGACAACTGATTCACCCCCCCCCCCTCTCAGTTGTCTCCGGGACCTAACATAAGTAACCAGGAAATTCCCATCTGATGATTGTTCTTTAGTCTTCCTAACCCATATTTGAGTGTGATCATGCCAAATAAGTAACCAAGAAATTCCCATCTGATGATTGTTCTTTAGTCTTCATTTGATCCTCCATTACTAACTGGTGGATTTCTGCTTCTACATAATTTAGCAATATGTCCAGCTTCATTGCATGTAACATTGTTCTTTTGAATTGCTTTGCTAAAGCCGGTGAAATTGCTTGACTTGCACTAACTACCCATATGTCCAAATTTTCCACAAGCATAGAATTTTACATTCATTCTACAATCTTTTGTCTTATGACCAAACTTATTGCATTTAGAACATTTACCGAGAGCAAAATCAGGTTTTTGATTTTCTTTGTTTCTACATTGCCTATCCATGTGACCAAATTTATTGCAAACAAAACATCTACCATTGAATTGTCTGACCGGTGCCTTATGGTTTTGATCATCATTAGCAATACCAAAACTCTGTCCTTGCTCAAATCCAAGTCCACTGGAATCTCCAATCTGCCTCTGTCTCTTCAATAACTCATCAAGTTGTGCTGAGCTGATCTTGATTTTTTCTTTATATTCACTTGCAGCAGTTAAATATTCTCGTAGTATTATCATTTGTCTCTCAAGCTCTTGCTTATTGCTCTGGAATTGTACCAAATCAGTTCTCAACATATCATTTTCATGAATCAACCTACCACATTCTTCAAATTTTTTCTTTAGCGATACAACAATATTTTCTTCCTTTTTCTTTTTGTCCTCAATCTCCTTCGACATCCTCATATTCATAGTTTGTATTTAATTCTTCATAACCATGTTCTCCTGACTCAATTTCTGACATTGTTCCTTAAGTATATTTTTGTCTTCATCGTCTTGATTTTGTAAAAGTTCCTTCCTCCTAGCCTAAAAAGATGATAGCCACTCTTGTAGGACAAGAATGAATTCCTTATTAGAATTCAACTCATCTTGTAGCTTTAAGTTCTTCAATATTTTAGCATCATAATCTTCAAGTGCCATCTCAAGTTGCTTCTCCAAAGCCATATTCAATGATTCTGGTTTCAAGATCTTCCACAAGCTGTTAAACTTCCTCTAAGGCACAATGCTCTGATACCAATTGTTGGAAACCAATAACACTGAGAGGGGGGGGGTGAATCAATGTTATATCAGAATAGTAGATTTTAGCCTTCACAAAACAGTCATACACCAACTAGTGTAGCGGTATAAATAGAATTGAAAGAAGTAATGCAACCAATAAGCCAAACACATAAATGAGAATCATAACACATAGATTTATATGTGGAAAACCTCAAAGAGAAAAAACCACGATGGAATTTGTGACCCACAATATCAACTCACTGGCCATATGAAGAGATATTACAATATATGATGGGCCTGCACTTGTAGGAAAGGTTAGAGCCTAGAGCACACTACTCAATCACAATAGGAGCCTCACTAAATGCATAGAATTCTAGACAACAATCCGGAGAAGTGAGAACTGCTAAGATAGCATCTTCTACCAGAATATAGTTCCAGTTTAAGCTCTATTTGTTTCGGTTAAAACCCTAAAACCGATTACCAGAATAACCCTTACAATAAATTCCTCACATACATAATCTCTCTAAGTAATTTCGCATCATATTATATTTACATATCCATCCTAAATCACTCCATCCATATATCACAAAATGATCTATCAAACTGACCTATATACCCTATACAACTTTGATGCCTTATGTTGGATTACAAAGATATATACAATATCAAATTACATGTTAGTCATATAACATAAATATATAAGAATTAAAACAAATTGTCGATGTCGGATCCAAGATATGTCGGCCTCCAATACTGATGAGCTTTACTATACCATGTCGACTTGCATTTCTGATGACCAAAGAAATCTTCTATCCTGTCGGTGCTGGTGTAGAATCTGTGAAGTGTCTGTCGGTACACCATATGAAGTCGAAACCTGAAATCATGTTGCCATCAATGACAACATAGTGAAACCAACCAATAGAGTGTTAATTGACAACAACAAGCTGATGCAAATTCTTCATTGATTTCAAAATAGAGGGCATTAATTGCAGATGTTGTTCATGCTTTTGACAAAGAAAAAATGATTAGATTTAGTAGAAATTATGATCATTTTTATAATAAAATTTAAACAAAAAGTACTACTCAGTTTCAAGCATGGTGACAATGATATCTTGAAAGAAATGATTCATAAATATGTTAGAATTTTAGTTTTGGCATAGATGAAGATGTGAGATCTTCCAAATTGATTATTTTTATCTTATATTATTTATGAGTGACATAAATTTGAATTTAAAATTCATAGATTTGATTTAGAAAAATGTATATTGTTGATATTAACTCATTATTATTTGTTATGTTTGAATATATACAAATATTGGTAGTCTTTGGTGACACATTTGAAGAATGTGCTAAATTAAAAGGGTTAAGATATTTTCAATTAGACATCCAGATATGCGACTTTTATGAATTTGAATGAAATGTCGAAGACAACAATCAAGTCTATAATAGGCTAAAGATAATGTCACAAATATACACGTTATAGATTCTCCATTTAACTCTTTGGTGTAGAATTTCTTCTCACATTTCAACATCCACTCAAATGAGTGAATGAGTGCTTTTAAACATGATAACCAAGCCCATAAACTATCAAAGAGACAACTAAATTGACTCATGTGGCCAATGAAATCATTGGCAAGACATAATTTTAAATTTTGAAATTTGAATAGTTTAAGGTTTGTATCCACAGATACTAAATTGAATTGGGTAAAGTTTGAATCCATGGATCTAAACCAAAGTGGTGAACTATGGATTTGTGGATCAAGAATACATCTTTAACGATCAACAAAAAATAGATCAAGATGTGTAATTTCATCACTCAAATTTATGTGAGAACATGCTAGGTTTGTAAGATATGTTGTAACATTTATGTGAAATAACAAAATTATGTCCCTTTATGAATTCTGGTTGTTGTCTTCAAGTTTTTTAATGCTAATCTACAGCGGATTGGCCCCCTTCTCCATTTAATTTAATCAAAAATAAAAATGTGTCCTACTTTTGAATATTATTGAAGCACCGAATTTGATATTTTGAACATCTAGTATATTTAATAAATTATACTAAAAAATTATCAAACTTGTGCAAACTGCTCTATGATATGATTTTCCCAATATTTTCAATATACAATTCTCTTAAATTGAAATATAAGTCTTTCTTTATTATCACAAAAAGACAATGTGTTCCACTTTTAAACCTTATTGACCAACAAAAATAAACACTTTTTAATATTCAACATATTATCTTAATTATACCAAACAAACTATCAAAATTAAGATGTTATAAAATAGTAATTTGTTTCATTTTCTCTAATGACATTTGACTCCAATACATAATTTCTATTGAAAAAAGAAATTATAATATTTATAAGAATTAAATCATTAGCTCTACTATTTAGTGGATATATATGTTTTGATATTTTTTATGAATATTTTATTTACTATTATATTTTGGTTAATAGTAAGATAAGTTTAGACCTACATTTTATTGCAATATGTTTCATTTTGTTAATTACTAAAATTATTTTTATTTTTTAAATGTATTGATGTAAAGTGTATTAATATTTTTTTTTAAATTATAATATAGATTCTTGTTTTTCCTATTGTTTCAAATAGGTTAATTTGATTTTTTTAATCAACCATTCTTATTCTATATAACATAATAAATATTATATGTTACATTTTCACATTTAACTAATTTTGAGGGTTATGTAAAAAAAATTTCTAAAAGATTTTCTTGATCACTATGTACATGATGATGTATTCAAGATTGAAGCGTCTTATCAAATTTTCTAATTTTGTAGCCTTGACATATCATCATTTACAATATATAAACAAATTTTAAACATATATTTATTAAAAATTTCATTGGTACATTCACAAAATAAAATACCTCAATAGAAATTACATACATTGATAATTTCAATAAGAAATAAAATTCACAAATTTAATATGATTTTCTAGACACATTGTACTTGCAAGTCTTCAAATCTTCGTGCCTTCACACTTTCTTGGCTTCACTCAATTTTTGTTGTGATTTTTCATTGCATTCCAAAGCTCTTAAGACTTTCTCGAACACCACAAACATGCCTAAAAGTTCTTATTTCTCTTCTATCTTTCTCCTCTTTGCAAGCTAATTGCCTACACACTTCCTTATGCAATTATTTCAAGTAACCTACAAGTTATTTCTCCAACCTTTTTATTGTTTATTTCTTCTTCTTAACATGATTGAAGGATTATTTTTATAGATATTATAACCCTTGTGAGACATCACAAAGAGGTATCTAAATATTCTCTTTAATTTTCCTCCAATCGTCTTTTGAAATTCCTCATTAAATACTTACAAAAGCTTCATAAAAAATATACAATTACCTTTTTCCCTAGATTAATTTTGAAAATGAATAAAAATTAGAACCAAGATATACTACTTTGTAATTGTAATTGAAGAGTCATTAATTATTTTTCCAAAAACCTCTAGCTTTTCCCTCCACTTTAAGCACTCCAATTAAAATGATAAGACAATAATGGAATGTAAAAGGTCTCTTTCCTCTTAAAAACTTATCTTGGAACAAAAATTGATAAAATAATTAATTTTTAATCTCATAATATGCCAGTGGATACCTTTAACCCTTTAATCTTTTAAGTTGTGCAATATAATACTCTCAAAACCACATTAATCACCTTGCTTGTCTTTGACTTTTGAAATAGAAGAGAAGTCTTGATGAAAATTTTGTATCTTTCAACACTCCAAAATATGTTCCTCAAGCTCCAAAATACACCAAAAAAAAATAACCAATAAAATATTTTTTTATTGTTGGTGATGTAGGATTACTTATGAGCTTAAATGCTCTTGCATCAAATGCATCATGTAATAAGTTTTTGAGTGTATCTAATAAAATAGAGTTTCATAGTAGAACTATACTTAACTTTCCAGTTGTGGACAATATGCAAAAAAAATCATCATTGCATTGTACTCATAAAAATACTTCTTCCTTTGCCTCTTCCAATATTTTGCTCAAATAGTTGTCATCCTTCTCTATCAAATCTAATCTTCACTACTCTCCATCAACACAAAATCTAATCAAAGATACTCAAGGTTCCTCCACCAAATATAAATCATGTAAACATTTTTCCTTTTATGGGATCCAACCCACCACATTTTTGCCACCTCCACTAATAAAATCCATTTATACTTTCACTTTGTTTTTCATATCTACACTCAATACCTCATGCTTCTTAACATATGAGTCATATTTATAAAATTCAAGAAAGTATGGTTTTACCTCTTCCTTTATTGTCACCAAAACATTCGCTTTCTCACTATCTGGTACAATTTATAGACATTTGGATTCCATGGTCCATGTTAAAGTGATTTCAGCTTCTAGTTTTCAATGTGTTATTTTTTCTTATCAACATTTTGAACCATACTCTATTGTTCATCATCTAGAAAGAGAGCTAGAGAAGGAAATATGTGAAATTGTAGACTAAAACTTTATAAATAATTTTGTGGGGGAGAAGTAGGGATGAAATGGAGGAGGCAAGGAATGGAGGGGATGGAAAGGCATAGGAATCAAAACAAGTATAGCAAAAATGGGTAAAATAAAAAACAGTCCAAGAACAAACAAAAGATGTGTGTGTGTGTACATACATACATGCATATATATACATACATACACATACACATACACATACACATACACATACACATACACATATGCATATACATATATACATATATAAATGTGCATATATACATGTATATGCACACACACACACACATGCGCATGTCGCTTATGTGCAGTTTAAACATTAATTTTTTTTAAATAAATAATTTTTTAGTTATTGTTTTTAGTTTTTAGTAATATTAATTGTTATATATATATATATATATAGTTGTCAAAAGTTTTGATACACATTTTTGTATGCTTATTATTTGGAAAATGTAGCATTTGGCATGATAGATATATTTCGGAGAATAAAATTAAGTTTTGATTAATTTAGTAAAATGGATAAATAGTTGAATTCAGATAAATATAGTTAGAGATTGAAAACATGGAATGAAAGATAAAATTAGGCTTCTTTTTAGATTATAAAATTGAGTTTGGAGCATAGTTGTGGATTAGATATATACATTTGAAAATTTGTTAAATATAGACTTATTTAGAAATTAGATATATTCTAGAGAACGTAAATGAAATTAGTTTTATACATATGTTATTTCATCATGTGGTTATATTTTGTTTAGGACTATTAAAAAATGTATACCTTATCTTTTGAGCTCTGGTTTCCTTCTTGCAATATGTTGTTGATCTAATTATGATAGCAAATGGTAATAGTGTATATTGCTATCTTAAATGTTTGAACAATGGAAAGTTAGTTTATTGTACTATTGATAGGAATGAAATAAGTTATAATGGTTTTTAATTTGGGATATTGAAATTTAAAAAAAATAACTTGAATTAATTGTTGTTTAGACAAGATTATGTTCTCTTGGTATCTTAATTAAGAATGCTTCCTTTTATGCTTGGCAATACAAGACCTTGATATTGTTCCGACTCTTGTATATTATTATGGATTCATGGTCATGTTGTATAAATTCTTTTAGCTTCTAGAGGATAGGACAGAGCTTGAGTTCTTTTGTGCATGTTCTCTTCATCTATGAATGTAATGGGATTGGTGTCATGCATGGGTCCTTTGTTCCTTGTTGCTTTGAACCATCTCAATTGTTATCTTTTTCTAGCAAGTGGGCTTAGCCTTGCTATGGTTGGAACCTTGCCACCTTGTGTTTTATTTGATTTCCTAGGAGAAATTCAAGGGGGGGTGACTTTCATTCGGGGTTAGGACCCAATGTGGTCGCTAGGGTAACTAAATGAGAGTTTGTAATCAAGTGAAAACCTAATTAATGAACTTGGGTGGGTAGTTAGTTCACATTAATCAAGATAATTCTTTGTTGCCTCTTTTTCCTGCAAACACTTTTATAGGTTTGGGGTAAGTAGAGAAGGGCCTAGAATGGCTTCCACTAATCTTGTCTCCACAAAAGGTTGGTGTGGTCCACTAGTGTATGTATGGGGGTCGGGGGTCAGGAGAGGTCACCAAGGTAACCCAGGATGGGGGCCGAGACCTAGTGAAGACCTACCAGGGTAACTCATGACAACCTAGTGATGACACTATTTGCTATTGTTTCCTAGTGGTAACTTATGTTTTGTTAACCTCTTCTAAATTTTTTTGAGCCTCTAGAAGTTGGATGATTTAATTTTGTGTCTCCTGTGATGTTACTATTATGAGCCTCATGTGTTTTTTGTATTGTGGATTCTATTGTGAGTCTCATGTGAGTATAACTTTGTTGATTCTTTTGTGAGTCATGATGGTACCCGTGTATGTTTGCTTCTTCCTTGTGGGTCCTGTTGGTACCTCCTAGCATGGGGGATGGACCTTATGGTACCATATGGTTGGGTGGAGTCCTATTTGTACCCATCAAGTTTTTCTCATCTTGCTTCATGATTGAGGAGGCTCGTGAGAATATCGAAAATTGTTATTATTGTACCAGGTTCACGTATTCATCCAATCATGGGACTCTTGGAGATTTGTATCTTGAGGATCCATTGTACAATGTACTGATGTTCATATATAAATTCTCAAGCAATGTAATGAGAATCTTATACCTATGTAAATGATCAATGTTGTAATTTGCATTGAAATTATTGTTGGGTTTATTGAATGATGAACAACCATGAGTTACATCGTTATGGGGCCTTGAGGACAATTTCTAGTTGTTTATTGTTTATCACTTTTTATCTTGATGGATGTATCTCTCTTGCATGTGTAATGTTATCCTTTTTTAAAAAAAATATTCACTTTTTCATTGTTTTTTTTCCTTTTGTTTAGTCCTCTAGGCCTCATGGTGGGGCCTAACATCTTTGCTCAAAATATATCTACATCCAAGAGTGGTTTCTTGAACAAAAATAACATCATCAGCCAAAAGAGAGGAAGGAAAACAAGAATGCATACCTTCCTCCTATTTCTAAATGAAAGGAATTGTTGATGAAGGATGACACACTTTTGACTCAAAGTGAAGGATTTGTTTATAATAGATATACATTGCCAAGTTTAAAAGTGGTTGTAGTCAAGGATACACACCTCTTACATAAGAGAGAATCTTTGAGAAACCAACAAATTTACACAAGGAATGACGTTGTATCACAAGAAAACACTACTCAACAAAGTAAAAGTGGATCCTTAGAAAGGGTAGAGAAAGACCAATGCCCTCCAAGAATAGAGACAATGAGAAGGATTACACAACCTCTAAGGAGAGATTATTCATAAAAAAAATGTACTACTTCAAGAAAAGAAAGGTCCTAAACAAGGAACACACATGTACTCGCATGAAGGAATATTCAATGCAAGAAAAGACACCAATATATGAAAAATACAACTCTAAAGAAGAGATAATCTTAAAAAAGGAGAAAGAGATAGAAGGAAAACTCTAGCATTGCCCCCTAAACAAGAAGACAAGGAAAAATTAAGATGAAGGATCACACATTTCCTGAGAGATTATTAATAAGAGATGCATTATTTCAAGTAAGGAATAGATCCTAACCAAGGAACACACATACTCGCATGAAGAATAATTCCATGCGAGAAAGAACAACACATTAGAAAAATGAAACTCATAAAGGAAATAGTGAAACGTTAGAAAGAGGAAAGAGATAGGATAACACTATTACCCCTTGAGCATAGAGACAAGAGTGAACTATGTTGTTTCCCCAAGATGATTGTTATTCAAAAAGAATCACCTCTTATGACAAAGAGCCCCCAATGAATTCAACTACCAGTGTCATGGGGTGAGGAGAAACATGATAAGGTTAATGGAGTGCTAAGGCACTACCTCTTCACCAAGAAAAAGTTCAAGATCAGTTGTAAGAGCTATCTAAGCTCAATCATATTGGTCTTGAAAAAATGATTTAAAGGCTTTACAATTTCCAAGAGAATGAGAATAACCACGATGAAAAAGACAATTCTCATCGCCTTCCTTATACTTATAATTAAATTTGATTAAAGGAAACATAACATTCTTATCATACTTCAATCTCCAAAATATCCTAATAGCTAATTTCTCTTTGTCATCAATAAGAGTAGGTCTTGCCTCTTGAGATGTAGGACAAGGGTTGTTAGAAGGAGATAGATTATTTTCTATTCTTTTAACTATGTTATTATCAATGAGTCCTTGCATTCCATTTTTAAAATCTAGATAATCATTGCAATCATGGTCATTAGTTCGATGGTGTGAGAAAAAATGAGTGTTTGAGGAAGAAGAACCCTTAGATGGATGATATGTTAGATATTTGGTTAACCCCAAAGACACTAAGAGGGGGGGTGAATCAGTGTCAAACCAGTTGGTGAAAGATTTAAACTTATTTCCAACTTTATAACAGGAATTAATATATCGGTAAGCAAATAATAATGCAGTAAAGAGAAATAAAAGAATCAACATCAATACACACCATAACATAGATATTTTTGACGAGGAAACCTGATAAGGGAAAAACCTCGATGGGATTTGTGACCCACAATATTTACTCACTGGTCAATATGAATAAATATTACTCAGTACAATAGGGGCCTGCACATGCAAGAAGGCCAACTGCCTAGAGCTCACTGCTCAACACAAAATGGAGTCCCACTGACTACACAATTGGATGGTTAAATACAATAACAATGTACTGCTTCAAAATAGCATTTGCAATGTTGGATTCAATGCCGATTTAAGATCTGTCTGATACCTCTTCCAAAAACCTTGCTTCGCTCTACTCTGCTTCTTATTCTCTCTCAAAATAAGTACATCAAAGTGCATATAAAAACTATTTGGTATCATACATACATTTTAGTACCTACTTCACATACAGCTTCTTATTTATACACACATACCAGATGACCTACAAGATCTCATACGTAAATGAGTCTTTACAATACATCATGTCAGCTATACAAATTACAATTTACATTAAATAAACAATATTATTGCTAAGTTGGCTTTGGATGTCGATATGATCTACTGCTGATGTAAACTGGATGTCGGTGTGAATAAACCTATAGTATCTGTCTGTGTCAATAGGTGAAGTCTTTTGCCTGTTGAACCTGTGAAACCTATTGAACCTTGTAGCCACTAAGTTGAACCTAGTTTCCATCAATGACAACATCTACCATTCTTATCTAAGTGTATAATGCCAACAATCTCCCCCTTTGGTATTGATGGCAACACTCATGAGAAAAATCCAAACTGAAATTGCTCCCCTTGAGAAAATGATCTCCTTCTGTTCATTTTTCACCATGCCTTACTCTGTACATTTTTCTCATTATACCACTCCCCATTTGAGATCAATGACAAAGGATATCTAAAGTATCACAAATTCAAAAATTACCTAGATACCTGTAGCCGGTTATGTACAATCTGAAAAATATTTGCCAAAACTAATTTAAGACTCTGCAAAAACTTTGTACTGTCAGAAATTATTGTCTCTGTCTGCCTGATCATCCTGGTGAGATAATGCATCTATTGGTCTGGTGATCTTTCTCCTTGAATAGTTTCCTTGGATTCCGGTGTGTGATTAGATTATCCAATCTAGGACCAATTTTATTCTTCAACTCTTGGGTTTTCATCTTCAATCTTGCTTTCTCTCTTTCCATATTTTCAATTTTCTCTTCATGAATAGCCATCTCCTGATCTAAAACTGACATTAGTTCTAAAGAACCCATCATGTTATCTGAAATGTCATCAATCTCCTTCTGAGTTTTCTGTATCTATTCATCAATATCTTCTATTAAGTGATGAGGTTTGCAAGCTTCCTGGTACAATTCCTTGTATTCTATAATGGTGGAATTCAATGCCAGTAGCAATGAATCAATCGGGCCTGTACAATCCTTTATTTTTTTGTCAAAGAAATCTTCCTTTTCTTTATTAACTCTTTTCTGAATAGTTTCCTCATTAATTTTATCTACAAACTGAATGTTAGTAAAAATAAATTTGGACAATGTGTCCAATTTACCTATCGAGCCAACAATGTGATCTACCTTGCATGTCGATGCAATCATCTACAAAATCGGTAGAGTGCCATCAATAGCCTTAAATGCTAAGGAATTGCATTCAGTTATCTTCTTTATTTAATCCAAAAGTACATCAGTGACAGATGTTGGTCTGAAATCCACAGTAGAAGTACTAGGAGAAGTGCTAGGTTCCTGCAATAGTTTTCTTCTCTTCTCTAGATACCTGTTCAGCTACCTTAACCTCTTTCTCTTCCTTATTTACATCCTCTTCCTTATTCTTGTTCTTTGCTGGTTCAAATTTAGTTTGTTCTTCTTTTTCTGCCGGTATATCAACATTCTATCGAGTGTCAACTACCTTTATCGGTGATTTAGATTTCTCAACATTTGTAGATTCGGATTTCTTTTCCTCAGTAATTTCTTTATCCAATACAATATTGATGTCCTGAGTGTCAAAATTCATTATGAATAGAATGTCTGACTCGAGATCAACATCATCTTCTTTCACTTCCTCTGACTTCTCTTCAAGCTGATTTTGCATTTGTACCGGTGCCTCTGCTACTGCCAGTGGGGTGTCCTATGTTGGTGGAGGTAAGTTATCTTTTATTGTAAGGTCAGGAGCACTACCAACCTTACTCTTACCCTTGTCTGCTTTATGATATACTTTAGTGAAAGATTTATCAATTTTTTGTCTATCTTTTTCTTCTCTTTTCTCTTTCTCTACAAATAATATGTCCCACTTATCCGTTGTTTCATTTGCTATCTCTTTTAATTTGCTAGCCATGAGGCTTACTTGTCAGTAACAACTTGCAAAAAACTAGTCATGTTAGCTTCATATATCAAATCATCAATTTCTCTCTTAGAATTAACAAGATGAACCGCTAACAGTTCCTCAACCTTCAGTTTCTTATCTAATTCAATAATATACATTCTCTTGGCTTCAAGTCTCAGATATAAATCATTAGGAAGAACATCTATAACTTCAATAAGAACCTTCTTATAAATATCTAGATACAAAATTATACTCTCCTCAATAGTGTCTTTATTAGAATCCTTAAAAGAATGATAGAACTTACTAACATTACCAAGATTTCCTTCCTATGTTATTTCATTGATAAGTTCAGCCGGTGAAAGAGTGTCATATGCCTTTTGTTCCAGTTTCTTCTATGTAAATTTCTTCTTGGGATTACTGGGCTCTCTCACAGCCTGTTGTTTCTTTCTTAGTGTCCTTGTTTTCTTCGGTGATGGAGCAGGTGTCGGTGAGCATTTTCTCTTCTTCCTTTCCACCCTTTTGAATTTTGCAACCTTGTCATTGTCAAAATTAGATGAGGTAGCAATAGGAGAAATGTGTGCTACCGATTGTTGTTCTAATTTTCTTTCTTGTTCAGCAACACCTTTCATCAGATCAAGTTTCAACAATCCCTTTGTAACAATTACATCAAATTTTGAAGCGTCTTTCATTATTTTGTCTCTTTTCTTCCTCTGCTTCTGCATTGTAACATCACTATTTATAGTTTCAGCATTGCCAAAAATCTTCTTTGTCGGTTCCCGTGGAGCATCTAGGAGTATCTTTACATAAGATTCCAAAATGTGTGAATCCACTTCATAACCCATCTCAATTATCCAGACAATTCTAGGTGTAACTACCTCCATCCATATTTCATCTCTTTTAACAACAAAGCATATCTGTCTGTCATATTTGTTAACAATGCTTTGAGGGATTCTTTCCCTTTGTCTCATTTTAGCTTGAAACTCCTTGAAATACTCTTTTACCTGCTTGTCACCATCTAAACCCATGCCGGTAATTGCCTCCTTAATCTGTTTTCCAACAAAAATATCATAGGCAAAGTCTTTGTGGCCTATACTGGGAATCTCCTAAGAGAAATAGAGCATTAAACATACAAGTAAATTGCCAAACTTGAAAGTTCCCTTCTTGTCATCTTTAATCTTATCCAAATTTTTCATCTTTCAACCACTCACACAGATCAATTTTAGCATTATTCATTACCATCTCATAGGCACTATGAATGCATAGACTTGAAATAGAATTTAGCCTATTAGTATGTGCCACCATATATCCAATAACCATACTAGCATATTTGACATTGTTATCAGTTATATCACTAACCCTAAGTGATCTATTATTTGATGTTGCTCCGGTTAAGTTCATCACATCTTTTTTTGGAATTTTATTTTTCTTCTTAGGCCTAGTGCCAGTAGAAGGTAAACCAATAACAACCTTAATTGCTTCCTTAGTGATTTTGAAAACTGAATCTAGCCATAAAAATTCACCGTGAACTCTACTAAGAACATAATGGACAATCTCATCTGAAAATTCAGGAATGTGAAGGATGTCTACGAATCCTAAATCTTCCACAATCTTGTGTTCCGGTTTGACTACACCTTGGTTACCAATGATAACATTCATGAACATGTTCTTTAAATCCTCAAACCCTAAATCTTCAATGTTACAGTGAATGTATGCTCTAGGGTCTTCTGCAAATGTAACTCCCTTCGGGATTTTTGAAAATGCACCAATGGAGTCATCTATCTTAGTTGTCTTAGGGATTATCTTAAAGACTGGTCTAGGACGCTTGATATTTTCCACAATAGTAGGGTATGCAATGAATTCAGGAATGGAAGATGAAGAATCCATGTCATAAGATAAATACCTTTTAACTGAAAGCCTTGGATGCCTTGAGAATCTTGTTGCTTCACTTCTTGAATGTCAGTGCTCAATCTCTGCTCTCTTTGAATGCTTGAATGCTTGGTAAGTCGAAATGAGAGATTACCATGTTGTATAACCAAAAAGTTAACTTACAACCACATTAAATGCTTCGTCGGTTGAGTAAATACTCAACATATCTGTCAGTAAAGAAGAATTATGACTTCTTACCACCATCTAATGGTAAAATGCATGATCTTCAATAAGTTGCATTACCCCTAAGGATTATTCCTTAGTTAGATGAAGAATCTCCTCCCAGTGCAGGATTGCTCTATTCTGTCGGTGCAGAGACAGATTCATCATTTCTCTTATCTCTCTTCTTGATCCATTGTTTAGAGAATTCTTGCTTGATTTCATTTACCTTTTCCTTGCCTTTGTCATTAGATCCTCTGTTATTTATTGGTACAATCTTTCTTCTGCAAAATCTTGTAATATGCCTAATCTTGTTACATGCATAACAATTTACATTGTTTCTTTGAATAGCTTTTCCATAACCTTGACCGGTTTGAGTTATGCATTGATTAGATAGGTGTCCAAATCTACCACAAACATAGAATTTTACATTCATTCTACAATTGTCTGAGTTATGACCATGTTTATTGCATTTGGAACATTGACCGGTGGATGAGTTTGTATTCTGATTATTTCTATATCTACATTGATTTTCTCTATGACCAAATTTGTTGCAATTAAAACATTTGCCATTGAACTTATAAGCATTGGGTTACCTTATAGGTTTGTTGGGATCGTGATTGTTTGCAGTTCCAAAACTTTCTCCATATTCAAATCCAAGTCCAATTGTTTCTCCATCAGGTTTTTAACTTTTCAACATATCATCAAGCTTGTCTAAACTCTTTTTGAATTTGTCTTTGTATTCATTTGCAGTGACCAAATCACTTTCCAAAGTGATAACTTGTCTCATAAGTTCCTCTTTGTCTTGTTGCATGTGAATCAAATCTATTTTAAGCATATCATTTTCATAATTAATCCTTGTAGATTCATTAGCTCTTTCATTAAGTCTTCTAACCAAATCTTTCTCATTCTTCTTTCTATCTTAAATATCCTTACATAGTCTCATGGTTAAATCTTGCATCTCATTCCTCATGTTACTGTTTTCTTGTCTCGGTTTCTCTGCAATATCTCTGAGAGTTTCTTTTTCTTCATCATCTTATTTTTGCAGTTGCTCATGTAATTTTTTTCTCTTGTTTTGTTCCCTGCCCAAGTTTTCTTCAAGTGCTTTGATGAATTCTCAAGCAGTTCTAAGTTCATCTTCTAGTTTGATATTCTTTAATTTTTCTCCATCAAAATCTTCAAGAGCTCCTTCCAACTATTGTCTCAAACTTTCCATCGGTACCGGTTTCAGAATCTTCCTCAAGTTGTTAGGCTTCTGCAAATAGAGGACCAAGCTCTTATACCAATTGTTAGATATTTTGTTAACCCCAAAGGCACTGAGAGGGGAGGGGGGGTGAATCAGTGTCAGACCGGTTGGTGAAAGATTTAAACTTATTTCCAACTTTATAATAGGAATTAATATACCGGTAAGCAAATAATAATGCAGTAAATAGAAACAAAAGAATCAGCATCAATGCACACCATAACACAGATATTTTTGATGAGGAAACCCGGTAAGGGAAAAACCTCAGTGGGATTTGTGACCCACAATATTTACTCACTGGCCAATATGAATAAATATTACTCAATACAATAGGGGCCTACACATGCAGGAAGGCCAACTGCCTAGAGCTCACTGGTCAACACAAAATGGAATCCCACTGACTACACAATTGGATGGTTAAATCCAATAACAATGTACTACTTCAAAATAGCATCTGCAATGCTAGATTCAGTACCGGTTTAAGATCTGTTTGATACCTCTGCCAAAAACCTTGCTTCACTTTGCTCTACTTCTTATTAGCTCTCACAATAAGTACATCAAAGTGCATATACAATTATCTAGTATCATACATACATTTCATTACCTACTTTGCATACAACTTCTTATTTCTACACACATACCAAATGACCTACAAGATCTCATACATATATGAGTCTTTATAATACATCATGTCGGTTATACAAATTACAATTTACATTAAATAAACAATATTATTGCTAATTCGGCTTTGGATGCCGGTATGAACTGTCGTCGATGTAAACTAGTTGTCGGTTTGAATAAACGTGTAGTATCTGTCGGTGCCGGTAGGTGAAGTCTTTTGTCAGTTGAACCTGTGAAACCTATTGAACCTTGTAGCCACTGAGTTGAACATAGTTTCCATCAATGACAACATCTACCATTCTCATCTGAGTGTATAATTCCAACATGATATAATTTATGTCTTACAAAGAACTCCTTAATCTTTTGTACCCTCAAGAGATCATTCATAGGTGAATGATGAGGATGTCCTAGACTTTTTGTACTAGCTTGTGTAAGAGGTTTATAGGGACTTTGGTTCCTTGTTCATATTTTCCAAGTCCTCATCCTCTATAACCTTGTTTTTATAATATATTATAGTAACTCCTTATCTTTTTCTATACCTTCTTTAAATGATAATCAATTGATTGTTTCCCTAAAATGACATAGTATTATTTTTGGTCTTCCTTTGTTTTTATTTGTATAAGTCATTCTTAGAGAATAATTTCTTATTAGTAGTTCTTTTTAAGGGCTTATAAATGTAAAATATTTGAACTAACCTTTTTCTCTCTGTTAGAGGCATTGGAAAAGATAATAGGCGTTTACTTTTAAATAAAGAATTTTCACAATTTTTGCTAGCTTTATGTCATGAAGATTTCTCATTATGATTCTTATCAACAATTATCAAAGAAGGATTTCTTGCAAATTTTGTTTAATATTTTCAAAGCAATTCTCGAAAGAAACATTTTTAGCATAATCAAGATCATAATTTTATTTAGAAAGAGTTTGATCCTTATTATTTTCATAACCTTTTTCTTTAAAAGGGAGATTAAATTTCACATAGATGGTGATTATGACATTTTTTTATCTTAAATTTCTCTTTTTGAAGCATCAATTCATGACCTTTCTATCCTTGATTCATTAATTCATGACCTTACTATTTTTGAGTAATTTCTTCTATATATACCTTTGTTGAATAAAAATATGTTCGGTTGCACTCAATTCTAAGATGACCTAGTTTTTCTACATTTTCAATAGACTGATCAACTATCCAAGTTCTTAGTCTATAATCATTCTTATAAAAAAAATGAACTATCTTCTTACAATATTAAATTTATCTATGGGGTTTCCCTCATTGTGTAAGAGATTGTATTTTCAAAAAACCCTTTTGATCTTTTCATGTTTTTTTAGACATATTTTTTTTAGAAAAAAACATCATTTTTCATGATTATGAAAATATTTTTATCACAAATCTCTTCAAATTATTTTGATCTTGGTTTTCTTCTTTAGCCTAATTTAAAATTATTATATTAACATTTGAATTATTTTATCCTCTTTTATCTATCTCTTTATGCTCAAGATATTTATATTTTGCAAGAGATTTCAACATCATTGTACTCAAAAGATAAACTTATCATCATCTATGTGATTTACTAGTTTAGTTATTTCTTATGTTATTCCTTTTTCATCCAACCAATCTTTTTTTTTTTTTTATAAAGCAGACAAGCCACTAAACTTATATTTTATTAATTTCAAAATTTGAAATTACAAACGGGTTCAAAGGGCATACCGGCAGGAAAAAACCCGCAAGAAAACCTCTGATTGTGGCCCAAAAAAGAAAAAATAAATTTAAAACCCCATACATGCAATTACATATCTGATTTTGATCACCCTCCCGTTACATAGCTTACCAAGATATACCTGTCATTATCCAAAAAAAACCCATAAACCAATTACATACTTGATATTAAACACCCTCCCATTACATGGCTTTTCGAAGATACATATCATTATCCATATGACCCAAAAAATTATAAGGAGTAGACTATAGAGGAGGAACATAGCCACAAGGCTTCCAAGCTTGTCAAAAACATATATCAACCAATTAGAATCATAATATCCATAAGGCACGTAGGAATCCACCCACTATTTCCCCACAAATAATAGTTATGCTTGCCAAAAAGAGGACAAAGACAGATGGAAACATAGCCCTGCTCAAAAACCCGCAGACAAAAAACCTTCTGCACTCAAACACAAAAGCCCAAGAGCATGATGTCAAGGAATTGAGAACCATGAGCTAGGCCCTTCTAATGGTGGAGAGGAAGGAGGCACCATTTGTATAGGAGAAAGCCAAACTGGCGAAGATCGAACATTGGGCATTGATTCTAAAAGAAAATGGATTCCTGCAAAAATATTGACCGCTGCAGCCAAACAATTAGGTGATACATAATCTAAAAGGGCTGCCAAATCAAATAATGTATCATCATATAAGTTAGATATCAAACCATTCCTTAAAATTTAAAGGAGTTCCCCATGCCAACCGGAAGATAATAACTGAGAATGAGAAATAAAACCAGCATATTCAAAATCACCAAATTCAAAACGGTAATTAGAGAGAGCATTGTCCAAATCAACCGTAGAGTAGAAATGGGAGTTGAAATATGTATCAAAGATTGCCCTAACCATAGCAAAATCCAGAAGCACATCCATACATACAGTGAGAAACCAAGATGCAATATCAGCAAGGAAACAACCTAAGTTATCTGCAAGCCATCGCTTTCCCAAAAATTTGCAAAAAGCCAGAGAAAAATCCACCGAATGAATTTGAAACAAACACCCAAGCTTTTCATCATCCAAGATAAAAGAGTCTTGGAAATCATAATATTTGTGAGGCATTAGAATGCGGTAACCCACTGATTCCATCAAAAAAGCTAATGCAAAGCCAAGAGAGCAAAGGAGAATAAAAGAGCGCAATGTCATCATAAGAAAGTAAAACAACCACGAAAGGTCAGCACACTCAAAAACATGGCACAAAGCAAATGCAAGACAGAAACAATGCCGCCACCCTAATCAAAAATGATGACAATATCCATGCGAAGCATAGAGCCAACCAAGCCAATTAATAAACCAAGATATCCACACGAACAAGATTACTCAAGAGATCTCAAAAATCTGCCACATAATGGACATGAAGTAAACAAAACCATGCAATCAACAAGGGAGAAACAATAATGAACTTATGAGGAAAGATTTCACTCGTATGAAAAACTTCCCCCGTACCCCAAAAACCTGCAACCAATACTCTCAATAAAGATGACCTATATGGAAAAAAATAGAAATGCAGTCATAACATTGCATTCCTATAATTAATCATCCGGCCACCATACATGAACAAACTTTTTGGCAATGAGTAAGAATAAAAACTCTTAAAGTGGCAACAAAGAATAAAACATGATAAGAAACAATTTCCATACACCATAAATCCAACTGAATAAAGAAACAAAGGCCCGAGCCCTGCCTGGGATTACACACAAGCATGCAGAAATAATGAAGTAATGTCCCAAAGTAAGACACCACCACTTTAAACTTTATGTCTGAATGTAATAAACATATAAGGCACAAGGGCGTACTTCTGAAATAGAAGAGCATTTGCAAATAATAGAACAAGCAACCATAATCTACCAAATAACCCAAAGCGTCTGAGATATACACCCCATTCTTCTGCTCGAACCAATTATACCGACACACCATATGTAAAATAGACCACATGTGTTGATAAAATAATCTGGACCACTAGAAGGATGACGTATAAATCTCAAACAAATAAGAGAAAAAACCAATAATGTAATTCAATTTCAAGCCCATATAATTAAGCCGAATAAGAAGATTGTTACCATATCAAAAACAAACCACCTGAAGAAACCTCTCCAATCCTCAAGAAATACACACATTAACATCTAGCCCAAGTACAGAGATGTATAAATACTCCAAATGCAGATAGAAATAAAAGACTCCTATCAACACATAAAGAACAGATACAAGTTGTACTGAGGAGAGGATAATATGTATACTTCAGTAAGAAATGAAGATAATGAGTAAGAATTTTTTTAAATGTATTGCCACCTGAAAATTGCCTCCACATTCCTCAAGAAGTACACACATTACCATCTAACCCAATACAGAAGTGTAAAAATACACCATATGCAAATAGAAGTAAAAGCCTCCTATCACCACATGACGCATAGATACAAACTAATCTGAGAAGAGGATAATATATATACTTATATAAGAAATGAAGATAAAAACTAAAAATAGATGATCTTAATCTTTAGGATGTGGCATATACCCAGGGAGGACATCTTGAGGAATGTCACCAATTTCTACATTCTTATGAAAAGCAGCCGAGTCAATAGCCAAATTAGCTAGGAAATCTGCCAGTTTATTTAATTCTCGAAAAACAATGAGATAATATATAGGTATCAAAAAAGGATAATCTCTCCAAGATGTGATCAATTAAATACTTCAAATGCCAACAATTACTTTTACAGTTCAAAACACTTTGAATAACAACCATTGAATCCCCCTGAATGGAAAGGTGTTTGATCCCAAGGGAAATAGCCATTTCAATCCCAAGTGACAAAGCTTGACACTCAGCAAAGTTGTTTGAGTGAAACCCAAGGGTATGACATTGAGTAGTTATTAGAACTGCATTATGATCAAGAATGGCCATGCCAGCCCCAGCTAGACCTGGATTCCCCCTGGAAGCACCATCAAAATGGAGTTTAAAATGACCCGGAGGATGAGGAACCCAGCTGGCCATAATTCTCTTATTTTTAAAAGCCAGATCCTTTGAAACTAACCCATGAGAAGGAATGATAGACAGGGATTTCCATGTCCTTGTGATCATGCAATCCCAATGGGAAAAAGATGTCAGATGATCTAAATTCTTATGAATATATGACAAGGCCACCTCCAAGATAGAAGTCTCTATCTTGACTAAGATATCAGAGAGTGATGTGGATGATTTTTTAAAGATCCTATTATTTCTCTCTAACCATATGTTCCAAACAATAATCAATGGAGCTATGATCCAAAGGTAGGCATAAAAAGAAGAGGAAAATAAAAAAGGCCAAGCTCTGAAGTGTGAGAGGAGGTCCCCACTAGTAACAAAAGACAGACCTAACTTCTCGAAAAACCAATTCCAACATCCTAGAGCAAAATCACAATGAAGGAAAAGATGGGATGACGATTCCAATTTCTGATCATAGAGAACACAAGGGAAAACAATAGATAAACCCATCCTATCTAGTCTCATCCCGGTCAGAACCCTATCTTGAACAGCAAGCCAAGCAAATTCTCCAGCCTTCGGTAGACATGCTGGATGCCAGAATAATTTGTAAGGCCAAGAAGAGAGATCCTTGGCCGGCATAAGGGAATTGTATCCATCTTTCACTGAGTATTTTCTAGATGAATTCTTAGTCCAAATCAGCTCATCATCGAGCTCAAACAAAATGATAATTCTATCTCTAAGAATAGAGTAAAAATCTGCTTTTAGACTAGGGCTAATAGGAAGAAACTCAATCGACTTCCATTGAGCCATCACCATATGTCCATCATGAACTATAGTAAAATAGTCTGATAAATAGACCCTCCATTTATCCAGAAGTATAGATTTCAAGTGGGACCAATCCCTAATACAATCCATAGGACAATGATCATTCCAAGCATCATCCCAAAATCTAACTTTCGAACCATTATGCACAACCCAAGAAAGATGTGGCAGCAAGACCCTTCTACATTTTCCCATGAAATTCCAAATGGCTGACCCCTTAGGCAGAGTCTCAGCCCGAAAAATAGACTCCCTAGCTCCATTAGAAAGATACTTAGCGAACATGATTCTAGCCTAAAGGGAGGTTGGATTATCATACAATTTCCACACTAATTTGGCCCCCAGGGCCAAATTTTGATTTTCCAAGCTATGAATTCCCATCCCTGTTGTTATTCCAAAGAAAGGACCTCAGAGTATCCTTTAAACTGACAATTACAACCTTTGGAGCTTTGAGAATTGACATTAAGTAAGTAGGCACCGCATTCAAAACCGACTTAATCAACACAATTTTCCCCACCATGGTGAGCCATTTGTGGTTCCATGCCAAGATTTTCTTAGACACCCCTAAAACTATTTTATCCCAAAAACTAACCTTAACCTTATTAGCAAAAAAAGGAACACCTAGATAAGTACAAGGAAGATCCCCAAGTTGGAAACCCCAAAACTTTTGAAGCTTATCCTGGAGCAGGGAGTGAGTATTTAAGAAAAAAATCTTAGATTTTTCCTTGTTGACCTTCTGACCCGAAAAAGCTACATAATTCCTAATCACTTGATCAATAGCCTGAGCCTCCTTCAAGGCTGCACAACCAAATAAGAGGGTTTCATCAGCAAAAAGACAATGGGAGATCCTCTGATCAAAATTCTAAATTTTGATACCCTTCCATGAACCACTCTCACATGCTGAGCCAATTGCCCGACTCAGAGCTTCAGCTAGTAAGATAAACAAAAAAGGTAAGAGCGGGTCCCCTTGCCTTAATCCCCTAGAAGAGTGGAAGAAACCATAGGGGGACCCATTGATAAGAACCGAGAATCTTGCCAAGGAAATGCAAGCCATAATCCATTTTATCCATGCTAGGGAGAAGCCCAACCTTGACAGGACAATTTTTAATGCATTCCATTCAACCCTATCATAGGCTTTCATCATGTCTAACTTAAGAATCATTGTAGGGTATTTCTGGGCAGAGATCAAATGTAAGACCTCATGAGCAACTATAGCCCCTTCAAGAGTTTCCCTTTGAGGAACAAATCCTCCTTGCTCAAGGGAAATTATTCTTGGTAAAAGCTTAGCCAACCTCATAGCAATCACTTTGGAAAATATCTTGTAAATGGTGTTACATAAAGCTATAGGACGAAAAACTGCGAAGGTTTTAGGGTCGTCCTTTTTAGGTAAAATGACAATTAAGGTAGTGTTCATTTCTTTAAGGATAGACCTATTTCTCCTAGCTTCCTCTAATGCCAAAAGGACATCCTGACCGACAAACTCCCAACATTTTTGGAAAAACAAAGGAGTAAAACCATCAGGCCCGGGAGCCTTATCCAGATTCATAGCAAAAACAGCTCCCCAAACCTCTTCTATTGAGAAAGGAGACATTAACATTCTATTATCCTCAGAAGAGATGAGATATTGTTAGAAACATCAATATTCTCAGAAGAAAGAAGATTCTTAAAAAACTTAACCGCTTCCTTAGAGATGTCCCCATCCTCAGAAAGAATATTCCCCTGACAATCCTGAATACAGAAGATCCTACTCCTGGCCCTTTTCATTTTATTACTAGCATGGAAAAATTTTGTATTCTTATCACCATCAGCTAGCCATAACTCCTGAGATTTTTGTCTCCAATAAACCTCCTCTCTAGCCAAGATTTCTTCTAATTCACTCCTAAGAGACCTGAGTTCATCCAATACCTTAGATCCCAAACCAATCTTTTTTTATTATAGCATTCAAGTGTTCCTTATCTTTTTACTATAGAGATTTATCACACAAGCCTAATGAATTTTATTTATCCTATTTTGAACTATAATGTCCTAATTTATTGGTTGTAGGGATCTTTACATTTATTCTAATCTTATCCCAATTTTGTCAAATATCTTTTATTATAGCATCATTCTTTGTTAATTTTTTCTTAAATTTTTTTTATAGAAATCTCTAGTGTATGAAGTCTCTTATCTTACTAAATTATCCTATTTCCAATGATTATTTCTTTGTTGGATGTGCCCACTTTCTAACTATTGTTTTTTATCAAATTCAAAAACCCTTTTTTTCTTCATCCATTTTTCTATTTTTTTTTAACATGATCTTTTCCAAAGTTGAGGCTTTCTATCTTTTTCTAATATTTTTCCTTCTAAATTCTTTTAGCTACAAAAATTTTAAAATTTCTACAATTTTTTTAAGTTTTTCTCCATCAAATTCTCATTCAATTTCCTTAAGATCTTTTTAATACTTCTATATAATCTTTTATATTTTTATCATATTCATCTATTTTATTTCTTTCATCTTACAAAGAGTATTTTGAGCTATTTGTTCTTTTGACCTCCTTATCCATCATTTTATTTTCTAGTCCTTTTTCAAACTTAATATATTTAGTACCATTTTACACAAAAATATTGCTTTCATTATTTAATTATGTGCATACTTAATGAGTCTATCCATAATAAGTAAAATTACATCAAAATCATTTAGTAACCCCATAATGAATTCTATTGATATTTCTTCATAATTTTGTGTTGAAATGTCTAATATTTGTAGTTCAAGGCTTAGATTATTTGTTGGTTTTCTTTTATTTTGGTGGCATATCAAACATAATCTACAAATGTTTGGACATTCAATTTAATACCTTCCCAAAAGAAATCTTTCGTATGAACAAATCTTTTATAATATATTGTTAGTCCCCAATATCCTACCTTTTTCAAGGTTCATCTTAAAATATTTAGGTTTCATTAAATTTCCTTATTATTTTACATATATTTTATTATCTTTTTATCTATTAGAAAGTGAAATGTGAAACTTTTCTTATTGAGTGATCATGTTTTCCCTCCGTGTAATGTGAGAATTTTTTTCATGGATCATTTCATTTGTTAACAGACGTGTGCACAAAGATGGTGGTCAGAAAAGTGGACACCACCCAAAAAAAAACTTGGAAAAATAGGCAGCGCATACGCGGTTTTAAAATTTCAAATTCCCATGTACGCGCTTAGGTTTGTTCTTCCCGAGCCTAGAAAAGGTAGCGCGTACGCGCTAAGCTTAGGAAACTGAGCACGTGCGCACTACGCCTAGGAAAATTAGCACATATGCACTGCTTATAGGAAAATGAGCACGTACGTGCTAATAATCCTAGTAAAACCGCATACGCAGTGCCTGATGAAAAAAATTTAAAAAAAAAATTGGGTCCTCATTTACCCGAAAAGTGCATTTTTTACTTTCTTTTTTTCCCATTTTTTAAGCTAAACTGCGAACGGGGTGCGAAATTTGTCCTCAAGCTATGGATCGAGGTTAGTTTTTATTTTTTTTTGTCTTTCTTTCTGGTTTATGCAATTTGTTTTACATTTTGAATTTAATTTCATTATTTTTTATTAGGTTTTTTCATTTTTTGTTTCAAAAACCAGATTCTTCTAATCCAGAACAAGAACAACCAAATGCACCTCCTGAAAACCCACAAGAACAACCAAATGCACCTCCTGAAAACACACAAGAACAACCGCCAATTCCTCCTTTTGACCGCACAGTCGAAACATAGGAAGAATTAATTAATCAGTTAGGGCAAAATACATCCAAAATCAATAGACTAATTGTAAAATTGAAAACTTCTGAACTTGACCATCATCAATCCCTCGCCACTAGCCTAGAAACATTAGCTAGTGGTGCCATAGCTATTTCCACTTAAATTACCAAATGGGGAAGCTTTAAGGATAGGTGTCGTCAATTCTATGCCAATGGGCTAACATACAATGGAGTTAAAAACAAAAATATTTCTAAACAACAAATATGTGCCCTTTTTGTTGACCCCAAAACTAGTCAGTCATTACCTCCTAATGCAAAGAGGTTTCCCATACATTGGTGTACCAATGTGCAGATGAAGAATCTTTTTTGGCAAAGGTGGTGGATGGTCTTTGGTGATCCACCTTGTAATAATTATGAGGTGCCATTATATTTTTTGAGAAAAATATATTATGAGTTTGTGCTCAATCTATGCCCAAATTATTTTGACATGAGAGAATTTCATGGTAGAGGTGGTGGCTCTGCCCAAGATAGACCTGGAGCCCATAGGCGATTAGCCGCGGAGCGTCGCCGCCCCCTAGCACCCAAACCCAAGGTGCATCAGGTTGTCCCATTAGAGTTGAAAGAGTTGATGGAGCTACAGACTCTTCAGGTGGCCATAGCATTGACTGGTGCCATCATCCAGCATGGGATATCATTAGCACACCCTATTGTATTGGATGATGAGCCGTTAGAGGGCGACAGAGAGCCCATCAAGCATATGTGTGTCAATTGCTCAGGGATATGCTTGCGGATAGATGATCCAGTCGGTGTAGATGGATACTCATATCATCTATGCATGATTTGCAGTTGTAGATGTCAGGCTCACATGGTTGAGGATGTTGCGCTGACAGATGAGTTGATGGACATGGTGTTTGCCCATGAGCCACAGACACAGGTGTGTTGATTTGAATTCATAACATTTTATTTATCAGTCACTTTAATTTTTTAATTACATAAATGAATTTTCATTTATACATCAATTTAAATTGAGACAAATAATATGCATTTCAAGATGCAGCAATGGTATCCCATACACCTCCCCCAATTACCACAGCTACAACTTCGACGCCTGAGGTATAAATTTTGTAACATGTTAAAATATAATAGTACACTTTGAATTCAAAAAAATACAAGATATACTAACTATCTTTAATGCTTGGTCCAATTTCTAGTTTGTAGGTGTTGACAGGGGACGAAATGTCCCAGATTGATGACATCACGCTGTCGGCGGTCGATTTTGGCCTACAAGGCTATACAATATCATATTTTGTACAACTCTTTTTATGTATTGTTTTGATGGAATATGCAAGTCATTTCATTTTAGATTTTTCAAATAATGTTTAATTTATTATCTGTACTAATATCTCATGTTAATTTTTTGTTTTTAGGGCACCCCCTCCGCGTCTAAGGCTCATCTGAAGAAAAAGAATATCTCGAAGACGCCAAAATGTGTGAAGAAGGTAATTGAACACATTTTCAGTTGTACAATTGTTTGAAAATGTTGAAATCAAGTATTACTTGGGGTTTGTAGATTGATTAGTGTTTTTTGTCTATATTACATGTACAGCGGCCATTGAGCTTTGTGGATATGTTGAATGCACCTGATTCACCCGTGAATCAAGACAGGGGGGAGGTATGTATCTATACTTTATTTTCTTGATTTCATGATTATATGCACACGTACATGTGAACTTGTGATATATTATAATCTTATTTTTTTTCATACAGCAAATATCCATACCTATTTCGTAAATGGCGAACCCTCCTCCTTGCACTGGAGAAGCATATTAGGATCTGGTACACTTTTGTTTGATATGTAAAATTAATTATTTTCAACTTTCAATACTTATCATTATATTAATTGTATTTAATCTTTGTACATTTTTTGTGTAGGTAATAGCGACCGTTTCTACATCGATGGTGAGCCATCCTAAGTCCATTGGAGAAGCATATGAGGCACAGGTACGTCATTGTTCTCTATATTAGAGTTTTTAAGTTTTTTTGATATATTTATGTTAGTACATTGTATTAATTGTACATTTAATCTACAATAGACTTGTTCGCAGTACGGCCATAACGTGGATCCATTTAAGTATGTCTTCAAGAAAACTCCTAAGAGTGACAAGGAGAGGAGAGCGAAGACATTAGCTCCTGGATCAGCTGATGAAGTAATCTACATTTCAATTGCAAAGGAATTAAAGTTAAATGCATAGTTATGATGTCAATTGTGAACTATTTTCTACAAAAGAATTCTAACTTGGCTTTTGAATTGTGGTTTTGCAGCCATCTACAGAGCCGCGTACTGCACCGAAGAGGCTTGATTTTGATGATCCACTAGAAGTTTAGGATCATATAGTGTTAGTTTTGGTCATAGAATGACCAATACATGTAGATATATTCTACATTTTTATTGTATATCGATTTGGACATGGCATATGCCACATTTTTGTAATACTTGTATTGACTTGGCAGACATGCCTTTTTTTATATATATAAATATCGATATTCGATCCAATAAATGTGTAATGAGTTCATTATTTTGTATTCATTGTATTTTGTGGTTTTCCTTTTATAAATTTAAATGAATATTTGTATATGTAATCAACAATATGAATATAAACAACAAAAATATATGATATAAAGCATTGCAATTGTGGAATATGATTTGATAAAATTTCTAAAATGTTGAATTAACCGTACAAAACTCCTTGTATTCAGTTCATTATTGTGTATTCGTTGTATTTGGTGGCTGCCCTTTTATAAATTTAAATGAATATTTGCATATGTAATTAATAATATGAATATAAACAACAAAAATCGACAATATGAATTTAAACAACAATGTGTTTGGTGCGAGAGCACCCTCACACTCGCAATGGTCAAATTTTATTCCTCATGTGCACAAACCAACGTCGTGAGCATGTCCGGGTGGGCATGTTTACACTAGGCACGCCCTTGTCATGCATCCCAAAACACCAGAACGTCGAGAGTCATACCCTACCGGTGAGATCTCTCAAGTGCCCTGAGTCCAAAAAATTGTCAAAATTTGACGGACTATTTCTTCCAATCCACGACACATACGGTCAATCTTTTTGATCATGTGGGGTCATGTGAGGCTCCTCTACAATGGCCTATCTCAGTTTTTGACGACTCAAAGCCATTTTCAATTAGTAGCATTTTTTCGCCTGCTCAAAAAACTGTCAGTTGCTTGCAAGGAAAAGTTGCAAGATTGGCTAGAATTGATTTTATTCCTCGTGTGCACAAACCGACATCGCGAGCACATCTAGGTGGGCATTTTACACTAGGCATGCCCCTGTAATGCATCCCAAAGCACCAGAACATCGAGAGTCATACCCTACCGGTGAGATCTCTCAAGTGCCCTGAGTCCAAAAAATTGTCAAAATTTAACGGACTATTTCTTCCAATCCACGACACATACGGTCGATCTGTTTGATCCTGTGGGGTCGCATGAGGCTCCTCTATAATGGCCTATCTTGGTTTTCAATGACTCGAAGCCATTTTCAATTAGTAGCATTTTTTTGCCTGCTCAAAAAACCATCAGTTGCTTGCAAGGAAAAGTTGCAAGATTGGCTAGAATTGATTATGTTCCTCATGTGCACAAACCGACATCGTGAGCATGTCTAGGTGGGCATGTTTATGCTAGGCGTGCCCCTTTCATGCATCCCAAAGCACCAGAACGTTGAGAGTCATACCCTACCGACGCAATGTAGAAGTTGCTTGACAACTTTTTTGACAATTTTTTTGACAACAATGACAATTTTTGCTCAAATTGTATCTAGTCTCAATCTATCACCCCTATGACCTAATAATGACTCAAATAATTATCCATGATTATACAAGAATCAAGAATGCTCATGATTGACCAGGGACACATCACATATACTCAAAACATAGTCACAAAACATTGACACACAAAATAGTCACAAAACATTGTCACATATTATTCAAACCAGCTCTTGGCTATTTGATTATACAAAAAATTGTTTTACAAATAATATCATGGGCTTTTATACAAAATTTGGCATTACAATATATGCGATTCAGCTCATCACCATTTTAATATACAAATCATCTCATGGGCTTTTATAGAAAATTTGGCATTACAATATGTGCGATTCAGCTCATCGCCATTTCAATATACAAAATTTGGCATGTACATATGTACAAATCAGCTCATTGCCACTTAAATATACAAAATTATGCCCCTAAACATGTAAAAATCAGCTCATGGGCATTTATATATACAAAAAATGAATATAGAACAATTCGTCGATGATTTATACAAAATTCTCAAAATCATTCTACTCTGAACCATAGAATCAATCAAGTGAGCCTTCAGGATCGGCTCTAACCCATATTGTGTCAAGTATTGCCTCGTGGTCAGATTCAAAAAACTTTCCATAAAATCTTGTTATGAGGTCTACCACGATACTTCATCAAATGAATATTTGTTGCAACAACAAGGTTAGAGAAATGAAGAATATGTCTATGTGTTTCAAAGTCCTCGAACAACCAAACATCAAAATTCTTGATAGGGTATCTTCGAAGCTGTTCATGTCATGACAACAGACCCTATTGGGTACTCAATACCCTCTCCGTCAATGATTGTGGTTGTCAATTTTCTTTTAGGCTCAACACAATGACACAAATAGTAATATGTTCCTTCTTCATTGCTCTCTTCTGCAACAACTGCATACACATGACCTGCATTTTATAAAGTGTTAATTAATACCAAAAATAAAGTATGATGTACAACAAAATGAACCAAAAAGAATACTTTCAAAAAAATTAACTCAAAAAATCACCTGAATCCACTAGGTCTGATACATGGTCAAAATCCACTGATGTCTCCATCTGGCTCAATTGTAGTGCTTTGGGAATTTGATATGAATCAATGGGAACCAATGGTCTACAAGACCATTTATCAACCCACTCTTCTGATTCACATTCTTCCCACAAACAATACATGCATGAAGAGCAAAAACATACCATCTGTCTCGTATAAATTACCAGTGAACTTGAATTTGAACTCATAAATAAGTGCATGTCACTCGATCCTACAACTGTACAACAATCTAGATAGTTTTTAATGTTAGATTCAGTAATCAACCAAAAATATCTACGAACCAATGACGTACCTGGATTACCTGGACCCATCGTAGACTTACACCATCACACAATTGTTTCTGCATCTACCAACTCAGCACCACCTTCGTACTTCAATTCTTCCTTGGCTAGGGCTCTTTTCACACATGCTCCTGCACCATCGTGCTCTCCCTTACCATGTCCAGCCTCAGTGAAATTCCAAAAATGTTGTACACCGCTTGTCACATGCATCCTTTTCAGCCAATAAAACATCCTTGCATTCTTGAATTGTGCGGTGCAATTATCTGACCATATTAAGTGTCAGTTGTATCGTATGTTCCTTTCCCTTAAACTATCATAGAAAACTTTAAAGCATCCTTGTACAAACTCCAATGAATGAGTACGATCATCACTTATGTAGAAGTGAGACTCTCTTACAACCTTTCTATCCTCCTCTGAGCTATCATCTGCACGCATGAATGCTATGTGTACAAAAATAGAAACTTGTGTAGAGTGATAATACATGGATTGCACTTCATTTTGAGGTTGTAGAGTATAATTTTCACTGAAATCAACGATAGAGACAATGGTGCCAAGAGGAAATGTGTTCTTACACAACTTGAATTTCTCATCTAACCATCGAGCTCTATGTGTATGCATTATGTACTCATAAACTAGTTTCTCTTGAAACATTTTCATAAATTGAGCTACACATATATCATTTTTCACTAGCTCACATCTCTTCAAATCTTTTCCATCTTTAACTCCATATGTGATTGTCTTGTATTTTCCAAAAGAAACTAGTTTCGTAACAATTTCATGTGTGCTCTCCAAATGTATGCATCTTGGTAAACGTTGCAAACCACCACATATAGCACAAGAACCTTCCAAACAAGGCATCTTATAATAAATGCAACCATCATGTCTATTACATAACACACTTGAAATAAATTATCTTGCCGACTTAGGAGGTGCTTGTATTTTACATTCCTGCAAAACATCGTTAGTGTGCAAAGTAGAACAAATATGATGAAAAATATCATAATGCATGGAAAATTCCATATGCATCCTACAACAACACGTGGTACGTACATGATTAATCTTAATATAAAAAGGTTTTGTCATTTCAAAAAATCTTTGAGAAATTTTTATTTGAGGAAACTTTTGAAGGAATCTTTCATAAAATTTAGTTTGAGTCATATCCAAATAGTGTTTCGCATGTGGCTCATGATTTTTAGACCCAATTCGCCTTCTAACAACATCTCTTTGGTTGGGTGATGCTCTTGTGTTGTCATGCCAAAAATTTTCAATTAATGTTTTTAGTGCATCTACAACAACCTTGTCTTTGCGTGGTAGTCTACCCGAGAATGCCCAAAGAAAATTATTGTTAGGTTCCTCTATTTGTTCTCGCCTCTTTAATGCTTTACTTAATGTTGTTCTACTAACGTTCAATGACTTACTTGTTTTTCTTATCAAATGATCTTTTTTTAGTTTCTTGCTCATTATGGTTGATGTAATGACACGTCGAGTAGCATTAGAATCTTTACTACGTGATTTTGAACCAATATATTGATATGCATCAAATAGATTTCTGACAATAGTTCTTTCACTGTTACTTTCAGATGATCTTAGGCCTAGAAATTTCATTATCTCTCTAAAATTCAAATTTTTAATCATTTGAACAATTAATTGACATCTTGCGGTTTGATTTAAGTTTTTAAAATTGTTTTTCCATATTCTTTTAACCATTCTCCTACAAGTTCGTTCATTCATTTTATTGGGCATTGACTTCAATATATTCTCATCAATGTCAATTAGATACTTTGGTTTCCTACGAATGATTCTAGGAGCTGTTAACATCGATGCATTATGTACATTCAATTCATCAAGTAAAGAAGGTGTAATATGTTCATCATTTAATTGATTATTCAATGCAGTATCTTCTTCAATTGCATTAGGTTCAAACGGTAAATTATCAAATGTTTCTCCTTCAACTGCATTAGGTGCATTATATTTGTTTGGTAAATCGAATTGAGATGTTGAGGTTGACATACCTTCTTCTTCCATTGCTCTTATGTCACACAATTTCTTCATATGCTGCCTTTGTCTTTCCTTTTGAGCCTCTCATTGTTCCATCATTCCTCGCTTGTTCTTTCCCATGGTTGAGATTGGTTGACCTAAATAGAATCATATTACATATATATGTAAAGAAAAGTTCAAAAATAAATAAATAACCATAAGTATGCATCTTATCACTATTTTTTGGAATCAAACTATTAAACAATCACAATTTAATCATTTGAAACCATGCAAAAACAAAAAACTAATAAAAACAACAATTCAATCATTTGAAATCATGCAAAAAACAAAAAATTCACTTACTTTTATGTATACAACAGTGATATAAGTGCAGACACAGTTCCAGTGGGGCCTTCAACGACCTCAAAAACTTCTTTTGAGGTTGTTGGGGCTCTTGGGCAACTAAAACTATGTCTATAAACCATGTACGCGCTACATTGATAACCGCGTACGTGTTGCTAGGCCATAAAATGTTGGCAAGCCCAACGGTATTCTCGTCTTATGAGTAATAAGTACCGCGTATGCGCTAATAAGCCTTAAACAAGTTATGGAAGGGGTATGGAGGAAGGGAGAGGGAGAGAGGGAGAGAAGAGGGGGGGAAGGGAGAGAGAAGGAGAGGAGAGGGGAGAGGGAGAGAGAGGGGGAGAGAGGGAGAGAGGGAGAGGAGAGGGGAGAGGGAGAGAGAGAAGGAGAGGGGAGAGGGAGAGAGAGAGAGGGAGAGAGGGAGAGGTAGAGGGAGAGGTAGAGGGAGGGAGAGAGGGAGAGAAGAGGGGGGAGGGAAGAGAGAGAGAGAGAGAGAGAGAGAGAGAGAGAGAGAGAGAGAGAGAGAGAGAGAGAGAGAGAGAGAGATGGAGGGAGAGGGAGAGAGAGGGAGGGAGAGAGGGAGAGGAGAGGGGAGAGGGAGAGAGAGAGAGGGAAGGAGAGAGAGAGAGAGAGAGAGAGAGAGAGAGGAGAGGGGAGAGGGAGAGAGAGAGATAGGGAAGGATAGAGAGAGAAAGAGAGGAGGGGGGTGGGAGAGGGGAGAGGGAGAGGAGGAGGGAGGGGAGGAGGGAGGAGGAGGGAGAGGAAGAGGGGGGTGGGAGAGGGGAGAGGGAGGAGGGAGAGGGGGAGGGAGAGAGACAGAGACAGAGAGAGGGAAGGAGGGAGAGGGAGAGAGACAGAGAGAGAGAGAGGGAGAGGAGAGAGAGAGAGAGAGGGGTGGGAAAGGGAGAGAGAGGGAGGGGAGAAGGAGAGAGAGGGAGAGAGGGAGAGGAGAGGGGGGAGGGAGAGAGGGAGAGGAGAGGAGAGAGGGAGAGAGGGAGAGAACATGGGGGGAAGGGAGAGGTAGAGGGAGGGAGAGAATACATGATAAAAATCAAAGAGGAAGTTGCAGATAAGAAATAAATTCACTTACTTCTACAGAAGTGCAGACACAGTTGCAGTGGGGTATGGAGGGAGAGAAGAAGAGAAAGATGGATGGGGTATGGAGGAAGGGAGAAGGGAGAGAGAGAGAGAGAGAGAGAGAGAGAGAGAGAGAGAGACCTTGTATGCGTTTGAGAGGGAGAGACGATACACTTACATGTGTATATATATGTTTAATATATTATATGTATATAAACATATTATATATACAATGTCATATTATACACATATTATATATTACATATATTATATGAATATACACATATTATACATAGAATATCATATTATACAATAGCACGTACACGCTGTTTATAGAAAAGATAGCGCATACGTGTTGTTTAATGGGAAACACGCACGTATGCGCTTCTTACACTATAAATACCTTGTACACGCTTTTTAAACCATGCGTACCCCGTACGCGCTTTTGAATTTTTAGGCTTGGAAATAGGCCTGGATGACAAAGCTACGGATTGGAAGTTTGATTTCCCTCCATTTCTCTCATTTTTGACGTGTTTTATTTTATCAACTTGGTTTATTGACTTTGTCATCATCAAGTTTACACTTCATAAAGTGGGTATTTCTAAAATTGCCACCATATTTTCACCCATCTTCTGAGCTTTCTAACCATATAATTTTTTTTCAATTTGAACAATAATAGCATATTATTATTGAATTTCTTTTACTAGTGTCTCCATAGTTCTCACAAACATAGGTGCACCATTTTTTGAATAACTTTTGATATACATATCAAAATTTTAAAAAAAATTATATATTATTATAGTGCACTTGATTCTTTACAATTGTAAAAAAAAAATTGTATTTTCGATTTGTTTAGTGCAACTTATGCTTCGCGCACGAACAGGTACCGAATTTTCAGGATGTGCTTGATTGGAAAAATCATTAAAAAAAAATACTCAACAAAAAATTACAAAAAAATACACATCTTCTAGTGCTCACTCTTAACTATCTTTCTATCAAAGGATTTGTCAAAATACTAAATCTAACTATGACTTTTTTGATGCGCACGTCAGACACTATGTTATGTTTTTCAGAAAAAAAAAAAAAAAAAAAAAAAGGGTCAGTTTTTCATGCGCAAAGGATTTGACCCCCTTAATATTATCCAATTTTGAAAAAGTTTAGTAGTTTGGAAACTAGATTCAGAGTAATACAATATTTGTTCTTTGATTATCTTCATATCTTGAGTGGATGACTTTCAAATTTTGCCTCTAAGTTCAGGTTCACCTGATTTCAGAAAAAAAGTGTCCACTTATACCCCCCATTTTGACCACCATCTTTGTGCACTTACCCTAACAATAATCATAAGGGATAAATAGTTACGTATTTTGGGATGAAAAATGCTTCTTGGTATTAATTTAATATCATGACTATGGTCTCTAAATAGGAACCTACAACATTGGATTCTTGAAATAGATATTGAGGGTGTTTAATTTCTTTAATTTTCGTGTGATTTCTCACATCTCTTGTTTCTATAATATGTAATTCAACCCCTATATTATAGTAACATTTCTTGACCAATTTTTCTATTTTTGGGGATCTAATTATTACACTTGATGGTTATTTTATACCAAAAGTTTATAATTTTTGTAACAACCTCCAAAAATAAATTAATAAAATAGTGAATAATTTTTCATTTCAAAACTAGATTTTGCATCAAACTATCAATTTTATTTGAAAGGAAAATAATAACTAACTACTTTCATCAGGAAAGGAAAACTAACTAATTCAATCGAAAGTAGTTAAACTATGAGAGTAGTTAAGAAATATTCTTTATATGATTGAATGAGAAAAACATACTAAATAACTTTAACAAGGAAAAGATTAAAGTTTATAGATTACAATTCATTGAATTTTCTTTAGATAAATTATAACAATTCGCGACATAGTCTAGAAGAGGGAGAGAATTGTCACTTGGGCTTTTCACCCAGCCATAGATCTAATAGTCTCTCGCACACCTTCCAACTGGAAGTGTCCCTTCTCTTCGTGAGGGTAGAAAACTAAGGATTAGACCTAAATGTCATCTTGACATCTAATCTTGGTGTTTAGAACCTACACGTAACTAGTTGGTCGCACACTATAGGTCCTTCCTAACTAGTATTACTATCTGACTAGTAGGTGTATCTACTTCAATTGAATTGACAGTTGCATGCTTTAAGCGGTACCACCTTTGCAAAGGTTTCATAATAAGTGTACATAATTTTTGTTAGAATTCACCACCCTTACTCAAATTGTTCACATAAATTCCTTATCAGTTTATTAAAGGCTTCTCTATAATATATAACTTATATCCCACAAAGAAAACATCAAAAAGATATTGATAAATTGATAGTTGATATTATGGATTATATGACCTCGAGAATTATATGACATTATATGTACAACCTCTGCTACTTATACATTTCAATCGACCATACGGTATTAACATAGATTCATCTAAACACATCAAAAAGGAAAAATTAAGGTTCCCATCAAATTACTATAATTATAAAATAGTTCATAATTACATGTAGATCAGGCATCTACATTTAGTATTATAAGGTTAGTTATGACATGATGATAGGCCCACTTTTGGACTGGCAATCTTACTTAGGATTGAACTAAGGTTCATGGAAAAGTCTTATAGAAAATATCTCAAGAAATAAATAAACAATATAAAAGATATTGATGCAACGAGCATGAACTACAGAGTGGTCAAGAGAAAACTATAAATTCTCAAGAATAGAGTCCATGAACCGCTTCTTCATCATGCCATTAACAAGACAAGTAGACAACCTTATGATATATAATTAAACTCTTTCATAAAAAAAAATACAATCCCCAACAATGCACTAAACAATATAAAAACTCATTAAATTTTCATGACTTTACTAGAAATCTTAACAGAAAAATAGTGTTTTCATCCAATCTATACTAAAGAAGTGTAACAAGCTTGAGTTTTGACAAGATTGACAAGGATAATTCCTCTAATAACAATAGTTGCACCTCTCTTATGTAAAACTTCCTCTAGTTCCAATGAACTTCCTCAAGCTTGAGTTGGAAGTATTAATGGTGCAAACTTCCCAATTAGAAAATATGAGCTAAAGAAAAATTGCAAAATTAGTAAACATGTTTTTTCATAGCTAAGAGTCACAAAAGCCCAAAAATAGATTAATTTAATGATTGAGTGAGAGAAGAATATTTTGGCTCAAATGGAAGCCTTTTAAATAAGAATTCTCTCGACCACAAAGAACCTACTCATGCAGAAAAAAAATGTCTTTCATCTTGATCCATGGTGGCTTACGACCAATGCTTGAGAGGTGGAAGGGAGAGTGGGAGTAACATTTCCACCCCACCTCCCTATTCAATAAACAAGCTTCGGTTTTGCTAGCCAATAGCATAGTTCAAAATAGTATATAAATAAATCACAATGAGGATATATATATATATAAGTATATATTCATGTATAAGTTATATTTGTACATACATCCATATTTATATATGTATATGTGTATGTATATTACTCAATAATGATTTAAATTTGCATATGCATATATGTATAAGTAATTATATATGCTATAGTTTCTTATATTTAGATATACATTTATATATGTATGTATATAACATAAATTAATATAGCTATCCAAAAGATAATTACTAACAATTTAATTTGATATAATATTAAAATTATTAATCACATTGAAAATAACATACTATAAACTCACAAGGATGGAAAATAGAATATTATTGACTACCTACTTATTGACAAGGTGAGACAACCACCTAAAAGGCCAAGTCAACATCCAACTTAAACAACTTTAACTTACGACTCTAAGTTCTGTAAAGGGTGAAAAATTAGGACTTCCACCCCAAGAAGGATGAAAGCCACTATTTTTTTCTTAGAGAACAATTACATTCAAAAGAGGGTTATAATCCAATAGATTCAGTCACCAATCAACAAGGATTAAGACTTAATACTAATTGGATAAAAGGGATTAATTTATTTAACCTCTTTTGTGAGTTGATTCAATACTAAATTAAGATAAAGTGATAAAAGGTGAAGGTAAAAATACGGAAACAAGTGAGCTACAAATTCAGGATTTTCACATGCACGGTCTGGATCTAAGCAGTATATGCAGATTTGGATCTAATCCCTAAAAAAATGCTCCAAAAATGTCAGGATCGATGTGCCTGTCACCCTGGTCCTCCTAATTTTTTGCACACCAAAGAGGGTTGATGTGTCTCTACAAATAGTGCCTATTCTGAAGAGTACAGCTCTGTACCCATTTCCTGCACATAGAAAGAAAGAGAAATAGGTTGGGAAGAGGGGATTGACTAATTCAAACCCTAGTTTACGAATTAACCTTGATTGAAATATTGCAAATACTAAAACAAATAATGGAAGGATATACCTCAAATTTACAATGACTGATAATGATGCTTTACTTCTTGAATGAAATTACATATGTTATATAAAATGGTATGAACATGACAAAGCCCTAATCACACACACATTCTTACAAATTAATTATGTAATGATGCTCCACAATTGATAACTTTAAGAATATACAACCTTTAATACCTCTATAAATTTCTTGATGATGAATTCTTCAATGTTTGAATGCTTGTATCATGGTCTCCTTATATCTCTTGTATGCTTGTATCGTGTGTATCTCAAAATGAGAGGAGAAGACCTCCTTATATACTTACCCATTGAAGAATGCATTAATTCTCTGACATACGCTGACATGGGGAGAGATTTACCTCTCAAATTTGAAGATGCAATAGGGGACTAAGATAGGGCCCAATTAAGGAGGACCAAGGCATGGCACCTTGGTCCCAATAAGGACTAAAGTTCCATGCCCTAGTCCTACCCTATTTTGGGGCTCGACTAAGTGATTATGTGGTGTGTGAGATGAAAATAAAGCCAAATTTGCATGGTGAAGGCACAATTAGGACTTAATTAGGCATTGGGGATGCACATTAAGGTGAGGACCTAAAATATGGTCTAAATTGTAAGGGGGTACAATTTAGGACAGTACAAGTTTGATGGAAAGTTGGCCTCTTCAATAGTCTACAATTCTCTCCTTGATAATAATCTCCCTTCCTCTTGAGGGAAAAGCTTACCAACATCAACTTGTCATATGAAGATGGTCAGACCAATCTTATCTTCTTATTGATTACCTAAATAAATATACATAAATAAATGATGAAAATAGCCACATAATCATTCATGTCTAACTATAAATTTAGACTTCATATTACTCATTTACATAAGAAAGAAATTAAATATTAATGTTTGGCCATGCTCGAATTTGCATCATTTAAAATAAACCCGTTGTTTGAAAGAGGGGTATAAAACTTTTTCCCGTGTGTACTAAAATTCATGGATAAGTCTTAAAAATTAAAATATATTGTTCTATTGGTAGATAGATTTGTCATTGGGATGGTTTCTAAAAATTTACCTTGTTTTCTCAAAGAGTAGTGACAATTGTTCCAACAATTGGAGAAAATGCAGTGAAGAAACAATCTTTCTCTACATTTAAGAGAGGAAACTCTCTCGTGCGATCAATTTTTGAGGACCTTTTTGTAGTTTTTACCTAAAAGTACATAAAGAATAAAACACAAAACTAAAGAAAGATGACTATTGAAAACCTAAACAATAGAAATACAAATACCATTTGAGATTCATAATGTAAAATGATTACAAAGGGGAAGGTTTAGCATAAAAGAATTTTTAATATGTAATGACAAAAGAAGGATAACTAATATCAACATGCAAGGAAACAAGTTATCTTGTCACATTTGAACCAAGATACCAAGGTTGAATGTTTTTCATCAATTACATAAAGCACTTGAAATAGAAACTAATGGATTACATATAAATACACAAAGGGGTTAACAACTTAACATACAAAAAGTTAGTAATGATAATTCAATAGTGCATTCTACACATACAAACTAGATACATTGTGTGTTATCAAATTTTGAAATTATACAAGTTCAAAAACCCTTAGGCACAAAGTATGAACATAGAAGTTTTCAAAAAGTCTCTCTAGAAATTTCTTCAAATTTTCCCCTCTCTAAAATTCCCCTTTTTATATTTGAATTATCATTGTATATACATGCTCCACAGGATAACTAACCAGCAACCACCAGGTAACTACCTTTGTATTTTTTTTAAAAAAAATCTTTATTTTGGTTAAAAATTTATCAAATGTTGCATAAGTGAAACTTATTTTCTAAATTAATTACAATCTTGTGACATAAGACACTTTTTATGAAAAAGCATCTAGAAACTTGTAACTTCTGACTTGTGAGTTATGGTGAGGTGCTTCTTCATCTTTGTCAAATTCACTTGATTTTGTAATCATCTCACCATCCAACGATCATATGCAATAAAAATATTGAGTAAATTTTTTTTTACTAAAAAGGAAAAAAATATTCAATTAGAGAAGAGATACAAAATAAGAAGGGCCACATGCGCAACAGAGAAAAAATTACAAAACTTTGTCATCTTCCACTAAGTGATCCAATAAATGACACATTTCTAGAGTTAATTTCCCGTATCCACTATATTCTAACCATGCCTATGATTAGAAGCCCATTTGGCCAAACAATATCCAAGTCCATTCCACTCCCTAGGAATGTGACTAAAAGTAGCAGATTACAAGGAGCTACACAACCAAAGAATTTGCCTAATCACCACAACCAAGTGTCAACTAACCTTGTCCAGCCATCACTCATTAATCAAAGTCACCACCACTTGAGAATCTAAGTTACAAATTGATGCTCTGCAAAAAGGATTAGAAAATCTGTTTGATGGCAACACACACAAGAGCACAAGAAACAAACGTTAGTGTTAGCGACAAAAGATTATCCTAAACAGGCATATCAAGAGAGATATTAAGCATGAAATAGAAAGCATATAAACATAGAATGAAATAGCTAATCAAGATGCTCATAGTTGCTCCTCCCTTGTTCCTCTCCTCTCCAAGTCCCAAATGAGTGTAGCTCTCAGCTTTTAGCACTAGCCATGGATGCCATATGGAGATTCAAGATGGTTGAATATGATAAGCAAATACTATGCAAGAGTAGATAGTGATGCTATGAAAAAGCTCTATGCTAATGCCAGTATAACAACAATACTCTAAAATGCTTCTCCTTTGCTTGAGGAGAAGGGTTCTATTTATAGAAGAAATAGGGAAATGAAGGGTTAAGATTGAGCAATCTTAACAAGGGTTAGGATTGAAAGTTGGGGATCCATGTGCACAATTGGCACCAATAAAATGGTGACAAGTTTCAACATAGGATTGGGTTGAGAGAAGAGGTTGGAGGCATTAAAGGCTTGAGAAGACCTCATGGTTATCTAGAAGGTAAGGGTCAAGTCTAAATTAAGATTACCCATTGGATTAAGAGTTAATCCAAGGATAAACCTTTGTGCAAATGTTTAAGAGATAATCATGGTCAAAGCATTAAAGGCTTGATGAGACCTTTGGGTTGGGTAGAGGTTGAGTCAAAACAAATGTTTTAACCATGTGGGAGGGTTGAATTAACCATTAATGGTTATTGGAGACTTTGGGGATTAAGTGGTTGAAGGTTGAAAGTCTTCAATGGTTATCAAAGACTTTGAGCCATTTAGTGGTTGAAGGTTGGAAGCTTTCAAAGGTTATCCAAGACTTTGAGACATTTAGTGGTTGAAGGTTGGAAGCTTTCAAAGGTTATCCAAGACTTTGAGACATTTAGTGGTTGAAGGTTGGAAGCTTTCAAAGGTTATCCAAGACTTTGAGGGTTAATTTGTTGAACACACAAAGCATTAATTGCTTTTCAAAGACTTTGGAGTCTTTGAGAAGTGACTCCAATTTGCTTAGGAATGTGACAATATTTAAGGGATGGATTTAGGCTAATTAGGAAGGGTTTAGAAGAATCTAGAAGGGGTTTAGGCATACAAGTGGGAGAAATTTTGGTATTTTCAATTAAAATAAAATCATTTATTTCAATTAAATGGTGTAATTTGCATTTGGATAAATATTCAAATAAATATTAATTTATTTAAATGAGAAAAATGAAGATAAAACATTAAAATGCTTGAAGACTTTGAGGGAAACCATTAAAGGCTTGAAGACTTTAAGGAAAACCATTAAAGTCTTTAAGAAGACTATAGAAGGAAGCCATCAAGTTTGAAGACTTTAAAGCCATCAAGTTTGAATACTTTAAGGGAAACCATTAAAGGTTTCAAGTGGGTGAGGATAAATAGGATTTTAAATAAATAATTTATTTAAAATAGTTGTGCAACTTGCTTTTGTAGGAAAATACAAGTGGGTGGAGGATAAAGGTGATTTTAAATAAATTATTTATTTAAAATAATTGTGCAACTTGCTTTTGTAGGAAAATACAAGTGGGTGGAAGATAAAGGTGATTTAAATAAATGATTTATTTATTTAAATGTGAGAGGTGGGATTTTGGGGGATTTAAATAAATATTAATTTATTTAAATGTGAGAGAAGATTTAATTAAACAAATATGATTTATTTATTTAATTAATGGTCTGAATTTGGTTAAGTGAATTAAATCAAATAAATTGAATAATTTATTTAATTAATAGGAGAAGAGGGTTAAGATGAATTAATTAAATATTAATTTAATTAATTCATTAATTGATGGTTAAATAATCAAATAAATACTAAATATTCATTTAATTAAGTGGACAGATTTATGTGACTACATTTGCCCCTCTTTGAGACGGTGCAGTTTTATCGCGTCGTTTCAAAGAAAGAAAAATAGGTGTGAAGAAATGCCCCATAAAATGTAAATTTAATGGGTGGTATGCCCCCTCGAGGGATGGGCCGAATTTTTTTGAAAAATCGGGCGATCTCTCGAAAAAGAATGAAAAGCGGAGGGGAGGTAGAATAGAAGAAATTAGAACTAATGATGAAAGAATGGGAGAAAATGGAGTGAATATGAAGAAACAACAAGCCAACGAGTACCCTGAGGTCATGCAAGAGATACATAGCAGATGTAGTGTGGGGTTTTGATTGATGCTATACAATTGATCAAAATTGTTTGGACAATCTGGTGCAATCGGTTTAATTGCCCCGGTCAAGTCAAAGCGTGACAGTTGATGTCAGTTGGTCGCTTGGACATGATAAAGTCTGAGTAAGTGAATCAAAGTGACCTGATGGTGACTTAGACAATTGATGTAATTGCCCGATGAAGTCAAGGTATATGAAGCAAAATACTCGTTGAGACGTAGACAATTGATGTAATTGTCCGTTGGATTGTGTTTGATTGGTTTGATCAATTGATAATGTGTGTGTGATGGATGGTTGTGGGGAATCATGGTAGCCCCGTTGAGACTAGGTCATTGTGATAAATGCCTGATGTAGTCTAGGATTACCATAATCGATTACCTGTTGAGACCCGAAGATACTTGATCAGAGTATCTGTTGATAGTCTAGGTGTGTGGGAGTCGATGTATCTGTGTAGATAGAGTAACTGGCTTAATTTTGTGGATGAGTGAGGATGGGAAGCGATGAAGGGATTAGGATGATGTTGATGATCAAGATAGGGAGGGTGAGGGGGGATTTGATGTTAGATAGAAGATATGGAGGACTAGGATCGAGTCCTATGGAAGAAGATGAGTAAAATAGAGTATGCATTATTATGACTACGTATGCATGATATGCAGCTATTATGAATGTATGGATGGGTGGAATGCAACGAAATGCAATATATACAGATGAGATGGAATGACGATCCATGGTGCTTTATTTTTCATCATTGAGCTTTAAAATGTTGTAAGAAAATACAAGCAACTTGACATAAAGATTCAAGATGACCAGAGTATTTCTTACATGGATTTTATATAGCAAGTTAATACAAGCAACTTGATATAATGGATCAAGTTGACCTGAGTATTGCTTGCGGAACAGATAAGGATTATCTCCTTTCATGCATGACTTGGAACGTCCTCCTTGATCTTAGGCTGATCATATCCTGAGACAAGTGCATACCGTAATAAGAGATAAAACCTTTATCCAGTTTGGATGAGGTAGGAGGAACCAAAGAAAGAGCATTGTGCTTGCAAACAAACAGTATATACATAAAGAATAAAGAATATGGATCCTTGGTAATGGTTCATGCTCATATGGTCGAGGTATACGCTGTAGTCAGCAAGCCGTAATGATCTATGACTGCATTTTGCATAAGATCATGTAGCTTGGTGAACTTCCCACGTAGACACCATTAGTACATGCACCAGAACTTCATCGGAAGTAATGCACAAACGATACAAAACAATGCTGAAAGATCCCGATACAGATAAACAAATGATTGTACTCATAAATCAACCAAGTATTTGATAGCTTAACATAATTTTCTTGTCAAAGAAAATGTCATCTTGTCTTTGTTTTGATAAGGAAGGATGCATCCTTGTTTTAAAGACGGGTTGGATTGTTGATGTCAATTGTTTTGGTTTGATTGATAAGTGGTCAGTGTGTGAGTAGTTGTCAATGTTTATTTTGTATCTGATCGGATAAATATGTACAAGGTGTTGCCATGTTTTTGTGTGATTTTTGATGGGTTTTCCGATGTTTTTTGGATTTTGTGAAACAATTTTGAATGTTTTTGGTATTTTGAGAGTCATTTTTTTAATGTTTTTGATATTTTCTGATGATTGCCTGAATGAAGAGCGTAATGATATATAAGACAATGTAGAATCCACTTCCATCATTAGGGTAAGGGTATTGCCCCCAGTTTGTAGACCTGACTATGAAAAGGTGGGATGCTAGACGCATGGAGTACTTTCTTAATTGCAGATCAAATAACAAGCCATGGTTGGGATGGATGGATGTATGTGTGCATGAATGTGATCGCAACAAGTCTGAAAGATAATGGAGCTATAGCCCTTACGAGTGGCGCCTGTTTGCCAGGTTTTTACCATCGCACTTACCCAAGGTGCCACCGGAGTGGTTGTTCACCGTTTGGATGCATGATTTTTCTTTACTTTTTTGAATGTTTTTGTATTTTCTTCAGGACATTTTTCTGAATGTTTTTGGTATTTTTCTGATATGTAGGGGAGCCTGATGCTCTGTACACCTTAGGTATAAAATCTTTTGAGGTGCATGCTATTGATTGGATCTGCAAGCGGTTCTCCTTCTGAAGTAGCCAACTGATATGCCCCGGACCCGAATACAGCAGTGACAACATATGGGCCCAGCCAGTTTGATTCAAACTTGCCTTGATGTTCTCTATTTGGTTGGTTGCGAGGATTTTCTCGAAGAACAAGATCACCTACCTCAAATGTACGAGATCTAACTCGGTGATTGTAACTTCTACTCATGCGCTGCTGATAGGCTTTGAGGTGATTGTATGCAGCTTGTCGCTTCTCATCAAGTAACTCTAAGTCCTGAAGGCGTGAGACTCTGTATGCTTCATCATCAATGAGATTATGCAAGGAAACTCGTAATGATGGTATCTCAACCTCAATAGGTAAGATAGCTTTGGCACCATAGACCAATGAATAAGGAGTTGCACCTGTAGGGGTCCGAATGCTAGTTCGATATGCCCATAGCGCTGGATTCAATTGAACATGCCAATCACGGCCGACATCATTGACTGTCTTCTTTAGGATCCTCAATATGTTTTTATTGGATGCTTCGGCCTGACCATTGCCTTGTGGGTAATAGGGAGTGGAAAAGCGGTGTTGGATATGAAATTTCTCACAAAGCTCACGAACATCCTGATTTTTGAAAGGAAGACCGTTATCTGTGACAATGGACATGGGCACACCATACCGGCAGATGATGTAATTGAGGATGAATGAGGCGATCTGCTTGCCGGTGACTTGGGTAAGTGGAACAGCTTCGATCCACTTGGTGAAATATTCGGTGGCAGTAATAATGAATTTATGGCCATTGGATGAAGATGGATGGATTTTACCCACAAGATCAAGGCCCCATTGACAAAAAGGCCATGGTGTTGTGATTGGTTGCAGTTCTTGAGCTGGTGCATGTATTAGGTCGCCATGAACTTGACATTTTTTGCACTTCCTAACAAAGTAGTAGGAATCCTTTTCCATAGATGGCCAATAGTATCCAGCTCGCATGATCTTCTTGGCTAGTGATGGACCACTTGAGTGAGTCCCGCAAATTCCTTCATGTACCTCTTCCAAAGCCTTTGTTATCTCATCTTGTTCCAAACATCGAAGGAGAGTACCATCAAGACTACGTCGGTATAGGGTTTCAGCAATAATGGTATATCGAGCAGTTTGGCGAATGAAGGTTTTTCGTTGGTTATTCGATTGGTTGGGAGGAAGGGTGTGATCGCGGAGATAGGTGTAGAACTCACCGTACCATGGGGATTCAGAACCAACAAGGCAACATATCATTTCAGATTCGGGGATATCATAAGCAGGGATCCAAAGTTGTTCTACCAAGAACTCGTAGCGTGTTGAATTCTGTGGAAGATCTAGTAGAGATGCGATGGTAGCCATAGCGTTAGCAGCTCGATTCTGATCTCTTGGTATCTGCTCAAAAGTGATAGTAGTAAATGATGTCTTTAGACTGTCCACCATTTGCTTGTATGGCATGAGTTTATCATCTTTGGTCTGATATTCATTAGTTGCTTGTCGAATGACCAGTTGTGAGTCGCCATATACTTGTAGTTCTTGTAATTTCCATTGTACGGCTAACCTGAGTCCTGTGATCAAGGCCTCATACTCTGCTATGTTGTTTGTGCATGGAAATGTGAGCCTGTAAGACTTCGGGATGCTATCACCTTGAGGTGTGATAAACAGAATGCCTGCCCCCGAGCCGTGCCTAGTGTATGAACCATCAAAGTATAATTTCCATGACTGTGCTTCTGTAATCATGAATATCTCTTCATCTGGAAAATTGGAAATGAGAGGATGATCGCCTATGAGAGGTGCATCAGCCAACTGATCTGCAATAACTTGACCTTTGATAGCTTTACGGTCCACATACTCAATGTCAAATTCACTTAGAATCATCACCCATTTGGCCAAGCGACCTGTCAATGCTGCTTTGCTAAGTAAATACTTGAGTGGATCAATCTTTGCAATGAGTTGCACCTTGTGTGTTAACAGATAGTGCCTCAGTTTAGTGGCTGCTAAGATTACTGCTAGGCAAGCTCGCTCAATAGGTGTGTAATTGAGTTCATAGCCAACCAGTGTACGAGAGATGTAGTATATAGCACACTCTTTGCCTTCTGCATTATGTTGTGCCAATAATACACCCAGTGCTGTACTTGTTGCTGAGATATAAAGTAACAACGGTCTACTTGGATCTGGTGGCGTCAACAAGGGTGGATTCATGAGATAGTCTTTAAGTGCCTGAAATGCTTGCTGGCATCTGTCATCCCATTGGAAGCGTATGTTCTTGTGTAGCAGGTGTGTGAATGGGTGACACTTATCAGCCAATTGTGCAATGAATCTGCGGATGGATTGAAGCCGTCCTTGTAGTGTTCTTAGCTGACTGATATTCTTTGGAGGTGGCATGTCCATGATTGCCTTAACCTTTGCTGGATCGACCTCAATACCTTTGCTTGAGACAATGTATCCTAGAAGCTTCCCGGAGGTCACTCCGAAGACACATTTCTTTGGGTTGAGTCGAACATGGTACTGTTCCAGTCTATCAAAGATTTTATCTAAGATGTGAAGATGTCCTTCTCTAGTAAGTGATTTTGCTAGTAAATCATCCACATAATCTTCCATTATAGTATGCATCATGTCATGGAAGATGGTGGTCATTGCTCTTTGATAGGTCGCTCCTGCATTCTTTAGACCAAAAGGCATTACATTCCAGCAGTATGTGCCCCATGGACATGTGAAGGCTGTCTTATGTTGGTCCTCTGGTGCGATCTTTATTTGATTGTATCCTGAAAAGCCATCCATGAGTGAAAGCATGGCATGTCCTGCTGTCAAATCTACTATGATGTCAATATTTGGTAGAGGGAAGTCATCCTTAGGACATGCTTTATTTAGATCTCTGAAGTCTGTACAAATGCGGATGCCCCCTTTTGGTTTGCCAACTGGCACAATATTGGAGATCCATTCTGCATAATCAATTGGTCTAATGAAACCAACATCCAGGAGTTTCTTGAGTTCTGTTTTGACTAGCACGGCAATCTGAGGATGCATCTTACGAAGCTTCTGCTTGATAGGTTTGGCTCCTTTTGCTACTGTGAGATGATGCATGACTAAATCAGGATCAAGCCCAGGCATGTCTGCATATGACCATGCAAAGTTGATCTGACGCTGTTGGAAGAACTCTATAAATTGAGGCTGTTCCTCTGGAGTGAGAAGAGATGCCAGATGTATGATATGAGGGTTTTCAGGAGTCCCCACATTGTATTCTTTGGTCTCCTCAATGAGGATCGTTGATCGTTCCTGTTGTGTATTAGCAGGGAGAATGTCAAACCCTTCATCCTCAGGCGCCTCAGAGAGGTTTTCACCGTTGGATACGCTCTTTCTTTTTACTTTTGTTGGATCAAACAGTGCCACAGTGTGGTTTTCACTAGAAGATCCATGTTTTAATGTTATATTTTTGCAGCTGAAGGGTTTGGCATCCGCCCCGAAGTATGCTGCGCTATTAAGTTCAATGGCGAATCCAGCTTTGTGATCCCCGCTTGGTAGATTATCCCTTAACTCCAAAAAGTCAATGATAGCCTCATCATTTTGGAAGAGGTCAAGACATGGGGGATTTGGTTGGTTCCATTCGATGAGTTCAGGGTGGATAATGGGCATTACTTCATCGATTAGGTTAAGTTCATTAGAGGTATTAGTGAGGGTTAAGACAGTGTGGTGAAGGTCGTTGATGGTACTCTCCCTGTCAGAATCCGACGTAGGATGAGACGTAGGGTCTGTGGAAGATGTTTCCAGCTCAGGTACCCAAGTGGTCTTTATCTGTGCTTCTCCGTAAACAGGGATGTCTTTGCGGGGTGGAGGTGGTGATGTGTCTTCCTCATCTGAAGTGTTAAGTTGCACTGAATCGAATTCCCACTCATGTGAGTCGGTCTCTGAATCACTTTCCAGCATCCGATTGCTATACCATACTAGGATGTCTTTGGAGTTGAATACTGCAGGCGTGATTGGTTTATGTACCTTTGTAGTGATCGGTGCTGCAGGAACCGTGATGGGATTTAAAGGATCTGTCACTGGAAGTATTGGTAATGGTGACTCAGTGGCTTCTGCTAGAACTACTGGCGCCATAGATGTTGCTGCGGGTTTTGATACAGTTGCTGCTGCTATTGGTGTTATTGACGGGATTACTGGTTCGTTTGGTGGGATGATTGGTATTGTAGATGGTTTTGGTGGAATTGTGAGGCTTGATGGGGCAGTGGGGATAGTGCTTGATGGTGCTTTGATTATGAAAGGTGTCCTCTTTGCAATAGGCGGGCAAGATGGTTTGCTAGGTTTTCCTTTGAATCTGAGTTTAGGAAGGATCTCTTTTTCAAAACCTAGGCCTGTATTTCCTTTGGGCTTAAACTCTGGCAGCAGTGGTTCATGTCGTCCTTGTTTGCAGTATCCCAAAGCACTCTGACCATCATATCCCATTCTTTGCATAATGAGGAGGCCTTTGCCATACTGTTCTGTAGGAAGTGTAACTCGCGGTATGTCAGTGGTGATGGGATCTTTATAGATCCATTCCGCCAGGTCCTCATCTTGTGTCTCTTCCTCGTGACTCTTTCCAAGAATGAAAGGCGTTAAGGCACATGGAGGCGTGATTAGTGGTTGCTGGAGCAACTGCTGTGGTTTACCATGTGTTCTAGGAGAAGTGGGCATTTGTCCCACACAAAAGAGCTGACTCAAGTTGTATTCTCCAGGACCTTCCTCTGCGATTTTCATCTTAAGCTTTTCTTGCTTGGGTATAGGGGTGTTTGAACTGGCAAGAGAGGTGGGATTTACATATGATGTGGAGGAAATGGCTTCCCTATTATTAGGAACAGTAATTTCTGGTTGATGGCTGATATTATGGCAAAATGCAAAGGGATTTGCATCGCCCAGGATTGTGATCTCTGCACCATTATGTGGGAACTTGATACATTGATGGTAGGTAGATGGAACAGCTTGCATGGCATGTATCCAAGGTCTCCCTAATAATAGATTATATGGCAGAGGAAGGTCCAGAACCTGACAAATGATGTGCTTTACCACGGGGCCTACTCGGATTGGTAGTACCACAGCTCCTTTGGATGAACGCTCTGCATCATCATAGGCTTTGATGGTGATCTTCTTGCGAGGATCCACTGATTCTATTGCATATCCCAATGCTGTGACCAACTGTAGTGTACAAATGTTTAGGCCTGCTCCATTATCAATCAAGACTCGCTTGATCCTGTGTTGGTTGACAAAGCCTTCAATGTGTAGCGAAGCATTATGAGGTTGTTGGAAAGAAGAGTTGTCACTTTTAGAAAAAGTGAGACAAGGTGATGACTTTAGATTTCCAACCATGGCTTGAAATTGGTCCGTGTTCAGGTTTGCAGGGACTGACGCTTCTTGGAGTGCTTGATCCAAGATTGTTTTATGAGATGGCGATAGGCGCAATAGTTCTAAAATGGATATGAGCGTAGGCGTTTTATCTAATTGTTCCACAAGATTATATTGCTTTGGGACGGAGGTGGTGCCCTGTGGAGCTGCCTTGATGGTGACCTTGCCACGACGTGTAACAACATTGCAATTTGAGGTGGGATTTTTGAAGGTTATAGTTGCAATTTGTTCACTGGCATCATACAGGTGATTGATAGTGTAATTATACGCAGCTTGCGTATAATCAGTGGTATCAGTGCCTCGCTGGGAAGTGGAAGGACCCCTTTGATCTTGTGATGGAAGTGGATTCTTGAACATCTAATGATCATTATTGGTTGTTTTTGGGTCATGTCCTTCAATTTCAATTTCTCCTCGGTCAATAAGATCCTGAATGAGATCTTTCAATCGATGACAATTACTTGTCTTATGTCCTCTTCCTTGATGGAACTCACAATGTTCAGTATCTCTCCACCATGCCGGTTTGACTTGAGGCTCATAGTTGGATATTTTAGGTAGAGTGACCAAATTCTGAGAAAGGAGTTGTCGCAACACTGTTTCAATGGGTTCCCCTAAGGGAGTGTATGTGCGTTTTTGTTTTTGTGGACGAGGTCTTGGTTCATCATGAGATGTGATGCGACCTTGATTAAGAGGAACATTTGTGTTATTTTGAGGTGGAGGATTTTGTCCTGCAAACCGAACCACAGGTTGTGCATTTTGGACAGTCCGAGCATCCACAACCCCATCGTTGACAATATTCTTATTCTTGTTCCAGAAGTTTGGTTTATCACTATTGAAGCGCGGGCAAGGACCATCTTTGGGTTCATTAAAGATTTTGATGAGTCCTTTTTTGATGAGTGCCCGTTCACACTTTATACCTTTGGTGATCATATCGTTAAAAGAATCGGTATCTTTGACATCTAGGTGAAATTCCATTTCTTCGTTTAAGTTGGAAATGAAAATTTCCACTAGTTCTCGTTCAGGTAACTGAAGAGAACGTCTGCTAGACATTTGGCGCCATCGTTGCAGGAATACTGAGAATAATTCACCTGGTTTTTGTTTGGTGTTGCATAGATCAGCCATGGTGATGTCGCGTTCAATATTATGAGAGTAATGAGATAGGAACTTCTGGATGAGTTCCTCAAATGTTCTAATGCCACCTGGTAATCGGGAAAACCATGATGTGGTGGTTCCTCCCAAGCTTTGGGGAAAAAGGCGCATTAGGTATGTGTCCTCATAAGCCACTTCAAGACAAGCGGAATGAAATTCTCGGACATGATCACGGGGATCCCCCTTTCCTCTATATTTTTCAAATTTGGGTGTTTCGAACCCGCGTGGAAAGGGTGGCATATAAAGATTCCTATCAAAAGGATAGGGACAGATGTCGTTAAGTGAGAATTGATTGGTCTTAACACCACTATGAAGTTGTTGGGCGAGATTCTCGACTTGTTGCCGCAACATCTCTATTTCATTTGGAGGAGGAGGTGGTGGGTTACCTCGAGGGATGTTATATCTGATGGGATCTCTACGCCTTTCCTCCTCATGGCGACTTTGTCTTTCTGATGCTTGTCTTAATTGGGCAAGATCAAAGTCTGAGGGGAGTTTGGCTCCTTCTTGAGCAAGTCTTAAGAAGTGAGCATCCGCATTGCTCCTGAGAATTTCATCAAATAATCTGTTAAAGTGAGGGTTATGCTGAACCCTTTCGATTGTTGAAGGAGTGGGACTACTTGGGTTTTCATCATTTACATTTCCTCCAAGTGCTTCTTGAAATTCATTGAGGTTGTCCTCTTCTTCCTCAATTTCTATTTCTCGTTGCCTTGATCGCGATCGGGTTTGAGCCATTTTGTTTGCAAGTTTGTGTTGAAGTTGATTGAAAATGATGATGAGTTGTTCGATGAAAGATTGATGATTGGTGATTTGTATTGTATGGGGATCTCTAGCACTTTGAGATAGATGTAACCGAAATTCCTTCTTTGAATTGTTTGCTTGTTTTGATAGATTTTGGATGTGATAAGGTGTAGAGAAATCTGAGATGTGTTACAGATTTAGACTACCTAGCAATGAGAGGATTCACTCATGAACTAGTTTTAACCTGCGTAGATGTGTCTCTTAGGATGAGCTTATCCTAGATGTAGAAACAATCTAAAAGTGATGTGATGTGTTTTGATTTCAAGCAATATCTAAAAGAGAACTTGGGACAAGAACCTCTTAATGTTTTGAGAGTTTTGGGATGGATTGATGATGGAATAATGATGTATGAATGAGATGATGGATGTTTTGTTTTCAACTTCAATAAAAACTTTGTGTTACAAATGGAACAAACTCTACTTCTTCCCTTTCGGGCGTTGGTGGCACTTCTCGAGCTGTGTTGTAGGTGATACAGATGTTTGGGAAGAAGTTGGGATTAATCTTTCCTCCTTGATTTTTGTGATAACTCAGAGCTCTATATTGCATAAAAGCTCTGCGGTTCAATGATTCTGAATCAAACTCGTTTGTTTTACCTTGAAGATATAGACGCATGTGATGTAGAAAGACTCTATGTGAGACAAAGATTTGTCTATTGAGATAGAAAAATTTCCTTCTTTTGATCAAAGCCTTTGAGCTTAATGGTCTTCTTTTCAAGGTAATATTCTGATGACCCTTCTTCTTTCGCAAGATGTGAAGAATGGTCATAAAAGTTGTGACTCTGTTTGTTTGTACCTTGTTTTTGATGTTTTTGGTTGTGTTGATAGATGTTGGATGAATACTTTGTTTTTGGGATTGATTTTCTGATTTTTCTTTGACAAGAAAACAAAACAAGCACACAAACACAAGATTGTAGCCTCAAAGGCACAAATGAGTATGGGTCTAGATCAACCCAATTCTTGGACTTGTTTTTGACCCTTCCTTTAGATGTATTTTAAGGTGTATTTCCAAAGCCTGAAGTCGGCTCAATTTGCTCTAGGTCTGTAAAACGAACACACTTCAAACACTCTTTATCCCTATGGTCAAATGGCCAGTTGTGATAAATTTAGCCCACATCTTGATATTTCTTCGACTTTGGTACTACATACCTTATGAATCCCGCCGTGGCAGGTAAGGATGTGATATACTAAGTCTTGCACGAGCATAACAAATAGATGATCCCTATGATGGGGGAGTCACCACTTTTATCAAGCCACAAGTGACTTTTCAAAAAGCTATGTTTCTACTCAAGGAAATATGTATGGTGAGTATCTTGGGAGCAAAACCATCTATGCTCTTGCACTAAATTATATCTCAAATATCCTCAATCAATAGAACAGGTGGGCTACTACTTAAAGGTGTTTAGTCATGTTCGATGTTTTTGGACATAAGTTCATTCTGCAGTGACTCACTTAAGAGCCTTGTAACTGGTGGTGGGGCCCATTTGTCCTTTCGGCCAGTTACACTGTAGGAATAGCTATACCCAAGGCTACAGCTTTCGCTCTCACCTGATTTCTATAGCGGCTCGAAGGATTTACCGCTCGAGGTCGTTCCCAAGAGTATCGATCCCTTGGCAGGCCTCTCTTAAAAAGATAAAATTTGAGTGTTACTAACACTTTTCTCTTGCACCTAGGACCACGAGAGCCAAGGGAGAGGATAGTGTGTGTTAGAAGTAGGTCCACTCGACTGACTTTTGTGCACAAGCGTGCCAAGCACGAAAAACACTTGTTCTTTTTAATCTATCATTGCAATGTGATCTAACTATTTGGAGATGTTGCTCCAACAATCATGGTGTTCTTTTTAATTTTCAAAGGCAATTGTTTGAGTAAACTAGAATTTGAAAATCCTGGTCAACTTAATGAAAAACACGTTTGCCTGAAGTAAAATTGCTTTAAAAATGAGACAAGTTGATTGTGAATTTTATTTGCACCAAAAATGGAAGTGTGGATTGTGAGTTTTATCTTGATGCAAGAAATAAAATTTGCCTTGTTGATTTTAAGCACCAAAACGAAGTTTGTTTCCTAACTTGCAAAAAAAAAAAAAAAAAAAGTTGTTTTTGTATAAGTTTGTGGTTCTTTTTACCTTTGAACAATGAAATTCTTTTTAAGAGCCCCAAACAAATGTGTGATTCTTTTTTAAAAGCCCAAACTTGAAATGTGAAGTTAATTTTAAACCGAAATAAAAAGTGAATTCATTTTTAAAACCAACTTCAAAAACAAGTTAGTAAAAAATATAAATCTACTCTTTAATCTAATTTAAATCTGCACAAAAGAGAAAAATAGTTAGTAAAATCCGCCTATTTGGTGGGCTTCTACAAGCCTAAATTTTTTATTTTTTTTTTGGTTTTTTTTTTTTTTGGTTACAAAGTGATTTGTACAACGTTTTGTTACAATAGCGCTAGTCTGCGTTTGAACAGAGGCACTATTTAACACAAACGTATTAAAAGAAAGGGAAAGACAGAGAAGGGAAAAGCACTGAAACAGGGGGAATAGCGCCAAAATAATGCCAAACGCACCAAAACAGTGTCAAAATCGCAACCTGTGTGACATTTTCAACATTCAAACATGTTATTGGTTAAAAAAAAAAAAAATTGATCTTTTTGGTGTTTGGATTCACGTCGGGTTCACCAAATGATGCTCTGCAAAAAGGATTAGAAAATCTGTTTGATGGCAACACACACAAGAGCACAAGAAACAAACGTTAGTGTTAGCGACAAAAGATTATCCTAAACAGGCATATCAAGAGAGATATTAAGCATGAAATAGAAAGCATATAAACATAGAATGAAATAGCTAATCAAGATGCTCATAGTTGCTCCTCCCTTGTTCCTCTCCTCTCCAAGTCCCAAATGAGTGTAGCTCTCAGCTTTTAGCACTAGCCATGGATGCCATATGGAGATTCAAGATGGTTGAATATGATAAGCAAATACTATGCAAGAGTAGATAGTGATGCTATGAAAAAGCTCTATGCTAATGCCAGTATAACAACAATACTCTAAAATGCTTCTCCTTTGCTTGAGGAGAAGGGTTCTATTTATAGAAGAAATAGGGAAATGAAGGGTTAAGATTGAGCAATCTTAACAAGGGTTAGGATTGAAAGTTGGGGATCCATGTGCACAATTGGCACCAATAAAATGGTGACAAGTTTCAACATAGGATTGGGTTGAGAGAAGAGGTTGGAGGCATTAAAGGCTTGAGAAGACCTCATGGTTATCTAGAAGGTAAGGGTCAAGTCTAAATTAAGATTACCCATTGGATTAAGAGTTAATCCAAGGATAAACCTTTGTGCAAATGTTTAAGAGATAATCATGGTCAAAGCATTAAAGGCTTGATGAGACCTTTGGGTTGGGTAGAGGTTGAGTCAAAACAAATGTTTTAACCATGTGGGAGGGTTGAATTAACCATTAATGGTTATTGGAGACTTTGGGGATTAAGTGGTTGAAGGTTGAAAGTCTTCAATGGTTATCAAAGACTTTGAGCCATTTAGTGGTTGAAGGTTGGAAGCTTTCAAAGGTTATCCAAGACTTTGAGACATTTAGTGGTTGAAGGTTGGAAGCTTTCAAAGGTTATCCAAGACTTTGAGACATTTAGTGGTTGAAGGTTGGAAGCTTTCAAAGGTTATCCAAGACTTTGAGGGTTAATTTGTTGAACACACAAAGCATTAATTGCTTTTCAAAGACTTTGGAGTCTTTGAGAAGTGACTCCAATTTGCTTAGGAATGTGACAATATTTAAGGGATGGATTTAGGCTAATTAGGAAGGGTTTAGAAGAATCTAGAAGGGGTTTAGGCATACAAGTGGGAGAAATTTTGGTATTTTCAATTAAAATAAAATCATTTATTTCAATTAAATGGTGTAATTTGCATTTGGATAAATATTCAAATAAATATTAATTTATTTAAATGAGAAAAATGAAGATAAAACATTAAAATGCTTGAAGACTTTGAGGGAAACCATTAAAGGCTTGAAGACTTTAAGGAAAACCATTAAAGTCTTTAAGAAGACTATAGAAGGAAGCCATCAAGTTTGAAGACTTTAAAGCCATCAAGTTTGAATACTTTAAGGGAAACCATTAAAGGTTTCAAGTGGGTGAGGATAAATAGGATTTTAAATAAATAATTTATTTAAAATAGTTGTGCAACTTGCTTTTGTAGGAAAATACAAGTGGGTGGAGGATAAAGGTGATTTTAAATAAATTATTTATTTAAAATAATTGTGCAACTTGCTTTTGTAGGAAAATACAAGTGGGTGGAAGATAAAGGTGATTTAAATAAATGATTTATTTATTTAAATGTGAGAGGTGGGATTTTGGGGGATTTAAATAAATATTAATTTATTTAAATGTGAGAGAAGATTTAATTAAACAAATATGATTTATTTATTTAATTAATGGTCTGAATTTGGTTAAGTGAATTAAATCAAATAAATTGAATAATTTATTTAATTAATAGGAGAAGAGGGTTAAGATGAATTAATTAAATATTAATTTAATTAATTCATTAATTGATGGTTAAATAATCAAATAAATACTAAATATTCATTTAATTAAGTGGACAGATTTATGTGACTACACAAATAATTTGTTTCCAGCCAAGAACACAACTATGCTCCACTATGTACAAAATGGCTAGAGCCTCCATTAAATTATTGGTATGAAAATCCTTATAAATTGAGAAAAAAAAACTAAATATCTCAAGAGCTATAATAGCCTACCCCACCAATACTAGCGTGGCTAGTATTCCCCAAAGATGAACCATCAATGTTAAGTTTCAAAATTTCCTAAGGAGGGCTCCAATGACCCTCCCTATTAATCCTCCACAAAGGATGATGACATCTATTTCTAATGATCTGCCAAGCACACTGGACCTAGAAGAAGGAACACCTCCTTGAAGAGAAAAATTAATCTAATTACAGATATCAACATCTCCAAGTTCCATGCCTCCATCAAAGTCACACTTTGCCAAAACGGTCTCACAAAGAGAATGAATAATTCTCCACCACAAATGTTGAACAACCATCCTGGAATCATGAAAAATCCTACAATTCCTTTCTTATCAAATATGCCAGATAATGAAAGAGGTTCCAACAGCCCAAGCAACCTGGAGAAAAAAAGTCTTAATAGAGGGCTTAGCCTTGCAAGCCCAGAATTCAACCAAAGAAGAAACATGCTAGCGGGCTTGGTTCCAAAGTCTCTAATAGAAGTGTTAAATTTCCTTGGAGAAGGAGCACTTAAAGTAGAGGTAAGAAACACATTCCTTACTATTGTAGCATGGAGAACACATAGAGGGACCCTAGAAACCCAATTTTCTCAAATTATCCCAAGACAGACAGCGATTTTGGACTACCAACCACATGAAAATATTGAATTTGGGCCAAGAAAATTTACTCCACACATGTTCCTACCAAGGAACTTCCACCCCTCCAAAAAACTTTCGAGTAAGTTCCAAGTGACCAATAGCAACAGAGTACTTACCAGAGGAATCTCTACCTCGGGCCAAAACATCATGCCCCACCAAGGAGTTACACTCCTACAAAGCAAGAATTTGAGCCAACTCCTTATGATCCCCCTCTAATCCACCTAGCGGCCATCCATGGGGTCCTTCCATACATAACCATAAACTAGCCCTAAATTCCAAACAGTCTTGTAATGCTCTACCTTATTTCAACCTATGACAAAAAAAATATCAAAAAGAGGTTGGAGGTGTAGATACATAGAAAGGATAGGAGGATTGCCATCCCAAGAATCTAGCCAAAAGAGAGCTTCAAAGCCCTTATTACATATCCAGAATAAACCTCTCTTAACTAGTTGAGCCTCAATTTTTAAAGTATGACAAATTAGAGACCCCCTTCCTTCTAAACAATGACGAGGAACATCCAAAAAGTTAACTCCTTTAAGACACTTATACATGAGAATGTGATCCCAAATCTGATTTTGACAGGTACACCAACGTCAATATACTTTGGCAACAAGATCTTTCCCATTCAAGATAGAAAAATGAAGACCAAGACCCCCCTCCTTTGGATTACACATAGATTCCCACTTAACTAGGCTCCATTTACAAGTATGCAGATTACCACTCCAAAGGAATTGGCATGAGAGAGCATCAAATTCTTTAAGAAAATACACAAGGGTCATCTAAAAAGAGAACTTGTAGATAGGAAGAGTTTGGATCTTGGATGCAAAAGGGGGTTTTGTGGTAGGTAGACAAATATCATATGGGGTGGTGATTACTTCTAAAGCCATTCACTCTATTGCGGTGTCTAAGGAGAAATTTATGTTCATCAAATTGGATATGGTCAAAGATTATGAAGCAGTCACCGGTTAGGAGGGACCTCAAAGAGATCAATCCAAACTCGTCAGTAGGAGTAAACACAATGGAAACACAAAGTCATGATGGAGGAAATGCAAAACAGATTGAATTATAACATGAAAACTATTACAACCAATCGGTAACAACCAGATTACAGAAACCAACTCAGATGTCTACTAAAACATGCTCAAAATACAGAACATGTCACAATCGGGACCTCAAATCTTAAGATCTATCTTCTATGCTTAGTTTCACTTCTTAATTACATTATAATGCTTGATTGTAATGATTTATACAATCCCAAGGGATCCGGATGGCCCAAAAGGGATCAAAATCTGAAGACCAAGACCTAACGTGCAAAACCAACAAGGTCGGCCTCCGCCAAAGAAATTCCTCCAAAAAATCCAAAGGATGAAGAGTAGATCATGGTAAAAGGTTGACCACACACCAAGGAACATTGAAATCAATGTTCAGGGCTCCACAAGCTATAGAAGAGGATCCAGTAGATCACCAATGCAAATAGGTCCAAGCAACCGATAGCAAAAACCTATCTCAAAAACCGGTAACAGAAAACTGTCTCAAAAAATGGTAGAGATAACTTGACAGAAAATGGTCCAAATGCTCCACGGTTTGGAAATAAGGAAGATGAGAAATTCTTCAAGTAAAATCTAACTCCACAAGATCCAGTGAGCCAAATCTGAGACACACAAAAAGAAATGGTGAAACTGCAAACAAAAAGCAAAATAGAAAGGAAATATTTTTTTTGGTTGATACAAGATTGCTATGAATTGGGGATGGTCCTGCATCAGCTTATGATAGAGTTAAGTGGCACTTCTTGTAAAACCTTCTTGTCATTTTTGGTTTTAAATTGGAGTGGGTTAGCTGAACAATGAGTTGTGTTACTTCTTCTACCTTCTTTGTTATTATCAATGGTGAACCATCTAAGTTATTTGGAGCTTCCAAGGGTATTTGCCAGGTAGATCCTCTTTCTCCCTATTTTTTTATTCTTATGGAAAAGGGTTTGGTCAGATCTATTAAGTCTTGGGTTTCTTATGGTTTGATTTAGAGTTGGAGTTGGGGTCATGGGTTGCCTTTTCTTTCTCATATTCAATTTATGGATGATACTACTCTTATGGGGGTTTCTCATATTTGGGAAGCTAAATCTTTCAAGCAGACTTTAGATATTTATTTAGCTGCTTCGGGTCAGAAAGTCAATGAGTATAAATCTTCTATTTATATTTTTTAATATTCCTGAGGCTATTTAGAGAAGGATTGCTAATATTTTGAGGTTTCAAAATGGCTCTCCACCCTTGTTCTATCTAGGTATCCCTCTTTCTATCGATAGGCTACATGGATTGTACTGGTAAGATCTGTTAGATAACCTGCATCTGAAGGTTAATCACTAGAATCATAGATGGTTGTTTGTTTCTCTAGGAAGCCAACTATTTCAATTACTATACCTTGTTTATGCACTCAGTTTGGTGCATTTGTATAAGTCATTATTGTGTGTGAGAGAGACGAGTGTGTGAGAAAGAGACAAGCCGCCTCTAATGCATACATGATGATCTTCTTCATAACTGATAACCTTATCACATGAGTGGTATTGTAATGAATATAACATCCTTTGGACTCGTATATTAAATACTTGTCAATGATCCTATAGATTGAAATAGTGAACTAAATATATGAAGAACAGATTATCCCCTGGAATAATTTTGAAATGTAACTGAAAAACCTTTTGTATGTTTCTAATAAGCATACATAATTTGGCAATCACCATTTCATATGAAAATCTTCTATGAGATTTTCAGTCAAACAATTTTTGGGCCAGATTTCTGCTCTTTTACAAGCTGATAAGAGGAAACATTACCAAATAATTTACTTGCCTTGTTACCACCTCCACATTCAACACGCATGTTAACCACAACATTTGAAATTGAATTTTCTAGAAAGTATCTAAAATCCTTTTCAACATGTCCATTTTGTGAATATTCCTAAAATAATGTATTCAATGCGAGGACATCTATATGAAGCATACTTTCAAATAACTCATGTTTAATGTTCATACTTCCAATTCCATAGTTTGTATACAATTCTGCAAGAGCATTCCCAACTATAATATTTGACAAAAAAAATTCACTATCTGCATCTTTTGATGAATGTCACTTCATCGATGCAGTGGACATTATTGCAATGCAAGCTTATTATCTTTTAGATTGTCTCATTTAGCATGGCTAGTAATCTCCATGAAATGTAAAACATTGTTGATGTTTAAAATGATAACAAACCAAATGCAATTGGTAAATTTTCACTATGGTAGTAGGCAATTGCTTTCTTTCTTTCCTATGACATTAACCAGAAATCTTGAATTTGAAAATAGAATACTACCTAATTTTGTCAAATCGATTTCTCTAACCTTATCTATTCATATCAGCTTTTGTACTATAAATCACATTTGTTTGAAAGTTATTAAAGATTTTTCAACATATCTATTTTATGTGTAGCCCACAATTATTGCATGTTACCAAGTCAATTTTCATCAAGGCTTTGAATCAAACACTTTGTTTACTATGTATATTTCACAATGAAGGAATGATATGAGACCACATTGTTTCAACGTAGATTTTGGAGAACAATTCACAAGCTTTGTCCATTCCCAAGGCCTCATTGCAATTTCCTTTTTAGTAAACATCCATTTTCCTTGGAATTGCACTAAGATATGTCCATATCAATGTCCCTTTATTTCTATAAAATTGACCAAGCCTTGTTTGAGGGCTCCCATTTTGGTGTAGGCAGTGAGGATGTTGGCAATGAGTGAGGACTTTGAATGTAAAATTATTCATTAAATTTGTTCGAAAGTTTATAAAAACTTTTCAATCATCTCATTTTGATGGCATGACATCTCTTTGAAGCATATTGTCAAACAATTATTGTTTATCCTTTAACAAAACATTTCAAAGGCTTTGCGAGTTTATTTTGTGTAGCTACTGCAATTATTGATTTCCATAAGGTGGCATCTGATTGCATGCATGTGTGTTTTAAATCTATTTTTCATCTACAAGAGAAGATCAACAATAAAAAAATCCAATGAAATTGCGTCTATCCTCTATGCTTTGATAAATGTTCATAACTTGTTCCAAACCTTCCTCCTTTTGCACGGTCTGGGAGGATGTAAGAAATTGCATATGGCTACCAATATAACTGAAATGAAAACATCTCATGAGAATGTTGGGAATAGGTAGCAAACTAGGAGGGGGGTGAATCAGTTTACACAAAAACTTTTTGCAACTTAAATCACAAATCAGATATGATAATTAACAGTTAAAGCATGAAACAACACCACATCAATATCACAAATAACACCAATATTTTTGACTTGGAAAACCCGTTAAGGGAAAAGCCTTAGTGGTATTCTACCCACAATGAGATAATAACCTGTTAGGGGTAAATAAAATATTACAATGGGGAATGCACATGCATTCAGACACACTGCCTAGAGCTCACTGCTTAATTACAAGAAACCCAGAAAGGCTAAAACCTTAAGGGAAGTCTCACTACCTTACAAGAAGTCTCACTGACTTAAAAAAGCATTCAGACAACAATATAGATTACATGAACTTTGAAAATAGCATCTCCATATGCCTAGATACAGTTATGGTTAATCACACAGTCTACTCTACAACACTTCTCTTCTCTCCTTCACACTTCTGAAAAATCAAACCACTTGTTTGCACATACACACTTTCAAATATCGCAAACATACTGTTGGAATCCAAGAACACTGAGAGGGGGGGCGAATCAGTGTTCTACCAGTATGATCAATTTTAACCTTATTAAAACATGCATACACCAACCGGTATACCGGTACATAAATAATTGAAAGAATTAAAGCAACCAATAAGCCAATCACATAAATAAGAACCATAACATACATAATAATGCATGGAAAACCTCAAAGAGGAAAAACCATGGTGGGATTTTGTGACCCACAATATCAATTCACTAGCCATATGAATGGATATTACAAAATATAAGGGGCCTGCACTTGCAAGAAGGCTTACAGCCTAGAGCACAATGCTCAGTCACAAATGGAGCCTCACTGACTACATATAAATCCATACTACAATCTAGAGAAATGGGTGAACTACTAAGATAGCATATTTTATGCCAAAATACAGTTCCAGTTAAGCTTTGTTTGTTCCAGTCTGAAACCCTAAACCCTTTACCGGAATAACCCTTACATAAATATCCTCACATACATGATCTCTCTAATATATTTAGCATCTCCTTCCTAATACATATTCACATCATATCACATCTACATATCCATATATCTATCACTATATCAAAATGATCTAACTCAACTGACCTATATACCCTATAAAATTTATCATGCCTTATGTCGACTTACAAAGATAATTACAATATCAATATATATGTCAGATGGATAACATAAATACATGAATATCAAAAACAATTGCATGTCAGATCCAAAATATGTTGGCCTCCAATACCGATAACTTAATTCTAAACCATGTCGGCCCGCATTGTCGATAACCTGAGAATTCCTTCCAACCTATCGGTGTCGGTGTCAGTGTCGGTGTAGTGTCTGTGAAGTGCCTGCCGGTACACAAGTGAACCAAAACATGAAGCCAAAACAAGATAGCATGTTGCCATCAATGAAAACATCGTGAAACCAACCAATTGAGTGTCAATTTCCAACAATCTCCCCCTTTGACATTGATGGCAACACTCATGTGAAAAATGATCATGGTTTCATCTGTCGATTTCATCCTACCTACTCCCCCTGAGCTAAATATTCATTATTAATACAAAATACTTCGTACTCCCCCTAATGTTTACAACTCCCTCTTTTTCTTTTTCACATATATATCACTCCCCTTTTAACATCAATGCCATCAAACTTTCAGAAATAATGCCAAAGATCCAAAACCAGGACGAAGACTGTACAATGAATATCCCAAAAATACCTTACCGGAGCTTAATATATTTGAAAATATTTGGGTATGTCTTCTCCAAAATCTCAAGATAAATATCCCAACCAAATTTGAAAGTGTCAGAAATAGATACAATTCCATTGAGCATATGGGCAAAGGACTCTTTCTCATTTAGCTATATTGGTGTGGGCTTGCCAACCATATCTATACACTCCTTCTTATGTACAATAAGTGAATCCAACCGGGGACTCACCAATCCTCTAAGACTTATGATTTTATCTTTTTCTTTCTCAAGAACATAAATTTGGGCTTCCAAAACCAAAATTTGACCATCAATGGATGCAGTCAATGAAATCAATCCATCAAAAGAATCAGTTATACTCACAATTTTCTCATGGAATTCCTTATTCTTCTGATCCAAATTAAATGTAAGAGCATATATGTTACAACATACTCTGTAAATATTTGTACACTTCTTCAAAGAATTATCTATCAATTTCAATTTCTCATCAATTTTCTTTCTCTCGGACTCAATCATCTGATCAAATGTAGTTCTTTTAGCCTATGTGAACCTCTCCAATGCTTGTCGGTTTGAAATTTGCTGCAAGTATTGAAAATCCTTTGAAATGTGCTTTGTAATGGTCTTAAGCTTGCTAGATGGGCTTGCTTCTCTATCAATCTTGTACTATGGTACTAGTCTATGCAAAACAGTGATAGACTAATCAATAATCCCTTTATCCATATATCCCTCCTTCATCAATTTATGTGTAGCCATCATCATGAGTTCAGTAGGACTCATCTTGGTTATGTTTTTCTTTTCAACCTGCAAGGTGTCAATTGAAAACAATGATGAACTCACTACTGATTTCCTACTGGATTCCCCTTTCTTCTCCTCTGATGATTTATCCTTTACTTTTTCCTCTCTTGCATCGGTGGCTTTGCCACTTGGTCCAATCTCTATAACTTTTGGTTCCTCTCTAGGAACTGCAACCTCATTTTGTACATTTGTATCTGGAGGACTGTTGTCCTCAACATTAGTATCATGTACATTATCAAGCTTTTCACTCTCTGTATTTGGTGGTATCTAAACATTTGCCTATACATTTGTATCTACCAGGGGCTTAATTTCCACTATCTTAATGTTTTTCAAAATTGAGGGTGAAGTACCCATAATTCCCTTTCCTTTTCCTTCAATCGGGGTGTCTGCAGTATTTGTTTTTTATTTCGATGAAGTAAAGAAACCACGGTTCTATTCAAATAACTTAACCCATGCCTTATGGGTCTCCTTGATTATTTAATTTACCCTTCCTAGCATAAGACTGGTTATTCTATGTTTGTTGTTAAATATTTTTCTATCTGCAACCTCAAGTGTCCTTTCCATCTCCTTTGGAGTAATAGAAATACAAAAAGATAACACCTCTTGTATCTTAATATGCTTATCTTCTTGCATTGTTGATAGTCTCCTAGCATCTAACATATCATATCATATAATTTTGTCAATATTCGATCTCCAATTTCTATCAAGGCTTTCTTATAAATATCCAAATATAACAATATTGCTTCCTCTACCTCTCTTTGTTCATCATTATCTAAACGATCATAGTAAAGTTGTACATTCTTTACATGCCATCCTTAGTTATTTCATCTACTAACTCTACACAAGTTTTGGGTGGAATAATAGTTACATTACCAGATTGAATTGTCGTATCAATATCAGTCTTCCTATTCCTTTTTGAAGTACCAGATGGAGCTGAAGGTGTTGCTTTTGGTGCTTGCTTTTGTGCTGGTAATTTGAATGTAACTCTCCTATCTAGTTTCTTTTTATCCTCTACCTTGGTTTCCTCTATTTTCTTCCTTATAACCCTTTTAAAAGTCAGGGGTGTGTCATCCTCAGATGTAGACTCTGCTGTAATAGACTTAATGAATACTTCTAGATCTTTCTTCTTCCTACCTTTCTCCAGGACAACATCAATCAATGCTTTGATGTCCAGTGAGACCTTTTCTACAAACTTGCTTTCTTTTTCTTCCTGCTTCTCTCTTTTCTTCTGGTTGAACTCAGTTTCAGCCTCTTGTGTCTTTTGCTTTGTAGTACCATAGGGATTCTCTGTTGGCAATATTGCATTATAACAGACAATGAAAGATTGTTGGCATTTCATAAGGATATTGAGAAGGTTGTTGATGATTATGGATATAACTAATTAAAGATGTTTACTGTCTTCATATTATTATTTTGTCATTGATGTCAAGAAATTGATTTTCTAATTCAATATGATGTTGCCATATCTTGAGAAGTATGATATGAAGATTATTAAGATGTTAGTAAAAGACACAGGAAAGAATATGATGAATAAAGGGATGAATAAGGTATTCAATGGGCAACTAGTACCGAGTCAGACAATGATGAGATCATGATGTTTAGATTGTTTTAACATCATACATATGTTGTAAAATGTAAAGGTTAATACTATATTATGTTATCAAGCAAGGAACCTAGTCGGTAAACCCTAAGGTTATCGCTATTGGTTAATGAAGGCGGAATGTCTACCGAGTGAAATTTAGTATTCATCGAGTTGTTACCAAGTTGTAACCGAGCTATAACAGAATGCATTAAACGTTTACATGTGTTATTTAATGAAGGAAGCTGATGAGCTGGAACTGATCAATGATTGGTGAGCCGTGAATGAAGTTTGTTAATGAATCTAAGGCAATGAAAAGTTGCCATGAAGATCTACAGCTTAGATTGAACCGCAATACCCTAGCACAACTTCCAAGACTAATATGCAAGTTCCAAGGCGGGGTAAAATGTTTTTAGATCAAAAGATGCATTGAACCTGGACAAGATTGATGATCTGATGGCTATGATTGATCATGGGAAATGTGATCAAGGATATTAAGCGGTTACCTAATTGTTTATAAATAGAAAACTATTGATAAACAATGTATGCGGGCAAGTGTATGCACAGGGATGCTACATAGTGATTACCGAGCACAGAAGCTTGAAGACCTGTTTGAATAATAGAGTATAGAAGCCCAGTAGATAGACAAGATTAGTTCTATGTCTAGATTGTATTGAACAACTAAGAATCTGCTTTAGCATTTTAGATGTGAAGTTGCAGATAGATTTTATTACTGTTATTTTGTGAAAGTGATAGAAAATCTCTTAACCGAGTGGACTTAACAGTCTTATTTGTAAAACCCTCTAGCAAGGTGACATTATGATTGAGTGTTTGAAATCCTTTAACAAGGTCACTTCTAACAAGGTGAAGATCCTAACAGATCTGAGGGAAATCCCTTAACGGGGTCACATCTAGCAATGTGTTTGTAATCTTTAACAGGACTTGCTTTTAACTGAGCATACTCTAGAAGAGTATATTTCTTAGTGGGTCCAAAATCCCACAGTGGTTTTTCCCTATTTGGGTTTCCACGTTAAATCTAGTGTTATGAGCTTTATGATGTTCATATGCTTTTGAGTTTGTATGTTTAACAGTTTTTGGTTATATTACTGAAATATATGTTACCAAGGTTGAATCTAATGTTTTTATGGAAGATTAAGTTTCTATGATTCACCCCCCCCCCCCTCTCATCTTGTTGGCTATTGGATCTATACTTATATTAAGTATCAAAACTATCAATTGGTATCAGAGCTTTGGACTCTGGAAGGAAAGTTTAAAGGTACTTGAGTTAAAGATCCAAAGATGTATAAGAGGGATGCACCGAAGCTGAACAAGTCAAGTTTCTCTATATGGCAGAAAAGGATGAAGCTACATCTATCAGGAGTTGGAGAATAAGTTGTGTACTATCTAGAGAATGATTTTGTCACACCAATCACCTATCCATTGACTATGGAAGAGATAAAGGCAAAGCAAGAACATATTCAAGCAATGATTGAAATAACATCTGCATTGACCAATTCAGAGTTTAATGATCTAGAAGGCTACAATGATGCAAAGGCAATGTGGGATAAGCTCATATCAGTATATGGAGGAGATGAACATGTTCAAAGAGAAAAAGTAGATAGTCTAAGAGGACAACTTAAATCTATGAGGATGAATGAAGGTGAGAACATAACTCAGTACAATACAAGACTAAAGGAGATTGTCAATCAAATCAAAGGAGGAGGTGGAACTATTGAAGAAAAGGATATACCAAGTAAGTTGTTAAGAACCCTTCTACCAGCTTATGCAATCCGAGTCTCTGCAATCAATGAATTGAGGTCTGTACCTAATATGCCAGTTTCTTTAGATGCTACTATTGGTAAGCTACATGCATTTGAGTTAAGTAATTTTGATAACAGTGGATCTTTGGTATATAAAGTTGAATCTTCATTTAGTTCTTTTCATCTTGATGAATCTAATGATTTCAATGAAAGAAAGTATAAGTACTCTGAAGGAGATCACAGTGGAGCAAGTGAAAGATTTCATAAGAACATGGAGGCAGTACACAAATTATATGAGGAATTCAGAAAGCAAGAAGAGTTTGAAGCACTATTAGCCAAAAGGTTACCGAGAGGCAAAGGTAAGTATAAAGGAAAACTACCTTTGAAATGTTTCAATTGTGATAAAATAGGACATATGGCTTCTAACTGTCCTGACAAAGATTCTACTAGAAAAGAGAGATTACCGAGATGATAGATAGAAAGATAATCATTACAGAGGACACTGAGACTTCAGAAGAAGAGATAGAAAGACATGCCTAATAGCTAATGAGGAATCCAACAATGATAAATCAGATGAGACTGATACAGAGGAAGTAGTTTATGTGGCTATCAAGGATGGATCAGACGAAGAAAGGTATGAAGAAAAAGCCATAATATCTCACATAAAAACTAATGATTCTTGGATTATAGATAGTGGATACTCACGTCATATGACAGGAGATAAACACAAGTTTGTTATATTAGAAGATTATGATGGAGGCTATGTTAGATTTGGTAATGATGCACCATGTCCGATGAGAGGTAAAGGATCTATAACACTTCTTGATAATGCAAGATGCAATGATGTTTATTGGGTTGAAGGTTTGAAATACAATTTGTTGAGTGTAGCACAGCTAAACAACACAGGTTATCGAATAGAATTTTAGAAGGGAATTGTTAAAGTTCATGAAAAAAATGGAAAGTTAGCTGCTACCGGGACACAAACAAAAGGTAACACATTTCACCTTGACTCAACTCAGAATAAGTATTTGCATGCAAAGTTAGATGATACCTGGTTATGGCATAAAAGGTTTTGTCATGTCAATTTTGATAATCTGATCAAAATAAGCAAGAAGCATAGAGTAAGAGGTCTACCGAGTCTTGAAAAACCTGAGAATGCTATGTACTGAGGATGCCAGATGGGTAAGATGACAAGATCAAGCTTTACAAGTAAGTCTTACACTTCTAAAGGAATTTTAGATCTAGTGCACACTGCTCTTTGTGGTCCTATGAAAGTTCAAAGTTATTATGGTGATAAATATTTCATATTGTTTGTGGATGACTATTCAAGGATGATGTCAGTAATGTTTTTAAAAGAAAAATCAGAAGCTTTTCAAATGTTTAAATGGTACAAGGCAAGAGTTGAAAATGAAACAGGAAGACAACTGAAATGTCTTAGATCAGATAGAGGGGGAGAGTTCACATCTGATGAGTTCAACTTATTTTGCAATGATCATGGTATTAAAAGACAAGTCTCTGCACCAAGAAATCCACAGTAGAATGGAATAGCTAAGAGAAGAAACAAATTTATTGTGGATTGTGCAAGAACACTGATGATTGAAAAGAAGGTGCCACAAACATTTTGGAGAGAAGCAATAAGCACAGCAGTTTACACCTTGAACCAAGTTCAATTGAAGAAAGGTACTTTGAAGACACCATATGAAATCTGGTATGATAAGGAACCTAATGTAAGTTATTTTAAAATCTTTGGAAGTAGATGCTATGTTCATAAAGATGATAGAAATGGTAAATTTCATCAGAAAAATGAAAAAGGAACGTTTCTAGGTTATTCTTCTAGAAGCAAAGCATTTAAATGTCTGATCAAATCATCTAACAAAATAGTAGAAAGTGCAAATGTGAAAATTGATGAATTTGCAGAAAGAAATGATGAAGGAAATTCCAAGGAACCAGAAGACTATGATGAATTTGTCTATGTTCAACCGAGAAGTCCTACCGAGAAGATTGTTGAAGAAAATGAAGAGAATATCCAGTTACCAAGTGATGAAGAAGATCATACAGAGCCTACCGAGCCTGTATTAGCCAAGTATGTCAGAAGACATCATGCACCAAGTCAAATTATAGGAGATAAGGATGATCTAGTGATGACAAGGAACAAACTGAGACAGAACACATGTTTGATATCTGAATTTGAACCAAGAATAGTGAAAGAGGCATTTAACAGTGAAGATTGGATAAACGATATGACAGAAGAGATTGATCAAATCAAGAAGAATGACACATGGACACTAATCCCAAGACCGAAGGACAAAAATGTAATCGGTACAAAGTGGATTTTCAGAAACAAGATAAATGAAAAATGAGAGGTCATTCGAAACAAAGCAAGACTAGTTTGCAAAGGTTATGCTCAAGAAGAAGGAATTGATTATGGTGAAACTTTTGCACCTGTTGCTAGACTTGAAGGTGTAAGAACATTGTTGGCCTATGCTGCTTTCAAAAATTTCAAGATATATCAAATGGATGTCAAATTTACATTTTTGAATGGAATATTAGAAGAAGAAGTTTTCATTGAACAACCTGAAGGATTTGTTGAAGACAAGAATAAAGATCAGGTATGTAAATTGAACAAAGCTTTATATGATTTGAAACAAGCACCAAGAGCATGGTATGAAAGATTTCACTCTTATTTGATTAAGATTTGTTTTATAAGGACAAGTGAGAACAACAACATGTACACGAAGAATGATGAAAATGGAATACTGATCTCAGCCATATTTGTTGATGATATTATATTTTGTGGAAATGACTCTTTATGCAAGAACTTTGGAAATGAAATGAGCAAAGAATTTGAGATGTCATTAATCGGTGAGATAAAGTATTTTATAGGTTTACAGATACTGCAAATGAAAAATGAGATTTTCACTACTCAATCCAAGTACATAAAGGAAATCTTGAAGAAATTTGGAATGGAGGATTCAAAACCAGTAAGTACTCCTATGACTACCAACTGCAAATTATCAAAGAATGATGAATCTTCATCTATTGATGAGACACTTTACCGATCCATGATTGGAAAGCTACAAAATGTTGTTCACAGCAGACCAGATATAGCACATGTAGTAGGTATAGTTGCAAGATTCTCTGCAGATCCTAAGGAAACACACATGACAGCAATCAAAAGAATTTTTATATACTTGAAAGGCACAGAGGATTATGTCTTAGTATATCAGAAAGGAAATGATTTTGTTATAAAAGTTTATACTGAGGTTGATTGGGCAGGCAACATTGATGATAGAAAAAGCACAAGTGGAGGAGCTTTCTTTTTAGGAGAAAGACTAGTGAGTTGGCTTAGCAAGAAACAAGGATGTGTTTCACAGTCAATAGCAGAAGCTGAATACGTTGTTGCAGCATTGAATTGTACCAACATTACATGGATCAAACAACTGTTGGAAGGTATAAATGAGAAAGTTACCGAGCCAGTAACTATATTCTGTGACAATACTAGTGTCATTAATATTTCAAAGAATCTTGTTATGCACTCTAAGACAAAGCACATATCTATCAAATATCATTATCTTAGAGAAGAAGCTCAAGAGAAGAAAGTGGTATTGGAGTATGTTAGCACAAAGGAACAAATAGCAGATATCTTCACCAAACCACTACCAAGGGACACTTTTGAATATCTCAGAAGTAAGTTAGGGGTCCTACCCCTATCTTCTACTCACTGACCAAGTTCGGTGAAAGCATCAATCCGATGACTCTAATGAATATCTTTTGGGAGTTGATGTTGATGTATACACTTTAGGATGTTTTCTAAAGGTGTACAGGAAATAATACAGGAAATATTACAGGGAACGGGAATTGAGGACAAATGCTTTGACCTAGACTCAGTTGATACACAACAACAGGAAATAACTTCTTATAGAAAGTAATTATGTTTTAGGTCTTTACTTTTTGGCATTTTTGTCAAAGGGGAGAAGACTAATATAGAGGAAGAAGACCTATCAGGGGAGAAGACTAAAAGAAAACTGAGCAGACTACAAATTGGAAAAACGACTGAAAATAGGAGAAGTCTAATGTATGGGGGAGAGCATTTCAGCATTTCAGAATCACAGCAATCCGAATCTTTTAAGGTCAAATCAATTGGTTTTGCCATCAATGCCAAAGGGGGAGATTGTTGGCAATATTGCATTATAACAGACAATGAAAGATTATTGGCATTTCATAAGGATATTGAGAAGGTTGTTGATGATTATGGATATAACTAATTAAAGATGTTTACTGTCTTCATATTATTATTTTGTCATTGATGTCAAGAAATTGATTTTTTAATTCAGTATGGTGTTGCCATATATTCAGAAGTATGATATGAAGATTATAAAGATGTCAGTAAAAGACACAGGAAAGAATATGATGAATAAAGGGATGAATAAGGTATTCAATGGGCAACTAGTATCAAGTTAGACAATGATGAGATCATTATGTTTAGATTGTTTTAACATCATACATATGTTGTAAAATGTAAAGGTTAATACTATACTATGTTATCAAGCAAGGAACCTAGTCGGTAAACCCTAAGGTTATCGCTATCGGTTAATGAAGGCAGAATGTCTACCGAGTGAAGTTTAGTATTCACCGAGTTGTTACCAAGTTGTAACCGAGCTATAACAGAATACATTAAATGTTTATATGCGTTATTTAATGAAGGAAGTTGATGAGCTGGAACTGATCAATGATTGGTGAGCCACGAATGAAGTTTGTTAATGAATCTAAGACAATGAAAAGTCAGCATGAAGATCTACAGCTCAGATTGAACCGCAATACCCTGGCACAAGTTCCAAGACTAATATGCAAGTTCCAAGGTGGGGTAAAATGTTTTCAGATCAAAAGATGCATTGAACCTGTACAAGATTGATGATCTGATGGCTATGATTGATCATGGGAAATGTGATCAAGGAGATTAAGTGGTTACCTAATTGTTTATAAATAGGAAACTGTTGATAAACAATGTATGCGGGCAAGTGTATGCACAGGGATGCTACATAGTGATTATCGAGCACAAAAGCTTGAAGACCTGTTTGAATAACAGAGTATAGAAGCCCAGCAGATAGACAAGATTAGTTCTATGTCTAGATTGTATTGAACAAATAAGAATCTGCTTTAGCATTTTAGATGTGAAGTTGTAGATTGATTTTATTACTGTTATTTTGTGAAAGTGGCAGAAAATCTCTTAACCGAGTGGACTTAACAATCTTATTTGTAAAACCCTCTAGCAAGGTGACATTCTGATTGAGTGTTTGAAATCCTTTAACAAGGTCACTTCTAACAAGGTGAAGATCCTAATAGATCTGAGGGAAATCCCTTAACGGGGTCACATCTAGCAATGTGTTTGTAATCTTTAATAGGATTTGCTTTTAACCGAGCATACTCTAGAAGAGTATATTTCTTAGTGGGTCTGAAATCCCACAGTGGTTTTTCCCTATTTGGGTTTCCACGTTAAATCTGGTGTTATGAGGTTTATGATGTTCATATGCTTTTGAGTTTGTATGTTTAACAATTTTTGGTTATATTACTGAAATATATGTTACTGAGGTTGAATCTGATGTTTTTATGGAAGATTAAGTTTCTATGATTCACCCCCCCCCCCCCTCTCATCTTGTTGGCTATTGGATCTATACTTATATTAAGTATCAGAACTATCATTCTCAGCTTCATCAATAAGTGTATCAATCAACATTTTTGCATAAGCATCTAGAATCTTCTCATCAATTTCATAGCCCATTTCGTCAATCTAGATCTTCCGAGGTTTGACTGCTTCCATAAGTGTTTCATCTTTCCTCACCATGAAGCATATATCAGTTGATTAATTCTCAACAATGTTCTTAGGAACCCTTTCTCTAGCTTTCATAGCTTTCTGAAATGCTTTAAAATATCCCCATACTTTGTCATTGCTCTGACTACCTAATGTAGAAATTGACTATTTTAGTTGCCTCCCTACCAAGATATCAAATGCCCATTGCCTTTTCCCAAAACCGAGAGCCTTATTCATGAAAAAAAGCATTAAACAAACAATTAAGTTTCCATACCGGAAAGTCCCTTTCTTTTCTCCTTTAATCTTTCCTAGGTTTATTAATAGTTCATCCAACATCCAACCACATAGATCTAATCTCTCATTTTCTCTCATCATTTTGTAAGCTGCAAAAATGTAGGAGATAGTAACAGAATTCACTCGGTTTGATTGAGTTACCATATAACCGATGACCATGCTACCGAATCTGATGTCTGTGTTGGTAATAGTGTTTATTCTCATGGATCGCATTTCTAATGTTGAACTGGTAATTTTATTTACATAATCATTAGAAACCTTCTTATCTAGACGTTTCCCAACATGTGGTAAACCGGTGAGTGCCCCGATGGCTTCCTTAGTGATCTTGTATGGTCTATCCAACCAGATAAAATCTCCATGTACTTTGCTTAAAACATACCTAATGATTTCATCTTCGAATTCTTGAATGTCCAGAATGACAGTAAACCCTAAGTCTTCAATGTACTTGTATTCAGGTTTGATCTTTCCAAAATCTCCCATTAGCTCGCTCATATACATGCCCTTTATATCAGATGTCCCCAAATCCTCAATGTGACAGTGTATGTATGCCCTAACATCTTCGACATACACAACTCCTTCCAGAACATGGGAAAATGCTCCAACCGAGTCATCCAAGGTAGCCACATGCGGATATCGCTTGAAAGTTGGCCTAGGATGGTCCTTGACCTCAACAACAGTCGGATTTGTAACAAAGATAGGAATAGATGATGATCTCACTTCCATGATTAAAGATAAGTACCTATTAATTACTATCGGTAAAACCCTAACAAACTCTTTCAGTCTCTGGTGAAATCGCTCAAGAAGATATCTGATCACTCTGAATGCAAGGTGATAAAAAATTAAGTGGATTCAACCTTATATCCTTCAAGAAAAACCCTAATCTGTTATTGATATAAATGACTTCTGGTGAAAGATACCAAATCTTGAACATAATATATCCATGCCGAATAAGCATCTCCAATGTCTGGAACATTTTTTAGATACTCTTCCCAAGGCATATACAGTATCTTCATGAATTTTTCCTACCCCTAAGGAATCCGCCTTAGTTACCAGATGAGCTATCTTTCGGTGCAGGAGAAACCTCCTCTGCTAGATAAGTAACCAGTGCATTCCCATCTATTGATTGTTCTTCCGTCTTCCCGACCCATCTCTGGGTATGATCTTGCCGAATTTTATTAACCTTCTCTTTTCCTTTCTCAATTGATCCTCTATTACCAACCAGTGGATTTTTGCTTTGACGTAATTTAGCAATATGTCCAACCTTATTACATGCATAACATGTAACATTGTTCTTTTGAATTGTTTTGCTAAAACCGGTATAATTGTTTGATTTGCATTGATTAGCCATATGTCCAAATTTTTCACATGCATAGCATTTAACATTCATTATGCAATATTTTGTCTTATGACCATTCTTATTACATTAAGAGCATTGATCGAGAGCAAAATCGGGGTTCCGATTTGCTCTATTTCTACATTGCCTAGGCATGTGACCAAATTTATTTCATACAAAGGATCTACCATTAAATTTATAAGCATTAAACTGCCTTATCGGTACCTTATGGTTTTGATCTTCATTAGTAGTATCGGAACTCTATCCTTGCTCAAATCCAAGTCCACTGGAATCTCCATTCTTCCTTTGTCTCTTCAATAACTCATCTAGCTATGGGGAACTAATATTGAATTTTTCTTTATACTCACTTGCAGTAGTTAGATCATTTCTCAGAATTATTATTTGTCTCTAAAGCTCTTGTTCATTACTCTAGGATTGTACTAAATTAGTTCTCAACATATTATTCTCATGAACCAACCTAACACATTCTTCAAATTTTTTCTTCAAAGATACAACAAGATTTTCTTCCTTTTTCTTCTAGTCCTCAATCTCCTTAGACATTCTCATAGTTATAGCTTGCAAATCATTTCTCATAACCATGTTCTCCTGACTCAACTTCTAACACTATTCCTTAAGTGCATCTTTCTCTTCATCGTCCTGATTTTGCAAAAGTTCCTTCCTCCTAGCTTGAATAGATGACAACCTCTCATGCAAGACAAGAATGAATTCCTGAGCAGAATTCAATTCATTTTGTAGTTTTAAGTGCTTCATCCTTTCAACATCATAATCTTCAAGTGCCATCTCAAGTTTCTTTTCTAAACCCATATCCATGGATTCCGGATTCAAGATCTCCCTCAAGTTGTTAAACTTCCTCCGAGGCACAAGGATTTGATACCAATTGTTGGAATTCAAGAACACTAAGGGGGGGTGAATCAGTGTTCTACCGGTATGATGAATTTTAACCTTATTGAAACATGCATACACCAATCGGTATACCGGTAAATAAACAATTGAAATAAGTAAAGAAACCAATAAGCCAATTACATAAATGAAAACCATAACACACAAAATTATACGTGGAAAACCTCAAAGAGGAAAAAAAATGGTGGGATTTGTGACCCACAATATCAATTCACTAGTCATATAAAGAGATATTACAAAACATAAGGGGCCTGCACTTGCAGGAAGGCTTACAGCCTAGAGCACACTACTCAATCACAAAAGGAGCCTCACTGACTACATATAAATCCATACTACAATCCGAAGAAATGGATGAACTGCTAAGATAGCATCTTCTATGATAGAATACAATTTCAGTTAAGCTCTGTTTGTTCTGGTCTGAAACGCTAAACCCTTTACCAGAATAACCCTTACATAAATATCCTCACATACATGATCTCTTTGATATATTTCGCATCTCCTTCCTAATACATATTCACATTATATCACATCCACATATTCGTATATCCATCACTATATCAAAATGATCTAATTCAACTGACCTATATACCCTATACAATTTATCATGCCTTATGTCGGCTTACAAAGATAATTACAGTATCAATATACATGTTGGCTAGATAACATAAATACATGCATATCAAAACTAATTGTCGATGCCGGATCCAAAAGAGGTCGGCCTCCAATACCGATAACCTGATTCTAAACCATGTCGGTGTGCATTGTTGGTAACCTGAGAATTCCTTCCAACTTGCCAATGTCGGTGCCAGTATAGTATCTATGAAGTGCCTACCAGTACACAAGTAAACCAAAACATGAGGCTGGAATAAGATACCATGTTGCCATCAATGACAACATAGTGAAATCAACCAATTGAGTGTCAATTGCCAACACATGCATCTTACATGATTATTACATTTATTTATACAAGTCATCAGCCTATATTTCAAGTTCGGCTAAACCCTCAATATAAATTACAAAATAATAACCTCATATGCTACAATATATGTAGACCAAAACAAATTCAACTAAGACATAGTCTAGACCCAAATCAACACCCCAAATATGCAACACCTCCAACAACCACCAAGAATGTCACATAACATGAAGAACATCACTAGACAAACAAAATATTCAATAACACGCACAATAAGCAATGTGGACCATAAATACGCATAAAACATAATCCAAAATTCATAAGCAGCGTGAATTACACTAGAACAACTATAATAACTCAAATTACCAGAATCATCATCATCTCATCACTGAAGCTCAAAAACAACATCATAACTTACTGTCAACATGAAATATTCCCTTATGGTATCCAAATCATGAACCAATCGAACTGAGGACACACATCAATGTCTAGGACACATCCGCAAGTGAACATATAGAAATTTCAGAGCAATTCAGAGCACAAACTAGAATATCAAATAACACAAACAATTGAACATCAACCTCAATACCAGATCTCATAACTCAATTAGAACATCACATGGACCTCTGCAAATAGGAATGAGTCATATATAGACAACATACTAAAAACCCTTTAATCTGCATCAACTCATTTACAATACACGAGCTAAACCAACTCATTCAACCAGACGACAACATTGGAATACACTAAAGAATATGTTGACATAAATGACAACACATCATTCCAGTAAACTCTTAGCAACATCCAACAATCTCCCCTTTTGGCATTGATGGCAACAAAAGAATGTGAAAAACAATCACGCAAAGAAAGAAATTATCACTTAGCAATCTCGATCAAAATCATAAGGATCATCTCAAATAACTTAAATTGAAAAACTCAGAATTCTCTAGGGTTTTCACATTCTTCTCTCCCCCTTTGACATCAATAACAAAAGTTTAGGAATTAGGATTCCCTCACCACAAATCTGAATACCAACATTGACTACTCCCCTACGTATCAATCTCACTCATCAATCCAGATCACAAGATATTTCTATGAAGTTCATCAGACTGATGAAAATCCATGCATCTTAGTTCTTATTAGGAGGAGAAATTACCCCTAACTTCTCTCTGAGATACTCAAAAGTATCTTTAGGCAAAGGCTTCGTAAATATATTTGCAACCTTTTCCTTTATAGATACATACTATGATCTGAATTCTTTCTCATTCACCTTCTCTCTCAAGAAATGAAATACCAAGTCCATCAAGTTTCATTTCCAACAATTTGTTGGCCATTTGGAGGAATTTATTATGTGTTGCATTGATGTTTTGTCATTAATTTCAACACTAGATATTTTGGTTGCTTTACCGGTATCCTTCTGGTCCCGATAGGTTGTTTGGTTTCAGGTTGGATTAGATCATGATGATCTGGTATGCTCCTATATGTTTGGCTTATGGAATTGGCTTATTCATGCTACTTAGATTCATGTTCAGTCAATTGGTTTTGATCTGGTGATCGGGTGCTATCATGTATGCTGGCAAGCTTGGTTTGTTGTTCTAGTGAGGGTTTCACTAGCAGAGCATTGTTGAAGATCTTTGATGTTATGCATAAGTGGTGTTGGTGTGGCTTCTAGTGGAGACTCGGGATGCTAATGGTGGTCGTGTTTGAGACTTGGTTGATTGGGATCATTGCTTTAACATGTGTGGACCTAAATTGGGTCCTGGTTTATCTAGGTTATAGACCGACTTAATGTAACGTGTGGATTGACTTCTCAATGTTTTTCAAGGATGTCTTATGGGTTGGATATTATTTGTTTGGTTTAAGAACGACATGTTTTGTAATTATGTAATATGTTTTATTATCTGGTGGTTGACCTTATTTTTTGTGGTTGAGGGTTTGTACATATATGATGTAAGATCTCATTGTAGATCATATTGATAGTATGATGAAAGAATAAGAATCTGGTCAACTACTGAGAGGGGGGGGTGAATCGGTAGATAGAAAGACTGATACAAACTTCACCAATCTCAAAATCAATCTCTCAAAGTAAACTTAGAACTATCAATGCAATATCACTGTCAAGATAAAAACTCTTAAGATAAGTCGGCTGACTGTTACAACAAATTAACAGTAAACAACTTCAAACTCATAAACATCCAAATGCTTTTACTTATGCAGTAAAACTTCATTTCACAATATTTTCGGTTATCATAACTTATCAAAGTGTATTAAGTAGTTAATAAAATCAACCATAAGAATGTAACCACAAAACATTCATCACTTGACACAATAATTTTGATGTGGAAACCCAAATGGGAAAAACCATAGTGAGATGAGACTCGCAAATTAACTATTTGAACTCTTTTAAAGTTCAACCTGTTAGGAGCCAATCCTATTAAAGCTTTACAAAAGTCCTATTAAGAACAAATCCTATTAGGGACCACCCGGTTAAGGGATTGACTATAATGCCTTGTTAGAAGCAATACCCTATAAGGAGTAACCTCAGTAGAAGATTTGAAAATCCAAGCTAATGGATCATCTTGTTAGAGGATTGGAATAACAACAAGCTTATTAGATCTTATCCGGTTAGGGGATTTTAATTATATTGTAATTGTTAAAAAATAACATGAGTTTGTTGACCTGTTTGAATAGCACTACACTCACTTGTTCAGATCCTTTTCATGCTCCTATCTACCTTTACTCAAATTGCAGATGCATTATCTAGTTCGGTAACCACACACACAACTAAAACTTTGCCAACTCTGAAACTAAACAATTCATCGACCTTATAAACAAATCAATTAGGTCGGTAACACAACAAAAAACTAATTCTCTAATAGAGATTACAAACAAGTCGGTTCAAGTATGATCGTTGGATTACATAGCAATCTCTGCACATTAATCAAGAAAACCTCAACCGCTTCATCGAACTTAGTAACTCATCACGCACTTTGGATTACATGCAATATATTTGCTCATTCCCTAGACAAAACTTGTTTCATCAATGCACCAAAATCACTTGAGATTCTATTCATACAATAATCATACGTGGCATAATCATTACTGTTTATCATCAAATTATAAACCAATATAACCAATTCACAAAACTTAATCGGTTAGGGTTTATCAAAAACAACAGGTAGGGTTTACCGGTTCAACTCTCCAATACATAGCAATATCGGTTCACTCCACAAAATTACCTACCAGTTACAATTTCCTTCACTTAGCTCTTCATTACCAGTTACAAAACAATATTAAAACAATATCAATAGTATCATTACCGGTTAATTGACATCAATGACAACATAACATATCATTAATGCAATCTTCATGAAAATGCCAACACATATGTGTAAGGGATATGGAATGTAATAGGAGAAAATAATGTAATAATCATTTAGGCAAAGGATTTGGTCGATCATTGGTGATAAAATTGGGTTTATGTAAGAGGATTTAGTCCTCCAGTATTGAGCTTAACCAGAACTGTACTCAGGCATAGAAGATGTTATCTTTGTAGTTCATTCATTCTTCTGGATTGTAGTCTGGATTTCTATGTAGTCAGTGAGACTCCTTTTATGATGAGCACTGTGGTCTAGACTATTGGTGGATGCCCTTTAATTGTAATCACATACTTACTACAGAAGTATTATCTGACTCTGGGTAGGCTCCTTACCGTGATTTTTCCCTTTATTGGGTTTTCCACGTACAATTATTGGTGTCATGTGGATGGTACTTATTCTTTGATTATTGCTTCTACTTAATTGGTACATCTTCTATTTTAGTATTTGGTTTATGCATTCTGGTATTGATATTTTGGGTTCCGGTATTAAAGTTTTAATTTCTTAAGGTTCTGGTAATCTGGTGACAACTGATTCAACCCCCCCCCCCCCCCCCCTCAATTGTCTATCGGTTATTTGAACTATCTAACACAATTGCCTCATCCATACCACCTGAATACACTTGCATAACCATGAAACCAATAATATTCTACAAACTTTATTAGTACTCAAGATAAATATGCAAGAACATAAAATAAACAACCACAACAGCACAACATGAGGATTTTCTTGAATTTCAGGCTCTTGAACTCTTTCTTCTACATTAGCATTTGCACCTTCATTTTCAAGTTTTTCTAGAGCAATCTGAATATGACTTTGGGTTCGCACTTGTCTTCCTTTATCTGAACTAGCATCCTAATCATTAAAATCATATCTATAAGATCTAACCTACTAAATACTACCTTCATCAACCTTCACATCAGCACTTTCAATAATCTTTCTCTATCTTTTATTTAACACTGGTAGGCCTTACTTTTAGTAGAATAACCAAGAAAGATTCCTTCATCACATCTAGCATCAAACTTTCCAAGATCTTAATCTCTTTTGATATAGCATTTAGTACCAAAAATTTTGAAATATCTAATAGTAGGAGCATGACCAAACCATAACTCATAAGGAGTCTTAACAGTATCACCTTTGACATTTACTCGGTTAAGAGTGTTTACTACAATACTCACAACTTCTCTCCAAAACATATGCGAAACATTTCCTTCAATCGGCATGGTTCTAATAGCTTCTTGAAATGTTATATTCTTTCTTTCCACAACACCATTATGTTGTTGTGTCCTAGGAGCAGATAATTATCTGTTAACTCCATGCTCTTCACAATATGCATTAAACTCACCAGAGGTAAATTCTCCACCTCTGTCAAATCTCAAACACTTCAACTTCAATCCGGTCTTTGCCTTAACCATAGTCTTGAAAACCTTAAACTTCTCCAATACTTTAGACTTATCCCTTAAAAAGGTAACCCACATCATCCTTGAATAATCATCAATCAACAACATGAAATACTTCACCCTACAAGCTTCTCACTCTAGATGGACCACATAGATCAATATGCACAAGATCCAATAATCCATTAGAATTATATGGTTTTCTCTTATAAGTAACTCTTATCTGCTTCCCTAATTGACATTCGTTACATACCAGATTAGAAGGCTTTATCAACTTCAATATATCTCTTACTACTCAAATAGAACTTATTTTAACCATGCTATCAAAATTTACATGACACATCCTTTTATGCCATAACCAAATTTCATCAATCTGAGCAATCAAACAACTTTTATCACTAGCATTCAAGTGAAAGATATTACCTTTAGTTTGTGTTCTTGATGCAATCTTAGTTCTAGAACTACTCAAGATCTCACATTTCCCATTCTTTAATTTCAAGTTATATCCCTTATCAACCATCTGACCAACACTCAAAATATTATGCTTTAATCCTTCAACATACAACACATCATTAGTATTGTGCTTACCATAAAGATAAATAGAACCTCTACTATGAATTACACAAGATTTGTTATCACCAAATATTACTATACCACCATCATACTTTTAAAAGTTTACATATTTACTCTTATCACCAATCATATGATGAGAGAAACCACTATCAATTACCCATTCATCTTTCCCCTCTACTTTAGTAGTTAAAGCTTTATCCTCATTAATGCAGCTTGTATAATCTACAGTTATAGGATCATCTTCCTTAATAGAAATGAACACAAATTCATCTCCTAAATTTCCCTTATCCGACTCATCATTTGTCACACCTTTATCAATAGCATAATAACACTTCTTCTAATATTTAGGCTTATATGGCTTAAATGGCTTCTTAGGATTTCACTCTCTTTATGGACACCTTGATGTAAAATGTCCTATCTTATTACATGAAAAGAATTTAAAAGGCAACTTACCTTCTTACTTACCAATGCCTTTAGGTAATCTTCTAGAAATAAATGCTTCAAGTTGCTCAAGCTCTCTTTCTTCATCTTCCATATCTTTCAACTATTTCTCATATCTAGATACTCTTGTAGAACTTTCTCCCAGATCGTATCTCTACTTCCTAGAAATAGTAGCTTTGAATGCAGATTCAGTCTTAGGAAGAGAGTCTCCAAACTCACTCAGCTCAAAAGCAACAAGTTTGCCAATCAGCATGTCTCTTGTTACACTTGTCATAGTTTGGATCTCATCGAAAGAAGCAACTTTATGTTTATAAGCAAAAGGCAAGTATCTCAGCACCTTAGCAACAATATCAGATTCTTCTAGCACTCCACCAGCACATCTGATTTTGCACACAAGCTCGTTTACTTTTTGCATAAAAGAGGTGATATTCTCATTTTCACTCATCTTCAAGTTCTCATATTTACCCTACAAACTCTACAACTTAGCAATATTTACATGACTATCTCCTTCATGCAAAGTTTCTAATTTTATCTAGATCTCATGTGCAGTCTCTAATTCCATTACATTCATCATCTCAGAATCTAACAAGGCACTCAACAATTCTTCCTTCGCTCTGATGTTGTATTTTTCTTCCTTAACTTTATCTGGAGTAGTAGGACCATTTTGAGGAACATTATATACATTCATAGTGATCTTCCAATACTCTTCTCTTGTGCATCTTAAATGACATTACATCCGGCTTTTATAGAGGGTGTAATTTGTTCCATCAAACCTCAAAATATCCTTATTGAAAGAAAAAGTTAGCATCCTGGGTCTTCCTCAAGCGGTCAAGCTTCTTCTGGAGGATCTAGCTTCGATACCAATTATTGACAATAGGCAACAAATTGAGAGGGGGGGGTGAATCAGTTTGCACAAAAAATTTATGCAACTTAAACTATAAATCAAATATGATAATTAATAGATAAAGCATGAAACAACACCACATCAATATCATGTACATAACACCATCATTTTTGATGTGGAAAACTTGATTAAGGGAAAAACCACAGCAGGAACCTACCCACAATGAGATAATGCCCTATTAGGAGTAAATAAAATATTACAATGGGGAATGCACATGCATTGAGGCACACTGCCTAGAGCTCACTGCTTAATCACAAGAAACCCAAAAAGGCTACAACCTTAAGGGAAGGCTCACGGCCTTACAATAAGTCTCATTGACTTACAAAATAATTCAAGCAACAATCTGGATTACATGAACTATAAAAATAGCTTCTCCATATGCCTGGATACAGTTCCGGTGAAGCACATAGTCTACTCTGCAACACTTCACTTCTCTCCTTCACACTTCCAAAAGATCAAATCACTTGTTTGTGCATACAACTTGATCATACACACTTTCAAATATTGCAGACATACATCTTACATGATTATTATATTTAGTTATACAAATCATCAACCTATATTTGAAGGTTGGCTAAACCCTCAATATAAATTACAAAATAATAACCCCACACACTACAACAACATATGCAAACCAAAACAATGTTGGCTAAGGCATATTCTGGACCCAAATCAACACTAAAAATATGCAACACCTCCAAAAATCATGCCTCAATCATCTGTAACGAGCTACAACCACCAAGAATATTGCATAACATGAAGAACATCACCGAAAAAAGAAAATCTTTAATAACACACATAATAATCAATGCAGACCACAAATACGCATAGAAAATCTTCAATAATGAGCCTAATAATCAATGTGGACCACAAATATTCATAGGATACGATCTAGAAACATTCACAAGAAATGTGAATTGCACCACATCAACCACAATAACTCGAATTACTAGAATCATCACCATCTCATCATCGGAGCTCAAGAACAACATCATAACTGAACATCAACATGAAATATTTGCTTGTGGATATCCAAATCATGAACCAATCAAATTGTGGACATGCGTCAATGTCCAAAACACATCACATACATTTGCAGCTGAAGATATAGCAATTTTGGAGCAATTCAGAGCACAAACCAGAATATCAAATAACATGAACAACTGAATATCAACCTCAATACCGGATCTCATAACTCAATCATAACATCATGCATACCTCTACAAATAGGAATGAGTCATCTACAGACAACGTACCAGAAACCCTTTAATCTGCATCAGCTCATCTTCAATACACAGGCTAAACCAACTCATTCAACCAAACTACAACACTGGAATACATAGAAGAATATGTTGATATCAATGGCAACACATCATTCCAGCAAACTCTCAGCAACATCCAATAGAGAATCCTCTAAATTTTATGCTTTCATAGATATCTATAACCTATTTAATGACTTCACTTTTCCACAACAGGGAAACAGTTATGAATTCTTGAAACAATGTTGAAAACTCCAAATAACGTTCAAAAGTTAGAAAGTTAGAGTATTAGAGCAATTGAGCATATCAAGATTCAAATTTTGACTTTTTTAAAGAGTAATAAGGTTCAAAATTTGACTTTCTGGAGCAATAAGGTTGAAAGGTTAGAATTTCTTGACTTTGGAGCATTTTGAACTATTTGGGAGGTTAGGAAATACACATTTTTTTAGCACGGGATGTTGGCAATTGACACTTATTGAATTCATATGTTGTCATTGATGGCAACAAGTTTCTATAGAAGGCTTATACCAGCATATACCAAAAGATACTGATAGATACCGACAGATATTGGTAGATACCAATATTGGAGTAATCATGGTCATAACCGACAGGCACAGGCACCGACATCCAGCACTTCAGTGAAGCCAACATCAGTCTGGGATCTAAAAGGTTTTTATTTGTAAAATCATTTTATAATTATTATATAAATCCAACATTGAATATCTTTTGTAACGTGTTGCAAGCTGACATAACGCATATTGTTTGTAAAGGGTATATAAGTTAGCCTATTAGGTCATTTTGATACAGGACAATGAAAAGAATAATGTGAAGAAGAAAATAATTTGAAGGATATGTATGTAGATCATTTATATGTGAAAGTAATTTAATGCAATGACCAATAGATAATTTGTAAATCTTTCTTAGAGGAAAGGAAATACCAGGAAAAGGGTTTAGGGTTTATGAACCGGTATAGAACAGAGCTTTAACCAGAACTCTTTTTGGCATAGCAGATGCATTTTGTGAGTTCACCATTATTGTTTATCTTAGCAGAAGCTTGTAGTCAATGAGACTCTTTTGTGTTGAGTAGTGAACTCTAGGTAGTATGCCTTCCTGCATGTGCAGGCCCCCATACTATGTAATATCTTTCATATGGCCAGTGAATTGATATTATGGCTCACAAATCCCACCGTAGTTTTTCTTCTTTGAGTTTTTCCACATATTAAATTATGTGTGTTATGGTGTTCATTCATGTGGTTGTTTTATTTACTTCATGTTATATGTTTCTTCATTTACCGGTTTATATGTGTATGTTGTAATAAGGTAAAATCTTATATTACTAGTAGAACATTGATCCACCCCCCCCCCCCCCCCCCCCCCCCCCGTGTTCTTGGATTCCTTCAATTCCAACAATTGGTATCAGAGCCTGGTGCCTCAGAGGAAGTTTAACAGCTTGAGGAAGATCCTCAAACCAGATTCATTGAACATGGCTATGAAGAAGCAACTTGAGATGGCACTTGAGGATTATGATGTTGAAAGGTTGAAGAACTTGAAGCTGCAAGATGAATTGAATTTTGCAAATGAATTCATTCTTGTTCTACAAGAAAGGTTATCATCAGCTCAAGCTAGGAGGAAAGAACTTTTGCAAAACCAGGATGATGAAGAGAAAAATGCACTTAAGGAATAATGTCAGAAGCTAAGTCAAGTAAACATGCTCATGAAGCATGAAATGCAAGACTTGACTATGAGGGTGTCAAAAGAAATTGAGGACAGAAAGAAGAAGGAAGAAAATCTTGTTGTGTCTTTGAAGAGCAAATCTAAAGAATGTGGCAGATTGGCTCATGAGAATGATATGCTGAAAAGTGATTTGGTACAATCCTCGAATAATGAACAAGAGCTTGAAAGACAAATAGTGGTTCTAAGAAATGATCTAACTACTGCAAGTGAGTATATAAAAAAATTCAAGATTAGTACTGCACAATTGAATAATTTATTGAAAAGACAAAGGCAGAATGAAGATTCTAGAGGACTTGGATTTGAACAAGGCGAAAGCTCTGGTACTGCAAATGAAGATCAGACAACCGGTATGCAGAGGAAACCAGTAAGGAAATCTAATGCATACAAGTTCATTGTTAGATGCTTTGTTTGTAATAAATTTGGGCATATGGATAAACAATGTAGAAATAGAGCAAATCAAAACTACAATTCAATTCCCGATCAATGCACAAATTGCAAGAAATATGGTCATAAGTCAGAAGATTGCAGAATGAATGTTAAGTGTCATGCATGTGGAAAGTTTGAATATTTTGGCTAATCAATGCAGGTCAAGGAATGACACCAGATATGGAAAAGCAATTCAAAAGAACATTGTTACATGTTATGCATGCAACAAAATAGGTCATATTGCTAAGTACTATAGAAGCAAGACTGAGCCGGTTAGCAATGAAAAAGCAAATGAGAAAGGAAAGAAGAAGGTAGATGAATTACAACAAGATCACACCAAGAGATGGGTTAGAAAGTCTGAAGAACCAAGTGGAGATGCAACTACATCGATAACTGCAATAGTAACTCCACCGGTAGAACAAAGCATTCCTACACCAATAGGAAATCCAACTGGTAATTGAGGCAGATGCCTTAGGGGTTGGCAAATTCATTGCAAATCTTGCATATCCTCATAAGAGATCTGGAAAGAGATCTAGAGAGTTGTATTGATCATTGATGGAGGTTTATCTAACATAAAACTATGAAACCGACATCCGATAGGGCGCACCGCTGAGCATTTATGATAGTGAATAATTAGGGTTTACTCGTTGATAAAAAGGGAAAATCGATTATGGAGTGACAGAATGAAGATTTACATCAAGAGTCTAGGAAGTCAGTACTGGGATCATGTAGATACTAAGTATATTGCACCTACTGGGATATTGAATGATGATCAGAAGAAAGAATATCAAGAAAATCATCAAGTATTGGAGGCTATTATCAATTCCCTGTCTGATGTTGAATATGTAGATGTTCATGGTCTTGAAACTGCATATGAAGTATGGAAAAAACTTGAAGAGATTTATAGCGATGATGAACATGTTAAGATTTCTAAAGAGGAGAGTCTAAGAGGAAAGTTTGATGACACGAGGATGTCTGAAGGTGAGAATATCCAACAATATGGTCAAAGAATAAAAGAGATAGTCGGTGAAATTAAGAGTGCAAGAGGGAAAGTGGAAGATGCCACAGTAATTAGTAAGGTACTGAGAACCCTACTACCAGTCTATTCTATTCAAGTTGCAACTATTCAGGAGTTGAAGTCCATTGACAAAACTAAGGTAACTCTTGACTCCATCATTGGCAAGCTTATTGCTTTTAAATTAAATGGTTATGATGGTAGTATACAGAAATCTAAGTCTGGATTTAGAGCTTTTGTTTCTAGCCCATCTGTGAGAAAAAGTAGAGATACTAGTCATGGTTATGAATCTAGATCCAACAGAGATGTTGATGATGAAGACAGTTTAGTGGAGCTTGGAGAATTGTTGGCAATGCAGTTGCCTAGAGGCACTAGTAAATACAAAGGTAAATTACCTTTAAAATGTTTTGCATGCAACAAGATTGGTCACATAGCGGCTAATTGTCCTAATGGTGAAAATGAACACAATAGAGATAAATTCAAGAAGTATAAGGTTAAAGGCAAAAGAGATTTCCTTATTGCTATTGATAATGGTATCACTGATGAAGAATCTGATGGTGGTGCTAGTGAAGATATTGTGTTTATAGCTATTAAGGAATAGATATCAAACCAAAAGGCATTAGTATCCACGATGGATAACTTTGATGATTGGATCATTGATAGTGGTCATTCACATCATATGACCAGTGATTGGAGCAAATTTCTTTCCTTGAAGGAATTTGATGGCGGTGTTGTTAGATTTGGCAATGACTCACCATGCATGGTTAAAGGTAAAGGAGTTATTTATCTTAATGGGAAGAGAAGTGTAGATGATGTCTATTGGGTTGAAGGTCTAAAGCACAATCTTTTGAGTGTGGCACAACTCAATGACAAAGGATACCCACTGGAGTTTAAAAATAGTATGTGCAAAATCTTTGACAATAAAGGTGAATTGATTGCAACCGGGAAACAAACTAAAGGTAACCTATTTCATCTTATTTCTAAAGTTAGCAACTATTTTATTGCAAAAATATATGATAGCTAGCTTTGGCATAGGATATTTTGTCATATAAACTTTGATAGCATTGTTAAAGTGAGTAAGTCCAAGACAGTGAGAGGTTTGCCTCGGTTAGACAAACTAGTTAATGCTCTTTGCAAAGAATGTCAGTTTGGAAAGATGACTTCTTCAACTTTCAAAAGCAAATCCTTTTTAGGAGAGCACTTGTTAGATTTGGTTCATACAGATCTTTGTGGACCAATAAGAACAAAAAGCATTCAAGGTGACAAATATTTTATGATTCTCAATGATGATTGCTCAAGGATGATGTGGGTCACATTATTGAAGGATAAGTCTGAATATTTTGGTAAGTTCAAGGCATTCAGGGCCCTAGCTGAGAAAGAGAGCGGTAAGAAGATAAAATATCTGAGGACAGATCAAGGCAGTGAATTTACTTCTAAGGAATTCACTAGGTACTGTGAAGAGAAAGGTATCAAATGGCAGCGTTCTGTACTAAGGACACCACAATAAAACGGTATAGCAGAAAGAAACAATTGGTGAATTGTTGAAGATGCTAGGAAAATGTTGATACAAGGAGGTGTAGGGAAAACCTTTTGGAGAGAAGCTGTCAGCACACCTATCTACACAATGAACCAGGTTCTGGTAAAGAGAGGTAAGGAAAAGACTCCTTATGAATATTGGTATGGAAGATCGCCTGATGTTAGCTATTTTAAGATATTTGGAAGCAAATGTTTTATTAAGAGAGGTGATTACATTAGAAAATTTGAGGCTAAGAGTGATGAAGGCATGTTTCTTGGCTATCCACCAAGAGTAAGGCCTACAAATGTTTCAACAAATAGACATAGAGAATTGTTGAGAGTACTAATATTCAAGTAGATTAATTTCCTGAAGTCTTAGAAGGAACCAGTTCAAAGAAAAAGGATGAAGATCCTTGCATTTTATTTTTGGAATCAGAAACTATGAAATCTAAAACTGAAAAAGCAAATTCTGATGCACCAGTCCAACCGGAACAGATAAATTCAAAAGAAAATGATGACAACAAATAAGCTTAACCTAAAAATAATGATCATGTTATTCCTAGATATGTGAGACTGAATCACAATCCTAAGCAGATTATTGCAGATAAGGATGTTGGAGTGGTAACCAAAAGAAGAATCGGAGAGAACTCTTGCATGATCTCCACCATTGAACCAAGAACTACCAGGGAGGAATTTGGTGATGATCATTGGATTAAAGCTATGGAGGAGGAATTTGATCAAATTGAGAATAACAACACTTGGACCCTAGTACCTCGACTGGTAAATAAGAATGTTATAGGTACTAAATGGGTATACAAGAACAAGTTGAATGAAGATGGTGTTGTAGTTCGCAACAAGGCAAGATTAGTCTACAAGGGTTATGCGCAAGAAGAAGGAGAAGATTATGGTGAAAGTTTTGCACCAGTAGAAAGACTAGAAGGTGTCAGAACTTTACTTGCATTTGCAGCCCATAAAAATTTCAAGGTATATCAGATCGATGTTAAATCTACATTTTTTAATGGGATATTGGAAGAAGAGGTATACATAGAGAAACCTGATGGTTATGCTTTGACTGATGAGAAATACATGGTATGCAGATTGCATAAGGCTTTATAAGGATTAAAGAAGGCACCCAGAGCATGGTATGAAAGGCTTCATACACATCTAATGAAGATAGGCTTTCTGAGAACCAGTGATGATAGTAACATACATCTCACATCTAAAGGAGATGAAATACTGGTCAATGAAGTATTTGTTGATGATATTATATTTGGAGGTAATGATGTCATGAGCAACAATTTTGCAAAAGAAATAAAAAATGAGTTTGAAATGTCTTTAGTAGGGGAAATAAAAAATTGCATAGCCTTGCAAATACAACAAATGAAGAATGGTATTTTCATTACACAGTCTAAGTATGTGAAAGAGGTTTTGAAGATATTTGGCATGAGTGACTATAAACCAGTTGGGACACCAATGGTTACATGTTGTAAGTTGTCCAAGGAAGATGAACCTGAGTTTGTTGATGAGAAGGAATATGGGTCAATGATTGGCAAATTGCACTATGTTGTTCACAGCAGACTAGACATAGCCCATGCAGTTGGTATAGTTGCTAGATTCCAGAAGAATTCTAAGGAGACACACTTGATAGCAACCAAGAGAATCTTTAAATACCTGAAAGGTACTGTTGACTATGGATTATGGTATCCATATGGAGAAAACTTTGATTTGAAGGCATACACTGATGCTGATTGGGCAGGAAATGTTGATGACTAAAAAAGCACAACTGGTGGAGCATTTTTTCTTGGAGGAAGGCTTGTTTCATGGAGTAGTAAAAAGAAAAGTTGTACTTCACAATCTATTGCTAAAGCTGAGTATGTTGCAGCTTATATGAATTGCACACAGACTATTTGGATGAGGCACATTTTGGAAGGGTTTAAGATGAAGATTTCAGAACCTATAAAGATTTTATATGATAACACAAGTGCCATAAATATTTCTAAGAATCATGTTCTGCACGCACAAACCAAGCACATTGAATTGAAGTATCCTTTCTTGAGGGAAAAAGTTCAGAGCAAAGATGTTATCTTAGAGAATGTTTCTACCAAGGAGCAGCTTGCAGATATTTTTACCAAACCTCTACCTAAGACTACTTTTGAGTATCTTAGAAGTCAATTGGGGATTGTCCCTCTTCATGAAGTTAGTTGAACATGATGTTGACTGCATCGGTCTCTAAATCACTTGAATAATTTTACAAGGGTTGATGTAGAAGTGGACATACTCCACAGGGGGAGCCTCAAGTTGCGGTATGTTGTTGATGCACAGTGAAAATTTGACATTACATGTTGTACTTTCAATTTGGCATTGTTGTCAAAGGGGGAGAAGAATTATGTGATTATGGGAAGGAAAACCAGTGACAGACTGAAGAAAGAGAGAGCATGTGAATACTTGGTAATGTAAACCAAGATTCCTATTCACAATCACAGTAGCAAAGCAATGGTGTTCATATTTGTATTGCCATCAATGCCAAAGGGGGAGATTGTTGGCATTTGCATGAAGATTGCATTAATGATATGTTATGTTGTCATTGATGTCAATTGAACAGGTAACGATATTATTGATATTGTTGTTATTTTTTATATTGTCTTGTAACCGGTAGGAAGAGCTTTGTGAAGGATACTGTAAACCAGTATGTAAGTTTGTGAGTTGAATCGGTAATAGGAGTAAAAGGTGAAACCCTTTCTATGTTATGTAACTGGTAAACCCTAACTGATTAAGGTTGTTGAATTGGTTATGTTGGTTTATGATCTGATGTTGAGCGGTAATGATGGTGACATGTAAGGTCATTGTATGAAGACAAGGTCAATTGTTTGTTTGTCTAGGGAATGAGAAAAGTGTATTGCATCTAATACAAAGCACGTGATGAGTTACTAAGCTTGATGAAGCAGTAATCAAGGAGCAGTTGAGGTTTTCTTGATTAATGTGTTGAGATTGCTATGAAATCCAATGGTCATGCTTGTACCGACTTGTTTGTAATATCGATGAGAGGATTAAATTTATGTTGTGTTACCGACCTAATTGATTTGTATTTAAGGTCGATGAAGTTGTTTTGTTTAGTGTTGGCAAGAATTGGTAGAAATCAGTTGAGAACCAGAGAATGAGTTTGCAATTTGAGTAAAGGCAGATAGAAGCTTAAATGGATTTGATCAAGCAAATGTAGTGCTATTCAGACAAATCAAGAAACTCCTGTTGTTTTCTAACAATTACAACATAATTGAAATCCCCTAACCGAGTAAGCTCTAACAAGCTTGGTTACTTATTAAATCCTCTAACAAGGTGGTCAAATCCTCTACTGAGGTTACTCCTTACTAGGTATTTTCTTCTAACAAGGCATTTGTAGTCAATCCCTTAACTGGGTGATTCCTAACAGGATCAGCTCTTAACAAGACTTTTGTAAAAGCTTTAATAGGCTTGGCTCCTAATAGGGTGAACTTCAGAAGAGTTCAGATATTATCTTGTGAGTCCCATCTCACTGTGGTTTTTACCTATTTGGGTTGTCCACGTATAAATACTTGTGTCATGTGGTGAATATTTTTGTGGTTATGATCTTATGGTTGATTTGATTAACTACTTAATTATTTTTGATAAGGCATGATAACCAGAAGCATTGAGAAATGAAGCATTGGCATATGATAAAGCATTTGGATGTTTACAAGTTAAATGTTGTTTACTGTTAAGTTGTTGTAACTATTAACCGGTATTCTTATGAGTATTTATCTTGACAGTGGTATTTCATTGATAAGTTTACTTTGTATGTTTGAGTTTGAGTTTGGGAAGTTTGTATCAGTTTTTCTATATATTGATTCACCCCCCCCCCCTCACAGTATTCTACCAGATACTTAATCTTTCATCATACCATCAATAGCTTGAAATGATACATCCCGATCTCTTTAAGTTATGTCGATGACTAATGTCTATATTCCTATCGATGTAGGTCCTATCGATAGCCTTATCAGCTATCGACAAAACAGTTTTCGCATGTTTCTATAGTGAAAACTACACCGATGATACTTTAGTAATTACTAAGTCAGTGTATATCCTCTCGATGTGTCTATCAAGTATCGGGATAACTGATATCCCCTCCTTACGATAGTTAATCACTTCCTGATGACCTTTGGCTTTGCTAAGGTGCTTTCTTCGGGGTAAGCTACACTGATGGTCTGATATGTTTCTAAAATGTGCTTCCCTTAATGAAATAAACATGTTTATGATTTTTTATATATAAACTAAACAAAACCTCACATAAGCTCAACCTCTGAGATATCACATAGATCTTGCCTGTTTGGCTAATTTTTTCAAAGTGAAAGCCTTATCTTACTCAGTGTCACCCCCTAATTTCCCAGCTGATGGTTGACTCTCTAGAGACAGATCACAGATGGATGGGAATTGATGTTGTAGGATCACTCCTACACATAAAACTTCAGTAGTAACTATTCTCATGATAAAAAAATACGTGTTTAAAGCATAAGAAAATAGTATAAATAATTTGAAAAATTATGTGCTAACAGTGGCTCTTTCTGGCGATGTATGTTTCTTTATGAACATAGAAAGATCCTAGTTATCTCTAGCAAGAAGACCAACTGTCTACTAAAAACTACAAAAATAAAGAACAGGAAACAAAAACAAAAACAACCCTAATTAATATATACAAAGAACTACTCCTTGTTTTATTTAGTAGAAGAAATGCTTGAGATATTGCCCATGGGTAGGGAATTCCTGAATCTCCCCATTAGTATTCTGCAAAATGTATGAATTTTCTCCTCCCTTTTCCACAATGACATAAGAGCCTAGCCAAAGTGCTTCAAACTTTTTGTGCTTCCCTTTGTCTTGATCCTTAGCATTCTACTTTAATACCCAATCTCTTTCTTTGAAAGTTCTCTCAGGTGCCTTCTTATCATGCACAATTTGATCTGTTGTTGCTTTCTGATGTTCTGCTTCTAAGCTTCTCTTCTATAATCATCCAATTCTACTAATTCATCCAGCCTATCCTCTATGAAATTTACATCCTCTAATTGCTCATGTCACCAATTTATATACCAGGAGAAGATTGTTTAGAGGCAATTTTGCTTCTTTCCCATATACCAACTCATAAGGTGCAAATCTAGTAGACTTCTTGATGGTAGTCCTATCCGCCCATATTGCTAAATTCAACTTCGAATCCCGAGACCTCTTATTATTTCCCAACATTCTTTTTATTATTTTGACTAAATTTTTGTTACTGGGTTCAGCTTATCCATTTCCTTGTGGGTGATAAGGTGAAGAATAAGATACAACAATGCCATATGATTCACAAAAATCAGAAAACTCCTTAGACCCGAAGCACATTCCATTATCAACCATAATTTTATGAGGTACACCAAACCTTGTCAAGATATTTTCCATAAGAAATTTTATTACCACCTTACTTGTGGCTTGCCTAGTTGGGATTGCCTCTACCCACTTAGTAAAATAATTTGTTGTTGCTAGAACCCACCTATGTCACCCAATTGATTTGTCTACTATCTCTCCTATGAATTCAATGCCCCACATTTGAAAAGCTTCCTCAATTTGCATGGGCTTAAGTTGCAATGCTCTATTATACTTTAACCTCCCTGAAAACCTTTGACAAGCCTCACATTTCCTAACATATGCATGACAATCCTTGAAGAGTTGGGGCCAATAATAACTAGCATGTAACATCTTATGTGCATAGGTTTTAGCAAAAAAATGTCCTCCACATACACCTTCATGCAACTCCTTGAGGATTGCTTATGCTTGATCCATGACTAAACAAAGGAGTAGGACACCATCTCGATTTTTCTAATATAAATCTCCTTGCAACAAAACATATCTAGCTGCCTGAAGTTTGATTGTCCTCTTTTGGCTATGAGTAAGACCTTCTTGACATTTCAAATGTTTTAGATAATAAACAACATCTGTATACCATGGACATCTTTCAATGCTTACCTCTGAGTTTTCTAGCTCCACTTGATTTATTTGCATTGCTTCTAAGTTTGAATCCGTCATAAGTTTAGCCAGGCCTTGTCCTCTAACAAGCTTGTCGATTTTTACATCTATGTTGAATTCCTGGATCTGATTAATCCATCTGCACCTGTGACCAGTAGTCTCACTCTGTCTAAAAATATCCTTTACTGTTGCATTAGGCACATATGCAACTACATTTGCTCCTACCAGGTGTGGCCTGAAATATTTTATAGCTTTTACCAATGTATAATCATGTTTCTCATTCAGGTCATAATTTAACTTAGATGTATGCAATGTCTTACTAAAAAATGTCACAGGTTGTTCATATCCCTCATCATTTTTCTGTAACATGACAGCTGCTATGGTATGGTAAGATGCAAAAGAAAACACTTGGAAAGGTATTGAAAAATCAGGAGACTTGAGGAATGGGGCTTCTTTAATGGCCCTCTTTATACTTACAAATTCTTCTAGGGCTTCATTTGTCCATTTGATATCTGCCCCTTTCTTAAGCATCTTAGCAATTAGTTTCATAATTTATGAAAAATTTGAGACAAATCTCCTAAGAAAATTTATTTGTCCAAAGAATGACTGGATAGCTTTAACAATTTTAGGTATCTGAATTTAATTGTAGTGGCTATCCTTTCAGGATCAATTCTAACACCTTCCTTTGATACAATATGTCCTAACAATTTTCCTTTTGTCACTCCAAAATGACACTTTTTGGGGTTAAGAGAAACACCATATTCTAGTGTCCTTATGAAGATCTTCTCCAAGTCATTGCAATTCTCTTCTGCTTTCTTTGAATAATTTGTCAAGTCATCTTGATAAACAACTAGGATGTAATCAATCAAACCTTCAAATGCCACATCCATAGCCCTTTGGAAAGTAGCTCCTGCATTAGTGAGTCTGAAAGGCACTCTAGTATAGACATATGTCCCCCAAGGTGTCGTAAAGGTAGTTTTGTGTTGCTCTGTCTCCTTGACCTTCACCTAATTATACCCTGAGAATCCATCCATCATGGAAAGCAATTCATTTCGTGTAACTTTCTGCAACAAAGCTTCCATGTTAGGCAAAGCATAATTTTCCTTTAATGAAGATACATTCAGATTCCTAAAATCCACACAAAGTCTTATATCACCATTCTTCTTTCTAACAAGTACCAAGTTGGACACCCATGTTGAATGTCTGATTGGTTTTATGATCCCTGCATTCCTCATTTTCATCAGTCCCTCCTTCATCTTTGGAACTAGTGTTGGATTTATAGGCCTTTGTCTTTGTCTAAAAGGTTTCACATCTAGCTTCAGAGGAATTTCATGTTGAAAGAGGTCTTCTCTTTATGCTTTAAGGTCATCATATGACTATACAAAAACATATTTGTATTTTCTTAATAAATTTATCAAGGTTGTTCTGACTTTTGGGGTAAGTCTTTTTCCAATGAACACCTCTCTAGGATTGTGTTCACTTCCAATATTTATCTTTTCAACATCCTCATGTGTTAAAGGGTTGGATTTTAAATAAGCTCTATCCTGATTATCAAAAATCCTTTCCAACGCCACCAACCCTTTTGGGATCTTATTTGATTTTAATTTCAAAATCTCTTTCCCAAACAAAGTGTCTTTACCATCTTGATTTTCTACATAGGCAATCAAATCAATTTGTTGATCTTCAGATTGATCCTCACATATTAGAAATTTCAATAAATCATGATCATAATAAAAAATTTGCCAGTTTTTTATGTTTTCTAGTACTGCTGGTATTGTTTTGATTTCTACTTGAGTTATTTCATCAAAAGGGATGCCATTATGCTTAATTGCAAGGTTAGCCATGAAATCTGCTAAGATATTCTTTGATCTTTCTATCCAATTTATTGCAAAAGCATCAAAAACTTCTATGGAGTCCCAAATTCCATTCTTGTAACGTCTTAATTTTGAAATCTTAGTAGCAAATTTGTTTTTAACTTGAGATATAATTAGCTCTGAATCACCATAAATTGTCAGGATTTTTATCCCATGCATGTTTGCAATTCTGAGTCCTAATAAGAGATCTTCACGCTCAACTATGTTATTTGTGCATTCAAATGCTAAAAGGAATGAGTATTTAAAAGACTTGCTATTAGGGGATATAAACACAACTCCAACCCCATTTCCATCTTTTCTACATGCCCCATCAAAATACATTTTCCATATCATGTTTTTATTTTCTTTATAATGCATTTCAATTTGTTTTGTATTTGACATGGTAGGTTTAACTATACTTATGTGAAAATTGTCCATGTCTGTATGGCAAAAATATGTCATCTGAGTTGGGTCCACTTCCTCAATGATGTATAATGACTTGGGTTCTCTATCAATCCTATCCTTTGTGCCATTTACTGGGATGGTTGCATATGACAAATCCAATTGCACATGTCCACCCACCAAATTAGACCACTATCTGGATAAAATCATCCCATAACTTGGAGGCATCTCCACCACTGTGATATTAGTTTTGTAAGATGCATCAGGGCATGCTGGAAACTTGAATTCCACATATTTCATGATTCCCACCACATGTACTGATCTATTGTTCATGGCATAACACTACCCATATGGGGTATCCACATTCATTCCTAGTTCCTTCATAACATTAGCCGACATAATATTGATTGTTGCCTATGAATCAATCATGCAATTCTTGACAAGCTTGTTATTAATCAACAATGTTAGATAAAATGGGTCCACCTAGTTTAGATACTTGACCAAAGAAGTACCTAGATAAACCACTGGTGGAGTCTCACCAATTTGTCACTGCTTAGGGTTCTCTTGAATGATTTTACCCACATTAGATATTATTTTTACTATTTCATCTCTATAATCAGGGAATTTCATAATCTCAAGTAAAGGGAGAGAAATTTTCACCTGAGACAGAGCTTGGGACGTAAAATAATTGTAGCTTCAAACTTGCTTACTGATTGTCTTATTATCATCAGGTTTTGTTGCCTTTGGAAGTTCTACCTATTTGTTTTGTTTTGATATCATCTTGTTTCCCTTTTTTAGATTTCCATCTTTACTATCATGCTGCTTTGGTATTTTTGCAAACATCCCTGTTGGATTTCCTTGATCTACATTTATTGTTCTATTTCTCAATTGATAATTACTCTTGGCATGTGTTACTACTGCTATTGTATAAGCCTTCTTCTCTTCATCTATTAGGAAAAAATTCCTCAACAAGGGTGGTTCATCCTCGTCTGATAATATTTGTTGCATACTGCTATTTTGAAAAATGATCTCAAACATACATACGGTGCATATTCTTCTTCCGGTGAACTATAATCATCTCTGCCCCAAAATGGTTTAGAGGAAAGTGCATTTATCATGGGTCATTGATCTTCATCTTAGCTTTCATTGTCTAATAAACTTTGAGCAATCACACACTATTCGGGTGCATGAGGTAACCTACAAATATCACACCATGGGAAATCTTCTACCAAATGAGTACCTTTCTTCAATGGATCAGGAGTCTCCTTGTTTTGATTTATTTTTTCATCCTTACCATCCTTCCAATTAGTATTTTATGGCATGTCATTTAGTCTAGGCCTATCATTTTTATAATTCTATGGCCTATCATTCATATATGTTGGTCGTCTGTCATTTCTATTTTGTCTTCCTTTCATATCTTTGATCATATCCATTATCTCTTTGAAATCATCCCTTTTTGGAGCCCTAGGATTATACAATTTTACATCGTCTCTTTTATTTAGTCTACCAAAAGCTTTCCTATTGTTTTCAATAGTAGCAACAATTTTAAAAGCTTGTTGCAATGTTGTAGGCTTGTGTGACCTTATCTCATAATGATTCTTACTATCAAATGCACTTAAGTAAAAATCAATTAGGAAGGAGTCAATAGGTCTCACATCTCTTGGTATTTTGTTCAATAATTTATTAATCTTTTTATTAAATTATTTCACTGATTCATTAAAGTCTTTTTGATACTGGTTAATTCATGAGAAGCAAATGATGTGTCATTATGATCCCCAAACTCTTCAATGAATTGTATCATAAAATCTAGCCAACTGACAATTAATCCATCCGATAATCCTCTGTACCATTCACCAGCATCTTCAATCAAGGATTGCACAAATAATTTCATGAACACATCTTCATGGGGCACTTCAAATTCTTTGATAGTATTTTTTAAATTTATCGCATGTTGTTCAGCCAATTCTAACCCATTGCTAATAAATTTTGGAATAGAAATCCTCAACTCTTTTTGAATAGGATTTGGGTATCCTATTATTCCATTAAAATATAACTTCTTGTATCTTTGAATATTCATAGGTGCCTTATACCTAGGATTATAATTCCCATGATTTCCATTTCCACTATTTCGCCCTCTATTGTTCTGATCCATGTCACCGTTATGTTGTTGTCTTGGATTTCCTTGATTTTGGATCCTTCCACAGTTTGATTCCCTCCAATGGTCACTCCTATTGTCATTTTTTCTATTTATTTCTCCAGTTCCAGGTTGAAATAATGGATTGAAATGATTCATATTGAAGATTTGTTCTCCATTCTTTTTGTGAGGGGGATTATATCTAGGAATTATGCCATCCCCTAACCCCCTTTCACTTCCAACTTCTCTATGTCATGCCCTCTTATTTCTTGATATTTCACCTACAATTTCCTTTTCTTTTGAGGAAATGAGTGAATCTCTTTTTATTCCCAAATTATCTAATGTCTCATCTGGCTGCCTTCTAAGGGCTTTAACCATTTTGTCCTCATTTGAACCTATTTAGCCATTTTGTGAATAAGGGTATCCCATTGGAAATCCTCTTCTTCTTTATCTGGTCTCTCATAATTCATTTCATTACACCAATTAAGATTTTTATCATTACTTTGAGGATTGTGATGTCTTGATGTAGGATCCTCATTTTCATTTAAGTTTCCTCTTTCCCTGTTAGGGAAACTTTTAAAGCTAGCAAATGTCATTTCTAATGTTTGATCTTTCTTTCTATTTGGTCTTTTCTTAGGACTCAATTCAATATGGTTATCTTGTGTATTGTGCAGAGATCTTTGTCCCCACATAAAATCTAATGATAAGTGCCTAGGGTTCTTCCTTACCCTTTTGCAAGACAGAGCATTAATCATGAACTAAATGTAGAGTCGCCATCCCCTTTAGAGGAAAACCTTATTTTAGCTGGTATGAGTTCCTTTTCCAATAGAGTCTAAAATTTATTCACCAAATATTTTGAAAAACTCTTTTTTTTAGCAACTCCCCAGCAGAGTCACCAATGTGTTGGTTCCCAAAACCACAAATTGGAAATCAAAGAGTTTTGCCACTTCTCTTAATGACTTCTGAATTAGTTATGGCCAACAAACGAGAATGATCAGTAGATCAAATTCCCCTGCACTTCAGGCTTCACTAAACCAAGGCGGGTGAACCTATACCTGAAACCTAAATCTGCAGTTTAAAGACTTTTCTATAGCAAATTTAAGAAGTTTAGTGACTTCAAGATGGAAATTGTTCTTGAACCCAATCTTATTATCTGAAAACTGTGACTGGTTGCTTGTAAATGAATGTTTATAAAGTAGTGATTGTATGAATTAGAAATATGATTCCTTAATAAAAATTGCTCTAAAAATACTTGATTCAAATATATAAAATCAATAAAAGACCAGTGCCTTGATTCCTTATTGGTTTCATATCATTTCAAATGGAAAATACTACGGTTAACCTTAGAGACAGTTTTAATAACTTGTTAATGAAACAAGACCATCATCTCAAAGGATTTTATATGAATTGCAATTAAAATGTAACATCCAGTTAGTCTTACTAAATTTAACTTTACTTTAAAAGACCAATAAGACAATTCAAAGTTTGCCAACCAATCCTTCGAACTGATACTCAAACTGAAAATCAATCTTAATTACAACAACATAAGGTTGCACAATGAAACAATCTATATAAATAGATTTATCCAAGGAACTGGTCAACCAATTGAAAAGACACATACCATCATGAGAAAAAACACTTGAATCTTTATATTGAAAGTATGATACTTAAACCAGTTGATTTCAATGTATATCATCCATCAGCTTGATATATCCATACAGTGAGTTCATAAGAAATGCATAAATATTGTCTTGCTATATAACCATAAAAAACTATGAAACTTCTCCTATATGTCTTTCCTAAAAGTTCGTCTATATATAGATGAGGATTTAGTTTGAAAAGGAAAGGGCATACTCTTTCATTAAAACTAAAATTAACAAAAACTAACTAGAAACTAACTACCTAAAAACTGCCCTAACAAACTAAAAACTATAAAACACAAAGTCACATCTTTGAACATCTTTTGATAGTTATGGTTGATCTCCAAGCATCTGATCGCGCTTCTAAATGTGCTTCAAGTATCCCTCTGATTTGTAGGTATCTGCATCATAGATAATATCTCTGACCACAATCTTGAGAGTCACAAATTTTTCCATGTGCTCGATTATCTATGTCATGTCAAGTCCATCAGATCGGGCAATGTTAAGGGAAGCACTGAGAAGACTTTGGCATTCCACAATCCATTTATCCTTATCCTTAATCTGTCCATTCTGATCTTCAATCTCTAGAAAACTATGTTGTATTATTTCCTTGCACTCGTCAAATTCATTTTGTAGTTATGTGTCAAAGTCTTCATGCTTTTTCAACAGCCTTTGTATTCTTTCAATAACTTTAGCGTCTACATTGGTCATTGTCTTATCATGCAATAGATTTCCTAGTTTGTTATAAATTCGGTTGCGGGATACTGCATTGTCCATATTCTTCTGATAAACAACCCAAAAATCTTCAAGGAAACCCTGCAACTTTTCAAATCTCTAAGTCAATAAAACAGAGGTTGTATCAGCCCTCACACTCTGCATTTGCCTTTTTAACTTTTTATTTTCCAGTTGCACTTCCTCACATTTCTTTTTCCACTGAGACCCATCATGGATTTGTGGCACACGTTTTCCTCCTCTTCTTAGCAATTCTTAAAATAATCCCTTGTACTGATCTCTTTCTTTGATCACTTTGAGCAGTTGTGCTTTATTAAATTTCTCAATATCCCCATATCAGCAGTAACAATTGGATCCACTTCACCAACTTTTGATTTCAACATGTGACCAAAGGCTTTAGCCACATAAATGATTTTAGGCCTCTTATTTGGAGGGTAAAGAGCCCATAAAAGAAGAGCCTCTTCATTCTGATCAAATCTAGAACCAATAAAAACATCATTCACTCCCTGAATATCCAATTTAAAATCTTTATTCTCAAAATGTAACATGTTGTCAAAAATAAATGATGCGCTCATATCCCATCCTAGAAAGATGATGATGCCTACCTCACTAAGAACTTGCCTTCCCTTTTGAGGGGTTATAGTGGTCAATTCTAAACCAATTTCTTCCTTTAGTTTCCCTAACAATTCTGATTCCTTTTCAGGGGTTATGTTTGGGATATTATCTCTCTATTTTTTATCTTTAAAATTATATAGAAAGGATTTAAACTCTCTTGACTTAATAAAAACATCATCAGACACAAAGGCAAAATAAGATCATCTTATCTTGCATCACTATGGATGTTTATCTTGGCAACAATTTTCTCTTATAAGTCAGGCTCTTCTACTATGTTTGGTGCCTGATGCCTAGATATTATCTCAACTTCTTCTGACTCCCCTTCACTCTCCTCTTCTTCAGTTTCCATTTCTTCCAATCTCTTCTTCTTTTCTTCTATTTTTTTTGTTTAATTCATCAACGTCCATCAAGGCGTCTTCCTCCTCCATTTTTCTAAACATATCCTCGGCTTCCAAGTAAACATGAAAATAATCTCCCAAATTTTGACTTTTCTTACAATTGTGAATATATCCTTCAGGGTCATAATTGACCCTAGCAGTATATTTGAACAAATTGTATTCTTCAATCAATTTCCTATCAATGGCTTCATAAGCCTTTTTTGATACAATGGTAAAGTCCCCAAAACTAAGAGTCCCGGACAGAAAATTTTGCTTACGCATATCTCCAAAATGTTTGGCATTTGAAACACTTATGTCTTACAATCTCCAAATAAGACATCATGTTTGGTACATATTTTGGAAACACATATGGGGTTCCTTCAAAACCATAAATCTTGAAGCAAGTAAAATCTTAATGAACAAACAAATCACCCCAGTTGTGATTGACAATACCTCTCTCATCAAAAACAACAGGTCTCAGAAATCTTTTAACTTCAGTGGAAATGGATCCTTCACACATGACACCATACATCTAGTATAGTGGCTTTACTATTATCTCTTCAAAATTAATGTAGTTTGACTTCAGATATCGTGAGTCCCAAATTAATGTCCACATTTACATTGGTTGTTCTTCACCTTCTCTGTCCAATGTGAGAAATTTTAAACTCATGGGCCACATACCCTGAAATCTTCCATAAAATAAAATCAAATGCATCAACAACGAGTAAAACTTGAAAGTGGGCTCCCTATTATCTCTGAGATTCAAGAAACCCTCATGTAGTTTTTTTGCAAGATAAGTAGCATAGTCAAAGGGTCTTGGCTCATACATCTGTACATTTGTTGCCAACACCAGTAGCCCAATACTAGCTACATCGGGGACCTCTATACCTCCAACCTGTCTACATCACATATAGGTGTATTGTAAGTAATGTCTGAACATACCATGTTGAATGGGAGACCATCCTTTTTGGTCAGAATGCCCTTCTCAACCATGTGGAAGGCTGCATTCCACCCTTTATAAGTAGTATCCATTTTGACAAAATTCCTCTTCTAGTTCTTTAAATGACAAGGGCACATCAAGGTTAGGGTCTAAGCTAAAAACTTCATCTATGGTGCCATGGATAAATCTGATAAACACCTCGCCATTTGGAAACTGAATGCATCTCTTCATAGAATTATAATTTTTGACCAAGACTTCCATCAGTCTGATATTTACGAAAAATATTTCGAACAACCAATTTACGTAAGTTGGTTATCCACGGGTTGCAAATTGGCACTTCTCTATCTTTTCTCAGAAAATGAAATAGGAAGAGTTCATAACCTCTCACCTTTGTCCATACATCTCCAAACCCTTTAAACCTATCTTCAAGCTGGTCTTTCTGGGCAAATGTTGTTTCAACCTTCTTGATTTTAGACCTGGAGACTGCAATTGATCAATAATGTCTTGATTCAATTTTCGTGAGGGAGGGACTTCCGTTGTTTTGCATTTTTTAGATGTGGATTTCAATCCCTTAGCACTCCTCTTTCTTCTTGATGAACTTGAAGCTTCCATGATGTGTGAAGAACTATGAGCAATAATTCTCACCTTGTGTGTTTTTTACTAAGACGCAATCTGCATTTGGTTCATAATTCGCCTCGTGTGAGCCATCAATCTACTCAGTTGCAAGCATTAAATATAGGTTTCTTTGGTTTCATTTTTGAATTACATTTGTAACATCTCATTGGTATATGCTTTTCCGATGAATTACTCCCTTGGTGCCATCAGCAATATTTCATTCCTTAAGTCACTTTGTTGTTTATCAGTGTGTATCTTCCTGATACCTCCATCGGGTATCCACATAACCTTGAATAGCTTCAGTCGATAGATATTTTTTCTCTGATGAGCCTCCTTATTTATTATTTCCATCAGGTATCAAGATAGCTTGAAATGATACTGATGAATACTAAGAGGGGGGGTTGAATTAGTATACCAAGAACCTTACCAAACACTTAAGCAATTTTACTATAGACCGATATAGCCCTTTAAACAACAAACCAGTTAATACACAAACAAACCAAACAGAAAATAAAGCATTCACCCACAATAACACAATCACCATAACACAAGATATTTTGACATGGAAACCCAAATGGGAAAAAACATGGTGACTAAAACTCACAAGCCTACTATCTGCAAAATAGCAACCAGACCGGTTAAGATCAAATCGGTTAAGGCCTTACAATGTTCTTCACCAGAACAGATCCTGTTAGGAATCCTAATCTCTGTTAGGAGATAAGTCTTGTTAAAGACTACCCTGTTAAAGGATTTCAGATCCACAATTGTGAACCACCTTGTTGGAGGATTTAGAAAAGGCTTAACTAAGCCTACCTGGTTAAGGGTTTCAGACTTGTTGAAGAGATTAGTAATCAACAAGTAGGTGATCTACAAAGTAGCACAAAATGCTTAGTTAGATCCTTGATTTCTCTCTATTAATGCATTGTAGCATTACTTCAGTCTTCTGTCCTTCACACGTTCAATCTTTATCGCAAGATACTTTTTGCAAAGACCTAATCTTCTTACCCACAAAACCCTAGACATGATGTCCTCATATAGGAATCTAATTTCATGTCATTCCAATGAGATTAGATTACAATTTCCTAGGTACAATGCATCTAGACATAATTGTAACACGGCACAGAATCACCGCATCGGTGTCGGTGGAACTCATCACACTTTACAAGTTTGTCGGTTAACAAAACAAAGTATACCGATTACCGGTTTACAAACAAAGACTGGTAAACTGGAACATGGTGTTTTGATCTTAAAAAGATTGGTTGCCGCATGGGGTCCTCATACCGCATGAGGTCCTCAGTCATGCTTTGACCGGCAAGCTCCTTCTGCAAACACCGATAGTCTTCTACAAACAAAGACTATGCATACATTGGCATATAATACCATTTTGAACAATACATCACATACTACCGGTTGAGAATAACTCATACAAAAAATAAGTGTGTGTCCATAAATGACAATCACAACTAAGTACAAACATCATCAGAATTCCAACAATCTCCCCCTTTGGCATTGATGGAAACACTTAGGAAAAATTGACATCTAAGTGCTTACAAAACAAAAATGATGTCATAATCAAAATTACTCCCCCTAAGCATGTACACTACTCCCTTTGCCAAAATTACAAGCATGTACTACTTCCATTTGCAAAAAAATTTCATTCAATACCACTCCCTCTTTGCCAACAATGACAAAGCAATGCAAACATGTTGCAAAGATTTACCAAAATCATATTGCATAAGATGAAAACAGAGTATATATTTATGACAATAATGAGTAAAACTTCTCAAAAATGGTTTTAATGTCTTTCAGAAATTTCTGCATGTCTGTAGACCAAATATCTAGGAGTGAGGCAGCAATTTCACTCTGAGTCTTCATCTGGAATGCTAACTCCTCCATGGCATCCATAGTGCTAAATTCCTGAGTGACAATAATGGCTTCCATGTTCAGAAAGCACTTATGAAGAATCTGCAACTTAGGTAACAAAAGCAACTGAATCTCTAGTAGATTTTAAGTCTGCTTGCAGATCTCTGAATCAATCCTATCATTTTGTTGCCTGTGAGTCTTTATAGTCTGCCCATACACTGTGAAGGAATCATATGGCACTTTGAAGGTCTCCATATACTACTTTAATTCCAATTAGAGTTGACCTTTCTTCTTCATAGCATCATCACAAAATAGATCGGGCTGGCAGATTTTGCTCAAAAGTTTATGTCCTTCAGCCATTGCTAGACTGCTATCATCTCTCTGTTGGATCAGCTTGGTTCTTTCTTCATCAATTTGCTTCACTAATGCAACTTTTAGTGCCTTTTCATGATTTTTCTCTGCAGTAGCCTGGGAAACATCTTCCAATGATTGCACTTGATCACCCACTATTGTGCATAGAAGCTTCAACTAGGCCAGTGAGGAATTGGTATCGAGAAGATTAGTATCAAGGACTAAGTTTGAAAGAGTATCAACAACAAATTGAATAACATCTTTTTCTTTCTTCTTTCTTAGTTCCTCCAATCTTTCTTTAGCAAGTTGAATACTTCTAAGTAGCTCATTTTCGTCTATAGATTTGGTAAGGCAGGCAAGAGTCAATTCATTGTGACCAATGGGATCAACTTGTTTAGCTTGAACTTGATCTCTAGTTGCCTTGGGAATCTTTAAAGTTTGTCCTCCTTCCTTTGCTTTGATCTCCTCTTGTCTCTTCTTCTCCTGCTCCTTGGCCTCCTTGTCGACCTTCTCTTTCTCCTCCTTCTCCGCTTTCTCCTTCTCAGCATTCTCACTAGGTGATTCTTGAATATCTAGTGCAATATCCTCTGGTTTAGTGCCTTCAGCATCTAATGCATCCACATCGATAAGATCATTTTACTCAGCTACTCTTTCTCCTTGATCATTGAAGGCTTCATCCATTTTTTACTTTGATAGGTCAATTACTTGCTCAGCCTGTAGATTTGCTTCGGATACCTTTTTCATCTAGACAACTTCTTGAGCCCGTAGATGAGTGTCCTTTTCTATTGTAGAGAATTTACCTCTAAGTAACTGAAGTCTTTTCTTTCTCATGAAAAAAGTGCCTTTGTACCGATCAAGAATCTCAAATAATTCAGAATTGGAAGCATCTAGAAAATATTGAGCAAAAATTTGCTCCTTAACTGCTTGCTCCTTTTTAATGGCAATGCACCATTTATTGTCCAAAGAATCATAGAAATAATTAGAAACAATAAGTTTAATATCAGTTGGAGACCGATCATTATCACATAAATACTTAATGAGTTCTTGCTCTACCTCCTACTTTTTAGTATTGTTAAAATCATCAAAATAATCTTTTAGATCATCAAGAACTTTCCTTCTAATATTCTTTATAGTCCTTTGACAATGTGTCATAGGCTTGTAAGAAGCAATGTCTACATTTACTAGTGCAGGGGTTACAGGTACATTATCGATTAGCTTGTTCTTCTTACCCGATTTCCTCATCTTCTTCATTTCATCTTCCAATTTAGTGTCTTTTGAATCCTGTGCTCCGTTCTTGGTTTTCCTCTCCCTCTCAAATACCTTTGGCAGAATAGCCTCCAGTTTCTTCTTGGTTGGTGACCTCTTGGTCACTTTTGGACTGGCAGCAGATGTAACCAATGTCGATGCCGATGGCATAACTTTCTTCTTCTACTACTTCAGTACTTCAGTAGGATTAACCCTCTCAGAGTAGGTACCAGTCCTCTTCTTCTTTGGATCAAGCGGTGAAGCAAGTAGGGAGGCATACCCAATGAGTATATCGTTCACCACTTCATAGCCCATAGTCTCAACTTCCTCTTTTCTTGGCTTAATCGCTTCCATTATTCAATGATCCACTTGGATCATGAAATAAATATCATCTTCATACTTCTTAACCAGGTCACCTGATAGCCTTGTTCTCTGGTTCATCTTCAATCTGAACTCATCAAAATACATGTTCAAAGTCTCCGGATAAGTAGATCCCACTGCTTGCAGACTCTCCTTGATTTTTCTTGTAACCGGTAGGTCACTTGACCATTGAACATCACCAACTTCTGGAAAATACCCTTGAAAGTAGAAAAACAACTCGACAAGTAGTTGACCAAACTTGAACCTTAGTGCCTAGTCCGCTTTGATGGATTTCAAATTCTCCATGAGTTATTTTTGCATGCAGGTACACAAGTCGTACTCTACATCTTCCTTGATCATTCGATAAGCAGCATGTACCGCAGCTATAGGAATAGAATTCATCCTTCTATCATAGAATACTCTATACCCAATAACCATGCACGCATACTTCACCAAGTCATCTCTCATGGTGTTGATAGTCATTGCCCGCTTGTCGCTCACGGAACCAGTGAGCTTTTCCACTTTGTCTTTTGTGATCTTACGAAGAACAGGGACTTCTCCAATATTGCAGAAACCGGTCATAGCATGGATTGCCTCCAGTGTGATATCATGGGTTCGCTCAAGATACATCTTGTCACCATGAACCCTACTAAGAATAATTATTATATGATCTTCTGTGAATTCCTCAAGAAAATATGTTGCATTGTGGAAATTCTTCTTCTCGATCACGTTGTACTCCAGTTTAATCTTCTTATCTTCTCCATAGAATAAACTCAACTGGGAGTAAATCACTAGAGACCCTAGGTCTTCCAGTCTGTAATAAATGTAACCAGAAACATCCCCTTTGACAATGACTCCGGTGGGAATTTGAGATAGGGCATTGTAATTCAACTTCTTCCTAAGAGATTTGGATGACTCCTCAAGTGCGGAAGAACTAGAAGAGACTTTGGATGAAAAAGCCATGTCTAAATAATTTTAAATGATAAGACTGATTCGAAAAAAAATACCTCTTCACTCCGAACAAGGGTTCGCCGATGTCGAGTACAACATACTTCTCCAAAAGCTTGCTTTACCACTCTAACCTCCACTCTGGATAGCTTGAAATGACTGTTGGGTCTTGCACAAGATTTATTTATGGATTTCTTCGAATGAAAGATTGATCACTTTTGTTGCGCTGCTCAAGTTAGAAAAATACTTCTTCAAAAATAGGTAAGCAAAAATGACTACAAGAGTCACCTTTATACAAGCTCCTACCTACCATAATAAATGCATCACTGATAGGGTACAGACCCTAATTTTACCTTTTACCACTTGATTTCTTCTGTCGGTCGACAAGTAACCAATACCGATAAAAGCACTTTACTGATATACTCCGAGGGTTCAAAACATTGTTACCAATATGTTCCCCCTTAAGCTTTTTGAAGCTCAATTTGCCAATTCAGGGGTCTCCACACTGGGTGCGGAAACTGGTGCATCTTGTGGCTTCTCTTCAGATTTATTTTTCCAAATTTTATTCATATTTGCCCGAGCGGTTTCAACATCAACCTTTCCTTTACCTTCTAGGTTGACTGGTCTATCTTCCGATGGATTCTGTCTCAGTCTGCATGATCTAGAAAGATGTCTCGGTTTGTGACAATGATAGCATACCATACCAAGAACTCTCCATGGTTCGGTGTTCACATTTCCATTCTTTCTCCTACATGTTGCAGCAGTGTGACTGCTACCACGACATATCACATAGGTTGCACTCCAACCATTTGTCACTCCATAACCATTTGACCAGTGGTCATAGGTTACCGGTTTAAGTTCTGGTTCATAAGAGGTTTTCCTTTTGATTTCAGTGCATAGCCTCCAGGGTTGTTCATAATCGACCTGCACTCAAAAGATCTATGCCCAAACTTGTTGCATGCATAACAATGACCATTAAATCTACCATTTATAGCCTTGTGGTCATTAACATTGTTTTTCATGTAAGGGAAAATATTATAAGTCTTGCTCCTACATACATTGGTAGTATGTCCTTCCTTATGACAGTTAAAGCATACAAGTGTGAACGTTGACTTACCTTTGCTTTTGTTGTTGTTCTTAGGTACTGATTGCTCTTTTGGTGCATCAATCTTGGTTCTAGAGGACTCACCTTCCTCATATGCATAGAAACCAAGTTCAATGGTATCCCTTGATGACTTAATTGATTCCAGTTGTTGGTCCAATTTTGTAGAGCTCCAGTTGAACTTTGCAAGTATCTCCTTCATCTCAGCAAGTTCTTTGGAAAGAGCTTCATTGGTCTTCATTAAGGTTTCATTCTGATAAATGGTTGCATTGAGTTCTTCTTGCATTTCTTCTTTCTCTTCCTTACCCTCTTGCAAATAAGTGGTAATGGTACCAATTTCTTGATTCAACTTAAAGATCTCGTGCTCCTTGTCCTTCACTAGATCCTCAGCTTTTCTTCGGTTTTCCAGTTCCTGACTCATCCTAATGGCTAGTGCTTCTAGCTCCCTCCTCAGGTTAGTTTTGGACTCATTCAGTTTCTCCACTTCTTCAACTAGGGCATACATGTTTGCTTCATCAGAAGAGCTATTTTTAGTAATTTCTAGCATTTGCTCAGTAAGTTCTCTTCTTTTGGCTAAAGAGGCTTTATACTTGACCTTAAGTTCATCATAGGCTCTCTTAGATTCAGCTAGACAATGAGTGAGTTCCCTCATACTGTATTCCCCCATATCTCCTTTCAAACTGTTAGACTTAAAGAAAGGTTGGCTTTGATACCAATTGATGAATACTAAGAGGGGGGGTGAATTAGTATACCCAAGAACCTTACCAAACACTTAAGCAATTTTACTGCAGACCCGTACAACCCTTTAAACCGCAAACCGGTTAATACACAAATAAGACAAATAGAAAATAAAGCATTCACCCACAATAACACAATCACCATGACACAAGATATTTTGACGTGGAAACCCAAACGGGAAAAACCACGGTGAGTAAAACTCACAAGTCTACTATCTGCAGAATAGCAACCAGACTGGTTAAGGTCAAACCGGTTAAGGCCTTACAATGTTCTTCACCAAAACAGATCCCGTTAAGAATCTTGATCTTTATTAGGAGATAAGTCTTGTTAAAGACTACCCTGTTAAAGGATTTCAGATCCACAACTATGAACCACCTTGTTAGAGGATTTAGAATAGACTTAACTAAGCCTACCCAGTTAAGGGTTTCTGACTTGTCGAAGAGATTAGTAATCAACAAGTAAGTGATCTACAAAGTAGCACAAAATGCTTAGTTAGATCCTTGATTGCTCTTTGTTAATGCATTGCAGTATTACTTCAGTCTTCTGTCCTTTGCACGTTCAATCTTTGTCGCAAGATACTTTTTGCAAAGACCTAATCTTCTTACCCACAAAACCCTAGACATGATGTCCTCATATAGGAATCTGATTTCATGTCAGTCTAATGAGATTAGATTACAATTTCCTAGGTACAATGCATCTAGACACAATTGTAACATGGCACAAAATCACCGCATCGGTGTCGGTGGATGATAACTCATCACACTTTAAAAGTTTTTCGGTTAGCAAAACAAAGTATACCGATTACCAGTTTATAAACAAAGACTGGTATACTGGAACATAGTGTTTTGATCTTAAAAATATTAGCTTTCGGTTGGGGTCCTCGTACCGCTTGAGGTCCTCAGTCATGCTTTGACCGGTAAGCTCCTTTTGCAAACACCGATAGTCTTCTACAAACAAAGACTATGCATACATTGGCATATAATAATGGTTTGAACAATACATCACATACTACCAGTTGAGAATAACTCATACAAGAAATAAGTGTGTGTCCATCAATGACAATCACAACTAAGTACAAACATCATCAAAATGCCAACAGATCCATCCCGATCTCTTTAAGTTATGTCGATAACTAATGTCTCTCTTCCTATTGGTGTAAGTTCTACCGATAGCATTATCGGCTATCGGCAAAATAGTAATTCGCATGTTCCGATAGTGAAAGCTACACCGATGATACTTTAGTAATTACTAAGTTGGTGTATATCATCGCGATGTGTCTATCAGGTATCGGGATAACTCCTATCCCCCCTTGCAATAGTTAATCACTTCTCGATGACCTTTGGCTTTGCTAAGGTGCTTTCTTCGGGGTAAGCTCAATGGTTTGATATGTTTATAAAATGTGCTTCCCTTAATGAAATACACATGTTTATGATTTTTTATATATAAATTGAACAAAACCTCACACAAGCTCAACCTTTGAGATATCACATAGGTCTTACCTCTTTGGCTAAATTTGTCAAAGTGAAAGCCTTATCTTACTCAGTGCCACCCCCTAATTTCCCAACTGATGGTTCACTCTCTAGAGACAGATCATAGATGGATGGGAATTGATGTTGTAGGATCACTCTTGCACATAAAACTTCAGCAGTAACTATTCTCATGATAAAAAATACTCATTTAAAGCATAAGTAAATAGCATAAATAATTTGAAAAATTGTGTGCCAACACAATTAACTAAATTTGATTTTATAAAATATCAACAAAAATAATAATAAAGTAACATTTAACTAAAAAATAAAGTGATAAAAAATTGAGAGTTGTTGCTATTGTGTTTTTCAATAGTCTTCCATTAAATGAACAAAAATACTTGAAAATAATCAAATTACCAAACTTTAAAAAACTTGTCTCCTATTTATTGCCCAAGTTATCATTGCGACAAAATAGCAAAGACTAGTCACTAAAATGAGGAGCTAACAAATAATATTTTATTGAGCATTTATTGACTCACCTTATAAATGGAAGGTAAAATTTCCATACTAAACCAAATTTGTTGTTGGAAATTATTTGTTTGAAAGATTTTCTAGCACAACTCCAACAAACATGTGAAATTTTGGATGAGTTTCAATGAGAATCATAAATTATATGTCATTGATATTTAGAGCTTTAAAAAAAAATTAATGGCAAAAGGAAATACAATATTAATAAATTTGACTTCAGCAACAAATAAATTTCACTCCAGCTATTGTGATTTGAACCCGGTCACTCCATTGTTCCCCCTTAAATTTTACAAAATAGAATTTAAAGGAAACTGTATTGCAATTTTTTAAAATAGGAAATAGAAAAAAAGTATGTATTTTAAATGCAAATCCATAAAATGACATCTATCGAATAGCATATATAACACTTCATCTTGTTTGCCTATGACTATCGAATGAGCATCAAATTTAAACACATATTTGAAGATGACATTTTAATATATGCCAAATTTGAACTAATGCTTAGGAGATGAAAGTAAATAGGCATCAAATTTAAACTTGAAACTTCAATGATGATGGTCATGCAAACATCAAATTTCAAAATTAAAATAAGTTAATGACAGTCAAATGAAAGTTAAATTTGACAAACAATAAATTAACAATAGACGGTTGAGTGGACATCAATTTTTACCTATACCTATACTAAGTGATGACAATTACACGGTCATTTAATTTAACAATGCTAAATTTTGATAACATCAAATTCACGAGAATCATTAAAAAAATCTCAATATTACTCTCAGATCATTTAGGCCTATGAAGGAAGCATAACTAAAAAGATCAAATCATTTATCTATTTTCTTCTTTCTACATAAAGTTGTCTCTTTGAAAACAACATAGTTTGTTGTTTCAAGATTATTTTCACTAGCTTAAGCTTCAAAGGTCCTTTTGAATCCCCTCCTATGTGACTTATTTTTCCTTTATAGCTTGAAGAAATCATACCTTTTGAGATTTACACAGAATTTATTTCTCCAACTTCTTTCAATTCATAAGTTTGTCTTCCATCGCCATCTTTGCTCTTTTTCTTTCCACACACTTTTGTTTCTATGAAAATGATTAGCATTACTTGGTAGGACCCTTCTATAGAATGTGAAATATATTATTTTGAATGGATAGGCAATAATTATTGATATACTTAAAGACTTCCTTTTGTCATCTTTTTAATGACTACTCTAGATGTTAAGTCTATATAATTAACAAATTTCTCCTTTTTGACATAGATTTTAGAATTTCTCAAATTACTATATAGTGTATTTTTATGGGATGATTTTTTTTGTAAGTTAATTGGCCATGTGGTCTCAAATTGTAGTCTTCTTCTTATCCATCTAAATACTTGCATTTTGCATGAAGTCTCATGCGATGTGGTATGCCCCAACTTAGTACTCATCTATATGACTCTTTAGGGTCTTATATTGACTCAAATTCAAAGCACATTCCAAGCTCTTTATGATCTAATTTATCAGCTCTTTTGAATTCGAGATCCTTGAATAGGTTGGGAGATCCGCGTTAGAAAATCATTCTCAATAGATTATATTGAAGAAATGAACAACTTATGAGCCCCTCCAAAATTGATGATATTCAACCAAACTTTGTTACTTGACACAATGAGTATAATCATACTACTTGGAGAGACTCTCCAAGTTATAATCGATCCCTTCTATACAAGCCTATCTATTCTTAAGAACCACTTTATTCCCATCATTGTATTCAAATTTTCTTGCATGTATACTTCTTCTCTTTTTCAACCATTACAACTAGTTGTGAGTGACTCAATTTTCTAATGATGTGTGTATAGATAATGGAAGAATTTAACTTGCCTAGTGTTTGTTGAACCCAAGGCAAGATTGAGAGAGGGGGTGAATTAGTCCTAACAAGCAATTATTGTGGGACATAGACAATTAATAAACAACACATAACCAACACATGAACACCTAGATTTTCTACATGGAAAACCTAAACAAGGAAAAAACATAGTGAGCACTTGCCCACAAAAATATATCCACTATGAATATTGTATTACAAATAAAAGAGCTCATTGCTCCGAACTTGCAAACCAAGGCTAACTACTCTTGGGGCAAGATACAAAGAGGACTTGCAAAACCTGAAGCTAATTGCACTCAGGGAAAGATATAGAAAACGATATGAAAAGAAGGATCTCCTAATCATGAATTTGTCCTTGAACTCCACATCACACAACCAACATCAGCACACAACTTAGACTTCAACTATCACGCTCTATCTCATAACTCTACTACAGTCTCAATACAACTTGCACATCCTTTGAACACAAATTTTCTTCACTGCTTATACTTCCTCTGAACTTCACTCTTCACCACATCTCATACTCTCTTTTCCTTCTACATATCTAACTCAAACACACATATGCCTTATATACAAGATAGATTAGCAAAGCTTGAACCAAAATATACCTTCTAGACCAAAAATACACACACTAATCCACTTGAAGAGAAAGAGGGGACTAAAACTCATCTTTCAAAGATCAATTCACCGATCCACAATCACCAAAACCTAACCAACAACATATTCACATACTACGCATCCATATAAGAAATTAGTGATTAAAAAGTACTCTTATTATAAATAACTAAATTTTGAATCTCCACATGCTACAGTGAGACCATAACATATCAAACAATCTCCCACAAATCATATGCATACCCAAGGATAGCTCTAACATAGAATACCACAACCAACAACGAACAAGGTCATAACACATGGAGAGCACAAAGATATTTCCAGACCACAAAACTATCATATCCATGATACCAAAACCATAACCAATGAAGATAACAATAATACTCAGCATGAATAACATTTTTGGACCTGGACACTTTTGAAACAACCAGTAAAACAACTACATCATCAACACAATAAGATAAGCAAGATAACTTTTCACCATAGACATTTTAGACCAATCTGGAACAAGTAGTTTGACATCAATGACAAACATAACAACACATACTACCAACAATCTCCCCCCTTTTCCATTGATGGCAACACTTGCCAACCTACAACCACAACTACAAAATGATACTACTCAATGTCTCTCAAAACTGCTTAGACTAAACTGCTCAATCTCTCCCCCAAAATATCACAAGATGCACATTGCTCAATCACAAGACATTGCTCAATCTCTCCCCCTTTTCCATCTAGGACAAAGGCCTCAATAGCACCGTACACACTATTTCTCCCCCTGAGAGAAACCACAACATCAATCCAAGAAAATAAATAGGCATGAAGACTCCCCCTTGAAAGATGCATCCCTATAATGCACCTAGCTAGAAAAGGAGCAAAAATGACCCCAAGCTTCTCCTAAGGTTACTTAAATATATCCTTCGCCAATTCCTTAGTGAAAATGTCTACAACCTACTCTTTTGTACAAATGTTCTCCAATCTAATTGCCTTCTCAGCAACTTTCTCCCTTAAGTAATGACATCTTATTGAAACATGCTTTGTTCTTGAATGTATAACTGGATTTTTTCAAATGTTTATTGTACTTGTGCATTGTCACACAAAATAGGAATTGCTTCATCATGTGTTACTTTGATATCCTTAACAGTCTGTCTCATCCACATCACCTGACTACAACAAGATGTCATTCCAATATACTCTAATTCAACAATAGATAAGGCAATTGAATCTTGTTTCTTAATGAACTAGGAGACCAATCTGTCCCCCAAAAATAATGCTCTACCTTTAGTACTCTTTCGGTCATCAACATTTTTATGCCAATCTACATCAGTATAATATCTCAACATGAAATATCCACCTTTTTTGTACCAAAGTCCACAGTTCCTTTCAAATATCTAAAAAATTCTTTTCACAGCTTGCTCATGTGTCACCTTCAAATTCACTTGAAATCTAGCTAGTAGACAAACAACTTGCATGATATCTGGTCTAGATGAAGACAAATGCAACAATCCACCAATCATCGACCTGTACTTCTTCTATTCAACTTCCAAAGATATCATATTTTCTCAACTTGCATCCAATGGTTAAAGGAGTAGTAACCAGTTTGCAATCATCAAAACCAAACTTCTTCAACCTTTCTTTCACTTGCTCTAAGAGATAAAAATTAAATCTTCTGATTGAATAACTTGCAACCCAAGAAAGAAAGATAGCTCACCAATCATTGACATCTCAAATTCATTATGCATCTCCTTAGTAAATTCTTTACATAAACTATCATTTCCTTCAAATATAATTTTATTAACATAAACTATAACAATCAACAACTTATCTCCATCAATCTTAAAATAGAGATGACTATTTGATGTACCTTTCCTGAAATCTTGTTGAAACAAATACATGTCTAACCTTGCATACCAAGCTCTAGGTTCCTGTTTAAGTCCATACAATGATTTCTTCAATTTGCATACCATATCTGGATCTTCTATCAATTTGAATGCATCTGGAACTGCTCAATGTAAAATTCTTCTTCTAGATCTCCATTCAACAATGTTGATTTAAACATCCATTTGATAAACTCTAAAGTTCTTGTAAGCAAAAAATGCAAGAAACGTGTATATAGCGTCCATCCTTGCTACCAAAGAAAAATTTTCTTCAAAGTCTATGCCTTCTACTTGAGAATATCCTTTACATACCAGTCTTTCTTTATTTATCATCACTTGTCCTTGCTCATTCAACTTATTTCTAAATACCCACTTAGTTCCTTTCACATTGTTGTCCACCCATCTAGGTACTGATTCCCAAGTCTTATTTTTTTGAATCTGATTTAGTTCTTCCTCTTCCTCCTCTTCCTCTTCTTCCTCCTCCTCCTCTTCCTCTTCTTCCTCATCTTCCTCCTCCTCCTCTTCCTCTTCCTCCTCCTCCTCCTCTTCCTCTTCCTCCTCCTCCTCCTCCTCTTCCTCTTCCTCTTCCTCTTCCTCTTCTTCCTCATCTTCCTCCTCCTCCTCCTCCTCTTCCTCTTCCTCTTCCTCTTCCTCTTCCTCTTCCTCTTCCTCTTCCTCTTCCTCTTCATCTCCTCCTCCTCTTCCTCTTCTTCCTCCTCCTCCTCCTCCTCCTCCTCTTCCTCTTCCTCTTCCTCTTCCTCTTCCTCTTCTTCTTCTTCTTCTTCTTCTTCTTCTTGAGTCTATAATCTATGTATTATAGTCTATCTTAACATGCAATTTGATTTTGATAACTTTCTCTTCTTCTAGTTTCTCTAAAGCATTATCCTTATCTTAAATTGCCAAAAACATAGATTCTTCGTTTGAGTCATCATCAACTTCATCTTTAGATGTATGTTCCTCAATAGAACATAAGCCCTTTGTCTCCTTTCTATTGAAATTGTGTCTTTTAAACTTGTTCTTCTTCTCATCATCATCTAATCTCTTATAATATTCTTTGTAAGTGAAAAATAGAAGCATAATGTTCAATTCTACCACAAGAAAAATATTCTAGAGGTAATTTCCCTTTGTATTTCCCAGTGCCTCATTGCAATTTTCTCGCAAAATTTGCTTCAGCTTCATCTAGATCTCCACTACATTCTAGACCATCGAGTCTTGAAACATTAAATGTTTCTTCTTTCTTTTCTCTTCTCTCTTCTCTCTTCCTCCATTTTTGAAATCTCAAAGGATACTAAGGTACCAATAAGGTGATGAATGGTATACTTACTCAAATCATTACTCTCTTGTATAGCACATCTTAGTGGCTTGTACAATTTAGGCAAAGTCACCAAGATATTATGCACAACATCACATTCCTCCAAGTGTCCATCAGCAAGATCATACACTCTATGAATATAGTTCTCAACACTTTCATCTTCAAGTATTCTTAGGTACTCATACTTTTGCTTCAAATTCATCAATCTAGCCTGCTTTGTCTTCAGATCTCCTTCATATGCCAAACACAGCTTGTTCCAAACAACTTTATCTTCGTTCAATCCTTTTACCCTTTCAAACGTAGAATCACTTATACAACTAAGGATTGTAGCTCTAGCCTATGCATTAGCTTCCTTTAATTTTATCTCATCCAAAGTCTGAGAACCACCCTATGGAGGTGTATATCTAGTCTGAATGATCTCCAAAATTCTATTTTGAAATATCTCCAAATGCGACTGCACTCTCTCATTCCATTACAAAAATTTGTACCATCAAAGATCAAAACCTTGTAATGAATGTCTTGCGCCATACAGGATCTACCTCAAGTGGTTAAGCTTACTTAGGTTGAACCTTGCTCCAATACCAATTATTGAACCAAAGGCAAGACTAAGAGGGGGTGAATCAGTCCAAACAAATAATTATTGCAGCACATAAACAACTAATAAACAACACATAACCAACACATGAACACCTAGATTTTCTACATGGAAAAAACAAATAGGGAAAAACTATGGTGAGTTCTTGCCCACAAAAATATATCCTCTATGAATATCAAATTACAAAGAAAAGAGCTCACTACTCTAGACTTATAAACCAAGGCTAACTGCTCTTGGGGCAAGATACAAAGAGGACTTGCAAAACCTGAAGTTAACTATACTCAGGGCAAGATACAAAAAATGATATGAAAAGAAGGATCTCCTAATCATGAAGTTGTCCTTGAGCTCTGCATCAAGCAACCAACTTTAGCACACAACTTATCCTTCAACTGACAATGCTCTATCTCATAGCTCTACTACAGTCTCAACATGGCTTTCATATCATTTGACCACAACTCTTCTTCACTACTCAGGCTTCCTCGGATCTTCCCTCTTCACCAGATCGCACACTCTTCTTATTCAACATATCTAACTTAAACACACATATGCCCTATATACAATATAGATCATCAAAGCTTGAACCAAGTCAGCCTGAACCAAAATATACCTGTTGGACCAAAAATACACATGTTGATCCACTTGAGGAGAAAGAGGGGACCAAAATACATCTTTCAAAGATCAATTCATTGATCCGCAATCACCATAACTTAACCAACAACATATTCATATGATGTGCATCCATATTAGCAATTACCAATCACAACATACTCTCCAATACAAATAACTAAAATTCAGATCTTCACACACTATGGTGATACCAATAACATATCAAACAAGATCCCACAAATCATATCCAAACCTAAGGATAGGTCTAACATAGAATACCACAACTAGCAATGAACAATGTCATAACGCCCAAAGAACGCAAAGATGTTTCCAGACCACAAAACTATCATATCCATGATACCAAAACTATAAATAATGAAGATGACAATAATACTCAACTTCAATAACACTTTCTATACTTGAACACTTCTAAAACAACTAATAGAACAACTACATTAGCAACATAGCATGATAAGCAAGATAACTTTGCACCATAGACATTCTAGACCAATCTGGAACAACAAGTTTGACATCAATGACAAACATAAGATCACATACTTCCAATAGTGTTCACAATCTAGTTTAACTAAAACTTGAAAAAAATAGAATGTAATAGTAAATGCATAGATTGGAGAATAAAAATTTATCCATCCACACCACCTATCTTTTATTAAATTCCACTATAATGCTATTAAAAATTTTGTAGAGACAAACATTTCTAATAAAAATTACTTGATATTTTCCAATTATTAGCCAAATAATGTCTCCTACACAATCTAATATCTCACAAGAAGACCTGATCCCTCTCATCTTCTAAACTTTTTTAGTAACACACAATACCTTGTGACATGGTCTACCACTATAGTTCCATAAGGGTTGTTTCTACTATCACTTATGCATGAGTCTGCTTTAGAATATGTGCCCATATGTGACATAAAATACATATGTAATGGTTTCCAATGTAAAGTTGTAGATGAAATAGGATCCCAAACACAAACATTAAAAAAAAAATAGAATAAAAAATGCACAACTTTCGATCCAAAAGATAACTAGTTTACTATGCAATGTAAAAAGCTAGTTTCCCTAAGATGACCTTGCAACATATTTTACATTTATCATATGTCACCATTTACATTGATTATTCAACTCTTACATATCCATCCATGATTGTTGTGTTTCTCTTACTCATGACTCTCTTTTTTTAAGCTCGCACTCAACATTTCATTTCCTTGTTCTAATTGATAGAAAATACAAAAAAAAAATATTCAACTGATTTCAAGGGGCTAAGTTCCATTTGATAAAATATAGAGAAACCAAAACAACCCTATAATAAAAAAAATTTTCAAGGATTCATTATTATTGTGCATCAAATATAGAGGTCCCTCCTTAAATTTTTTAGACTAGGTGATTATGAGCATAAAACGTATGTAATCATCCATATTACACTTGTATACTCCTAAATAAAATAACTTTGAGATTCTCTAATTTCATTCTTCTAAACACTCTAACAATATCTCCACAACTATGCCACAATCAAAGTTTACAATAGCATTAAAATGTCTACACGCCACAAACTACATATACACTTACTCATAACTAGCTTCCCAAATACTTGCCAAAAATGTCAATGAAAATTGTTACAAAAAATTATAGAAGATGATAATCATGAATATGATTCAATAAATTGGGCTGGGGTAGGCTCTATTGGCAAGAGCTTCATGTGGTAAAGCATGAGGTCACGAGGCCTAGTCTCCCCCCCAAGCAACGTGATACTGGAGGATGTGTCATTCCAACATCATTAGTCACATTAAAGAATTTACCAAGCACACGATGGCCTATAGCGAGTAATCTACCCAATTCTTGAAATCTAATATGTATATGATTCATTAATTGTTTCCTTCTAAGAATTATAATTAATGTATCTGTAGAATCATAAATTGTACACCTTTATTAGTGTGTCCAATTTCACACTCTCCTAGCACCTATTTTAGTATTTCCCTTTTCTCTATGCATTATATGACCTTTATTGATTTAAATTAATATTATGAGTCTTATTCCACTTTATTACATCATCACACTCTTATTTGGGCCCTTAATTCTAATTGTGCCCTTTATTATTTTATCATGATTTATCCTTAATCTTACCATAATTGCAACTCTCAAAGCATATTTTGCATACCTATATATTATGGTTTGATCCACTGAGTTGGATTCGGCAATAGAATCATGCTATCTCGCATCCCTAGAAATTCAAAAAAAAAGTTGATAGGACCAGTATCTTGCATCCCTATAAATTCAACAAAAAAAGTTGATAGGACCAGTATCTCGCATCCCTACCTGGTATCACACTTTTTTCCCCAAATTTTGGGAGGATAATTTGGTAGTATTTTCTAATTCAAATACTTCTCTATGTGAAAATATATCAATTCTAAGTTAGCCTAAAGGTAATTTTAATCATGAAAAGTCCTATATAAGGCATCTCTCTCAATGTGTTTCCATTCTCTAATCTTATGTTAACATTATCATCAATTCAAGAGCAATTCTTCTTCCTTGAGGGTACATTTGATTCAAGGAGTAGCAAACTACATCAAGGCATCATCATATTATGTTTCAATTCAGATTTCATGATAGATTTTATGAGATTTATTATGCTATTGCATTAACACATGGAAGACTTATCCTAAGAGCATTGCATCACCTATTGAAGGTGTAATCATCTGCACCCAAGCATTTCAATTTTAGATATGGCCTTGCCCTCAAAAGGCAAGTTTTTCCAATTCAATTTATATTTCAATTAGGGTTTATTTTAAACCTGGGGTTTTACCTAAGGAAAATCCCTATCTACAACCTCGTTTCTTTTCTCTCGCATGCATCTATAGGTACCCAGTGGAGCTAGGAAGACCAAAATAGCATCAGGACCTAAAAATGGAGCATCTAGCAAAATTTCATTAGAAAGTGCCTAGACCATGGCACTCTAGGTGTCATGGTCCAAGACTAGGATGTTGTAGGTGCCATAGTCCTCCCAGAATAGGTCCAAATTTGACAGGTGTCTTCTAGATTGCATTAGGATTCAAAATTTCAAATCATAGCTCAAAAGACCAAGGCATTGGGCACTCTGGTCTTGTTAGTTCAACTTCAGATTTCAATTATAGATGCACAATCAAATCATTGTTCTATTTTTGTACATGTTGTGAAGTTTTTATTTCGATATTAATTAACATAATTGGTCCAAGTTGCTAGTTCATGCATGTACCTTAACCTAGGTTTGAAATTCAATTTACATCTTTGCAATTACATTTTCACTTGAAATGAAAAAGGGGAATAAGACTTCAATTAGCATTCAACCCTCTTCTTATAAAAATTGAGGTTGGATCTATTGAGTGAACATCCTCCTTTTAATATGATGCATGTGAAAGTTAGGTCATTTCCTAGTTTACAAAGCATAACTCGTGAAACCCCAATTTTCCATCCATTACATTTTTGGTGAACCCGACCTTATTGCATTGTATATTCTAATTTGCATCTTCATTTCATTTCAAAATAAGAAAAATACAAAAATATTTTATTTTTATGCATTATTTGTGTGTATGTGTGTTTCAATTTATATGCATTATTACATTAATATTGAATATTTCAAACAACTGAGAGGGTGGGGGTGAATTAGTTGTATATTAAAATTATCACTTTTTCCCATAGAAATAGATCCAGTATAGATTAAATTCAAATTACTTAGCCATGAACAAATAAGAACATGAAAGAACACAAACATGAAACACTAGATATGAAGTGGAAACCCAGGAAGGTAAAAACCACAGAGAATGTTAGTTCTCAATATGAAAACACCTATTAGGGTGACACCGATTAAGGTGATTTTTACAAAGATGGCTCATGCCAGAATTGCTCACTACAGGTGGGCTCACTGTTTGGCTAAAACTGTCAGAAAAAGAAGGGCTCACTTCTTGGAGGAAGAAAGAAAGAATCCACCACAAAGGTGGAACCTTCAAACCGTTGCAATACCAAATGAAACCTTAGGCTCACTACCACTAGTACTAAACATCATCAACAAACAACCACACCAATCGACCACTTCGCATCACCAAAGATAGATTTTCCTTTTACAATCAACTTCCTTTTATGAATCCTTCTATGATATTTCATTACAATCATTCTATATATATATATAGATCTCCAGAATAGATTTTCCAAGTTGACCAAGGAGATAATAAACGATAATTCAAAATAGGTCTTCACAAAGAATTCTTGCAGTGGAAAGGGATGAAAATTGGACCACGCCACAATGCAACAACATGTTATCCAAATTCCGCAATCATCAGACCAAAAGATAAAGCATCTAGGGATAATCAAACCAGGTAAGATCATGGCCAAAAAACATAATTTAAAATCATATCAACACGCGATAGATTAGAATAACAAAGATGCATGCATGAGAAGCATAAATCCAAAAATGAAACAGGGCAACTGAAATGTGGAGTAATACGAAGCTTTGCAAATTATGCCAAAGAATCATTATCATCACTGCATGGACTTTCAGAGCACAACTTCCGGACCACAAAGACACAAGAGTAGAATCTCAAGACAATCTCCAACAACATGCTAATACATCATAAATATATCTACAACAAATCAGAAAGTCCAGAACAAAACCAAACACTAAAACAAAGTCAATACATTGACATCGATGACAACCATACTGAAACATCAATCAACTGCACATTTGCAACAATCTCCCCCTTTGTCATTGATGGCAACATTCATAAACAACAAACAATTTCTCCAACAACTTGCAATGACAAACAATTTCTCCAATAGAATGTTCAACAAGACTTTCCAAAAATTCTCTTAATCTGCTCAAACTTCTCTCCCTTTGACATCAAGGACAAAGATGAACAACAATAAATCAACTCATAAACCACACTACTCCCCCTAAGAGGAAGCCCCAAACATTAGCCCAGACTGAGCTTAAGTGTTTCTCCACCTTTATCTTGTAAAAGTTGATCAATCTAATAAACCCTGATTAAGAGTTATGTATAACTTTGACTATACTCGCCATGATTTAATATTAATCGTATTCATCATTTTTCATTCGTTAATTCCATTCTATCAATACTATAATATAAAGTTACCAAAGCAATCATGAATGGTAATCATAACAAAAAAAAGTGTTCAAATGTGAGGTGAATACATCTTGGGATCACTTAGCTTAAGTGTCTCTCCACCTTTAGCTTGCAAAATTTGATCAATCTACCAAATCCTAATCAAGAGTTATATATAACTTTGACTATACCTCACCATGATTTAATATTAGTGTCCCTCCTTTTTTATTGTTGCTAAAGAGAAAATCTGCTACTTAATTCTTTAAATTCCTAGTTTTGAGCCTTTAATGTCTATGTATCAAAGTTCCTAACTCAATTTCACATTTGGATTCCTTCATAAAGAACATTAAATTATACTTTATTATTTCCATTATATCTTTATATGTATTTGGAACTTGAAGCCCAAATCCAAGAATTTATAATTTGATTATCCCAAGTTGTCAAGTTTTTTTATTTAGTTTTCAAGAATTTGCTTATTCCAAAATTGGTTATTATTTTACAAGAGTTTGTCTAAGAGTCATTGGTGTTGTGATTCCACAAATTGTTTAATAAACTTCAAGATTATATTACTTGGTTATCCCAATTTATGAAATTCATTTTATTAGTTTTTAAGAATTCAATTATTCCAACATTGATTCTTTTTAGTTTTTGAGATAGTGCTTGATTCAATTATATTAATAAGGATATTATTATAATGAAAACTATAATGAATTATTAAATTGTACTTTTATTTCACCTTCGCAATCACAATTTTCCTTTTACTTTGAGAATTTCAATATGGGTGTGATGGTTATGTAGTGTTGCTTGACAAAGAATATCATCAAATGCATGAAATGCATGAATGAGATAAAGTTGATAAAGTAGGTGAAATAATAAATGGTCTCCTTTACATGTTGATACTATGGCAATTAGAACTAGCATTGTGGACATTTCATTCCTCAATAATAAAAAATGCATTCTCTAATATTCAAATAAGATAGAAGCATGCACAAACATTTACATATATTATAGCTAATGTTGAATGATCAAACTTTTAAAAAAATGCAAACATATTATACATTCATTTTAATTATATATTCTATTAAGGTTAGGGTAAGTTTTAATTAGAGTTATAATTAGAGTTAGGATAAGACTTCTATTAGGATTGGAGTTAAGGCTCAATTAAATTAGGGTTAGGTTCAATTTTAATTAGGCCTATGGTTAAGGTTAGGTTAGGGGGAAATTATTGAATTAAGGATAGGTTTAAGGTTATGGTTAAATTATGGTTTGAGTTCAAACAAGGTTCTATTCAATAATATTTAGGGTTAGGGTTAGTGTAAAAATTAGAAATATGAATATGATAATTATGGATAGAGTTAAAATTAAAATTAGGATTATGGTTAGAATTAACATTAGAGATAGGGTTTACAGTTAAATTATGGTTAAAGTTAGGGTTACGATTCAACTAGGATTAATTCTAAGGTTAGTGTTCAATTTGGTTAGAGTTATTTAGGGTGCAATTATGGTTAGATCATGTAGAGTTACACAAGAAATCTTTGAGCTAGGGTTAAATTATAATTACAGTTCAAATATGGTTAGGATTAAGGTTAGGATTCAATTATAGTTAGATTTAAAGTTTAATTTGGGTTATGGTTAAGGCTAAGTTAGGGTTCATCTAGGGGAAAATTGTTGAAGTAGGGTTCGGGTTGGGTTTGAGGTTAGTTTGCAATTTGGGTTAAATTTTGGTAAAGGTTTAAATATAGTGTTTACTTAAATTTAAGATTAGGGTTCAATTAGGGTTAGGATTAGGGGTAAATACATATTCAATTTAGTTGGTTAGAGCTAAATCATGGTTAAAATTCAAATAAGCTTAGGTTCGAGACTAGGTTAGGGTTTTAGGGTTAAAGGTTCAAGATTAGGCTAGGGTTAGGGTTAAATTAGATTTAAGGTTATGGTTAGAGTGGTGGTTAAAAAGTAGGGTTAGCATTCAATTAGAATTAGGATTAGGGTTAAAAGGTTAGTGTAAACAATAAAGTTATAATTATCTAATAATATATATTAAATATGTCGAGAGATATAATTATGATTAGGGTTAAATTATGATTAAGCTAAAGGTTAGGGTTAGGTTTGGGGTTAGGGTTGGGGATATGATTAACATTAGAGATAGAATTAGGATATAGGGGTAGGGTTAGGGTTAAGATTAGGGACAAGTATAGGGTTAGGGTTGGGTTTATGATTAGGGATAGGGATAGGTTTTAAGGTTATATTGCCTCAACCCTAATATATATAAATTATATATCCCTAAACCTAACCTTATAACCCTAACCCTAAAACTAGGGTTAGGGAATGATATATTCCTAATTATATAGGGTTAGTGTTATAAGCCTTAGAATTATATATATAATCATAAACCTAATTGTAAATAGAAATAGGGTTATATTACACCAACCCTAACCTTAATCATAATTTCACCCTAGGAAAAGGATTACAGTTAGGATAATATATACATAACCATAACCTTAACCCTAATGGATAGGGTTATATTATCCCAACCCTAAACCTAACCTTAACCTTAAACCTAACCAACAACCTAATATTAACCCTAATTATATAGGATTAGGATTAGGGTAAGAGTAATTAGGGTTAGGTTAAGAGATATAAAAAATAATATAGGGTTAGGTTTAGGGTTACCCCAACCCTAACCCTAATTATATAAGGTTAGGGTTACCCTATTCCTAACTCTAATTGGGGTCATCTTCTTTAAATCCTAATCCTAAACCTTAAACCCTAATCCACGGGGGCTTCACTTATTGAACCTGGGATATATCACGTGCATTCATGGCATACTGAAGAGTCCCCCTATTTTCAAAAAATATTGCCCTAAACTCCTTTGTTGTCATCCCCTCCCAATACATAGACTGGATTAAAATCCCCCCTATTTTCACTAGATATTGTATTTTTTTATAGCTCGAATTAAAACCCCCCATATTTTCACCAATAGGCAATATATTATACCCTCATTTTTGGGATATTAAACCCCCCAATATGAATGCACACGATATAATATTGCCTAGCTAGTGAAGCCCTCATGCCCTAATCCCTAAACCCAACCCTAGAACCCTAAACAAGGATAGGGTTATATTATCCCAACCCTAACTTTAAACCTAGTCCTAGAACCCTAACACTAGGATTAGGATAAGAGATATGCCTAATTATATAGGATTAGCATGGGTTAGATATATACCCTAACCCTAATTGTAAATAGGAATTGGGTTTTATTATGCCAACCCTAACCTTAATCATAATTTAAAACTAGGGATATTTATATATATAACACTAAATAGGGATAGAGTTATAATAATCCTAACCTTAACCTTAAACCTAACCCTAACCCTGCAATTAATCCTTATTATCTAGGAATAGGGTTAGGGTAAGAGATATACCTAATTATATAGGGTTAGGGTTACCCCAACCCTAACCCTAATTATATAGGATTAGGGTTAGGGTCTTAACCATAACACTAAACCCTATTTAGAGTTTTGTAACTTCTTTAAACCCTAACATTAACCCTACCCCTAACCATAATTAGGATTTAGGGTTTTGTAACTTATTTCAACCCTAACCCTAAACCCTAAAATCCTAAACCATAAAACCTAACCCCTAACCCTAACATTAACCCTAATCCCTAAACACTAAAACCTAACCCTAAACCCTAAAATTATAACATCCTAATCCTAAACCCTAAATTTTAGGGTTTAGGGTTTTTTAACTTCTTTAAACCCTAAACCTTAAAACCCTAAACCCTAATCCTAGCATTAAGATGGTATGATTAGATGATTAGATTATTGTATGGTAGTATGATTGTGTAGGAATCATGACAAGGGCAAGGATACACCTATATTTTAAGACATATGGCATTTTTAGATACTTGTGATATTGAAAATATAAGATGTAGTGTTATATTGAAAAGATATCGAGTTGCATGTAATTGTGGATCATTCATACATTCTATTGAAGTGGAAATAGGTGTAATAAGTTCCTTTAACATCAATTTACCCTCTTGTCTTAATATAATCATAAGACATGCAATATAATTATAGAATGGTATTTTAGCATTTGGGTAAAGAATTATATATGTCTATAAGATATCTATTGTTCCCTTGAGTATAAAAACATCCATTTTGAATATATTAAATGTGAATTTTAAATGGAAGTGTTTTCCTATGTGTTTATTTAAATTGAGGTAATTTTCATGTTGAGTAACAAGCTTAGCCTTACCTGAGAAGGAAAATCTTGGGACATTCAACTTTCTTTATGCATAATAGTGAGAGGACTTTGAGTCAAAACCTTGATATTTTAAAAGGAAAAGTGTTATAGTGTCAGTTACTAAATTATGACCTATTTTTTATTTTCTAACTATTGTTAGGTGTTATTAATTGAAGTGAAATGTTGATGAAAAATTAGTTATGGGGAGATCATGCATATGCATCTTTTGAGAGAAACTTTGTAAGGAGAACTACATGTGACTTTAACCCATTTTGAAGCAAGAAAGTAGTCCTTGGGTGAAGGAAGGACCTTTGACCTCAAATGCATGGGGGGGGGTGGGGGGGGGTAGGTGGGGGGAGGGGGGGGTGGTGGGTGTCTAGGGGGGATAACTTCCAAGTTACAGGGTTGTTCCAAATTGTTTTGATCTTATTTCTTCCTAGGTTTCAAATGAGGTCAAAGTGGGTATTAGATGGCTATGAAAGATAAATACAAAAACTTGATGTAAAGCGGAAAATCGCGATCGAACCCTAGTTGCTCTCCCCTCTTCCAACTCCAAGGAGAGAGAAGGGAGATTACTAGGGTTGATGGTTTTCACTTAAGGGAGAGACTTTACATTCAAAAGAGGGGTTGAAACCCACAAGATCCAATCCCACACAATGCAAGATTGGATGCTAAATGAGTTTCAAGGGTTAAGACAGCAAGGCTACCCTCTTTTGTAAAGAATGTGCATAGGAGAATTAAGCTAGGAATGCATAGAAAGTGGGAAAGATTCGCTTATAAACTGAGATAGGGATATAGGATGAAGCTACGGACCTGGAATTAGCAGTAAAATGTTGATACGGCGCTGTCCTGCAAATTTGAGCAAAAGTTGTCGGGACGATGGCGCCCGAGCGCCACGGTCCTCCGAAAAATCCGCGAAACGAAGGGGGATCTGTTCGTCTCTGCACAAGGATTCTAGATCTTCAATTTCAGCCACGTACCTGCAACCTACACACAGAAAAGCGAAGACGATTGGGGGGTTAGGGATTAGGGGTTTGCCTTTAGGTCAAACCCCGGTTTTGGAATTAACCAAGAAATGAGCAAGTGCTGTAAATGTAAATGACTGTAAAACAAGTACTAATACCTTGTTCTAAGGATGTTCGTATCCTTATGTGCGAAGGTATAGATGTTGTTGTAATATGTAGTATGTGATCTCCTCTTCAATGGTTGAATCCTTGACTTGAATGCAACACTTAGCCTTGAATGGAGACTTGAAATGATCAATTGCTTGAAGGAATGCTTGAATGCTTGAATGCTTGAGTATAGTTTCCACGCTTTGTACACATATCCTCTTCATGCCAAATGAGAGAGAAAAATGTAGTTTATATACTTGTCATTTAGGGCTGATAGACTGATTTTCCCGACCTTAGGTCGACCGGGAAAGTTAATTTCCAAATTGCAAACAAAAAGACCCGAGACCCCTTAGGAGACCGGGCCCAAAATAGGACCCAGGGACCAGGGCGCTGGGCGCCCTGGTCCTGAGGACCAGGGCGCTGGGCGCTCTGGTCCCACCTCCCGCGACAGCAGGGTGCAAAGGAGGTTCAGGCCAGGGTACAAGAAAATGCAGTTTTCAGTGTCGTAATCAGGTTTCGGGGTCTCCATTCAGGTTGCGTGTTGCGTCACCATCGTGAAGACCGAAATGCAGTTGAAATTGCAAGTGTCGCAATTTTAGGACGCTACACTTGACAAATGGTATTTAATACATAATGTGTTTTGAATAGCAATATGAATGAAGTGAAGGGATTGACTATCATATAATCAACATATTAATCTATTGAGTAGAGGTCATCCTATGCTGGTCCAAGTGATATTATCCACTTGTAAATTTAATCTTAGACCTATAAGACTTTGCATATATACTCCTAGATCAGTCCTTTGTGATCTATTCTTTCTAAATTAGGGGCCTCTCTTCTAGTCATAGTGCTAAGCTAAGTACAAGTGTCAACTTTTATAACAATAAATAGAGTTAGGACCCTATGAGGGCATAGGTAGAGGATTGTATTCTTGTAGCACGTAGAGTAGTCCTCTCTATTCAAGATGGTCATGGAAGGATAAATCTTATGACTTGATTGAGATAAGTTTATCTTCTCAAAATTGGTAATAATCAATGAGCATACTATGTTGGTAGACTGTCAGCCGTACCACTTAGTTAGCGGATGGTTACCACTAGTTGCATGTAGGTGAGAGATACCCCATATTGATCTAGGGTATTAGATGGATTTCTCTAGGATCATGTAGGCCTGGGGGCTAGTTTCATGTCAGCGACGTAGGTCCTTGTTGGTTAGCTATCTAATGGATTGCATGGAAGATAATTTGTAATGAAGAATAGGTAGGTAAAACTTGGACCAAACTCAGTATAATACTACATATATCCTAACATGGAAATGATGTTCTTGACTAATAGGTATGGGGACAACACTCAGTGTAATATGTGATACATCGAATCCTATTTTCACTTTCTTGTCGGTGTAGAAGATCGGGCAAAAGAACATGACCCATGATGTAGTATGCAGTGCACCGAATTTCCTTTTATTTGGGATGTACTATGGGCGAGTGATGGTTAGCTGTAGTGGATATGTTTGTCTCTCACAATGTATATTCTAATCACTATGTATGTAACATATTTAGAGCTAATCATTAAGTATGTGATGTATTCTCTAGGGCTAATCATTGAGTATGTGATGTATGGTAGAGCTAGTCATGTGTCATACATGTTAGAGCTAGACATCGTGTATATGTAAGGTATGTACAAGCTAGTAACCATGTGTTTAGGGGAAGTGTGATCGAATCACTCTCTATGGAATTGGGAATATTTGTAAGGATATGATCCCCTGTGTAATTATGTATGTATGTACACTACTTGAAGGTAGTTAGATATTACTTGTTATTGTTGGGACAATTTAAATAAATAATCTTAGCTTAAAGAGATCAAATATCTCATATGAGAGGAGAGAATTAACTTCCTCTAAATTTCAAGGGTGAACTACGAAGCCTCTGACTTCCCTTGAAGGAATATGTAGGCAAGGTCATCTAGAATGAACCCTCGAGGCTTAGGTCTAAGTCTAATGGGGATTTTGATCTCAAGAGATTACTACCTTGAGAATAAGAATAAGTGGAGTAAATTTATCACCTCAATGGTGATTGAAGAAATTATGAAGTCAACACTTCCAAGATGAAACAAAAAGCTTGGTCGATTAAGTTGGATCTTGTGAATTAAAAAAAAATAGTAGCAACCGAGGCATGGTTGTTACACTCTTGTGGTGATAAATTTCATTACATTATACTCTCAATGGGAAGTTGTCAATTAGATTCAGGAATGTTTGCTATCCCTATCAGGTGTGTGAATCTAGCTTTGGGTGGGAATGGCTTAAACAATTAAGAACAATTTATCTTTCAATTTTCAAGACTTATAAATGAATATTAGTACACATAAAAAAAATTATGAACTTTTGATATAAAAGCACCACCAAGTGTAATAATTAAATCCCAAAGGATAGAGAAATTGATCAAGAAATGTTCTTATAATATAGGGGTTGAATTATATAGAAGCAAGAGATATAATAACTCGCCCAAAAATTCAAGAAATCATTGAACACCGTCAACATCTATTTTAGGAATCCAATGTTGCAGGTCTCTATTTAGAGACTATAGTCATGATATTAAATTAATATCAAGAAGCTTTTTTCACATTAGCATGGTGGTAAGCTATAACTGGAATATTTTCACATTAGATATCTTTGTAAAGTGGCACAATTAGACAGTAATAATCATCTTAAATGCAAGTTAAAAAGAAGGGCTATGCTTCTAAAATTGCACAGTTGATTAAAAATAAAATATATTGGACAGTATCACTAAAGAAACATAAATTTCCTTACTACAAGAGCTTATACTTTCTGTAAATTCCTGGAACAAAGTCGCAACATTTTCAAAAGTTCAAAACAATAATAACATGAGAAGGAGATGATAAAAAAAAAAGAAAAGAAAAACACATAAATGGTCTGCAAACTAGACTGTAGGGGAAGTGGAATGATATTTATCATTGGGAACAAGTCAAAGTGCAGTTATGGGGGGATCCAACCATCGATGTCATGATGCATCTTAATGGCCGAATAGCCACCACTCTTCCGCCTCACTCTCCACACCTCTTCCTTACATGCAAAGGAAGTGGGTGCCTTGCAGGAAATTAGATTGTTAGCTATAACTTAAGTAAGAGAATATACGTGGATTTTAAAATCTTTTGAAATTCGTTGTTGTCATTGTTATTCACATTTGAATCAGAAAAAAACCTTTGTATTGTTAAAATTTTATCGTATTTTATTTGAATTGCTAGGAATATTTGCCTTAGTTATCTTATATTACCTTTTTCAAAGCTTTGTTGATTTTTATTTATTTTGGTTGACACAATATTGATAATCTTTCTAAAAGTAAATGTTTTTGAATGATTAAGTAAAATGAAAAATTGTTGGGTTTGTGCAATTGTAACATGTCTTCACTAATAGTTAATCCATTAGATCATGAAACATCAATGCCACCATTGTATGTTGTTTTCAACATTCAATGTTTTCGCCACTATTATTCTTATATGTGAAAGACGTATTAAAAAATCATATAAAAAATATAAATGATTATAATAAATCCAATATAAATATAAATATAAAAAATGCTAATTAATATTATAAAAATCATGATATAAAACCAAATTACATACAAATTTAATTAAATTCTTTTACAAGTTAATACCTAAAAAAATTTGTTTAATTAAATTAATAAAAAACCATTAAAAGAATGTTTGAAACTCATAACAAAAAAGAAAATTAAAATGCCATTCATGTCATTGAGGAAATGTCTGAAACTAGGTAAAATGGAGCGGGAATGTACAGAAAATTTGTATGGCTAGTTCTTTAAAACTCATTTTTATACATAAAATATATTCCTTAATTCAATGGTCAAAGTTTGGTCCAAATTTAAACATCAAATTATCTCATACAAAGCTTTTCCCACCTCAATACTTAGAATAAAAATATAATTGAAGTCATGTCATCTTTAAGATTAGAGAAACTTTATAACGAAATCTAAGGACCATTTTATTTTCAACCACCTACAATTGAGGAAAGAATTCCACAAGGATATGAAACAATGATACATTTCATTAAAGATAAAATTCTTAACCAATTTCTAATTTTTTTTTATGTGGCTTTAAAGAAGTTTACAAAAGGGTTATTATTAGCATTAAAGTCCCAAACAAGCCATCAACTAGATGGGTACAACCATAATAAACCAAATCAAGGGATAGGAGAACCTTTTTGAGGTCAAGAAACATACTGACCAAAAATAAACACTCATAAATTTGGTGTTAAAAATGTAATTTTATGGATAAGACTCCTAGAAAGACAATTTAAATTTAATAAAGTACCAAATAATTAATTGGTTGACATATTTTGAATTAGGACCTTACCAATGGTATTGATGGAAGATGGATGATATACAAGGACAAATTTTTAGTTGGAAAGAATTTATTAAAGAATTAGCAACCTTTTATTAAAAAACAATGTATTGGAAGCCATTTTTCACAAATAAAGATTTAAAATAGTTAATATATTTAACTAAATATGATGTTAAGCATTTGAGATTGACACTTCAAGCACTCAAAGTGACAACTTATATATCGAAGGCTACAATTGTACATCAATGGACTTAATGACCAGATTCAACATGATGTCCATTTTATGGAAACTTTTATAATTAGGAAAGCTATGGAAAAAGCATTACATATTGAGAAACAAAACACTAACAAAGGTGAAACAATGAGAGTAATTGACAAAAATGTGATTGATCCTACTAGTAAAAACATGGACAAATTCTTTGACCCAAGAGAAAGCAATATGTCCTCTCCTCAAGAAGAGATAGAGAAAAGAGAAAATAAAATAAGTTCAAATTGTGATAGTAAATGGTCAAAGAGGCATAACTATTCTAGTAGTGAGAAAATAAATGAGGTTGAAGAAGAGGGAAAAGTACTTGTAAGAGAACAAAATATAGAACTTAAGAATGAGGACTATAAGAAAAAAGAAAACGCTACTAGCTCCCTACAAGCATTGAATGGAATAAATACACCACATGCACTAAAATTAACTATAATATCAAAAATCAAAATGCGAAAGTGTTAATTGATAGTGATAGTACACAAAAAATTAATAATAGAAGGATAGCTCATAAGCTCAACCTTTTTATTTATCTAGTCTTGAATTTTCAAGTCATGATAGACAATGGAAAACAAATCTCCGGTGGTGATAAATGGCATCGCATTAAACTCTTAGTGGGAAGTTATCAATTAGATTCAGGACTGTTTGCTATCCCTATTAGGTGTGTGAATCTAGTTTTGGGTGGGAATGACTTAAACAATCAAGAACAATTTATCTTTCAAATTTTAGGACTTATAAATAAATTTTAGTACACAAGGAAAAAATTATGAACTTTTGATATAAAATCACCACCAAGTGTAATAATTAAATCCCAAAGGATAGAAAAATTGATCAAGAAATGTTCCTATAATATAGGGGTTGAATTACATTCTATAGAAGCAAGAGATAGTATAACTCGCCTAAAAATTCAAGAAATTGTTGAACACCCTTAGCATCTATTTTAGGAATCCAATGTTGTAGGTCTCTATTAAGAGATTATAGTCATGATATCAAACTAATATCAAGAAGCTTTTTTCATATTAGACTGGTGGTAAGCTATAACTGCAATATTTTCATATTAGAGATCGCCACAATTAGACTACAATAATCATCTTAAATGCAAGTTAAAAAGAAGGGCCATGCACTTTTTGAAATCACACAACTAATTGAAAATAAAATATATTAGACAGTATCACTGAAGAAACATAAATCTCCTTACTACAAGAGCTTCTACTTTTGTGAATTCCTGTCTCAAAGTCACAACATTTTCAAAAGTTCAAAACAACAATAACATGAGAAGGAGATGATAAAAAAAAAGAAAAAGAAAAACACATAAACGGTGTGCAAACTAGACTGGAAGGGAAGTGGAATGATAGTTGTCATCGAGAGCAAGTACAACTACAGTTATGGGGGGATCCAACCATTGATGCTATGATGCATCTTGATGGTTGGATAACCACCACTCTTCCTCCTCATTCTTCACATCTCTTCCTTGCATGCAGAGGAAGTGGGTGCCTTTCAGGCAATTAGTTTGTCAGCTATAACTTAAGTAAGAGAATGCACGTGGATTTTTAAATCTTTTGAAAGTCAATGTTGTCATTGTTATTCACATTTGAATCCAAAAAAAACTTTGTATTGTTAGAATTTTATTGTATTCTATTTGAACTACTAGGAGTCTTTGCTTCAATTATCTTATATTACGTTTTTTAGAGCATTGTTTGTTGATTTTTATTTATTTTGGTTGGCACGATTGATAATCTTTCTAATAGTAAATGTTTTTGATTGATTAAGTAAAATGAAAAATTATTGGGTTTGTGTAGTTTTAACATGTCTTCACTAATAGTTTAATCCATTAGATCATAAACAATGCTATGTTGTTTTCAACATTTAATGTTTTTTCCACTATTATTCTTATATGTGAAAAAGATTTATTAATAAATCATATAAAAAATATAAATGATTATAATAAATCCAATATAAATCTAAATTAAAAAAATGCTAATGAATATTATAAAAATCATGCTATAAAACAAAGTCACACACAAATTTAATTAATTTTTTTTACAAATTAATACCTAAAATAATTTGTTTCCTTAAATTAATAAAAAACCATTGAAAGAATGTTTGAAACTCGAACAGAAAAGAAAATTAAAATGTCATTCACGCTGTTGAGAAAATGTCTGAAATTAGGTAACATGGAGCGGAAATGTACAGAAAATTCATGTCAAATGGAAAGGGTATCACTTGCTCACTAGCCGTTGAGAGAATGCTTGAAAAAGCATGTGATGAAAATTCAAATCTCATGGAGCGTATAACTAACTGGAGTAAACCATGGTATCCAGACCATGTAAACCACGGTATTTCTCTTACGGAGTTTATTTTGAAGGGAGGGATGGTAATTGTTAGTCCTCTCATTATTTGTGCACAGATGGGCAAAGGCACCCGCAATTGCCTGTGTCGCATTTGCAATTTTAAGATTATAACCCTAACCTCTGTCAGACGAATTAATGTTTTTTTATTTTTTTTCTTCTGTGAGTGCTTTGTTCTGTCTTTCTGTTCTTTCTTTCATTATTTTTTTTCCAATACAATGTTTGTTCAATGTTTTGTTCTATCTTTTCATTATTTCTTGTTTTTTTAATCAAGAGTCTGTCTACAGTGTGCACACTAGTCTGTCTGTCATGATTTTTATCTGTTATTTGTTTTTTCCTTTTTCCTTTTTGTCACATTTTGTGTGGTAGAAGATGAAGTGGAAAAGCAGAGGAGGTAGGGATCGGGAAATA